>NC_084619.1:67917747-68047747 GCF_033978795.1 Nerophis ophidion | reverse complement strand
CATCTAAAATTAATCTTAATCAGGAAAAATTACTAATGATGCTCCATAAATTCTTTTTTAATTTTTTTTTAAAAAGATTCGAATTAGCTAGTTTTTCTCTTCTTTTTTTCAGTTGAATTTTGAATTTTAAAGACTCGAAATTGAAGATAAAATATGTCTCAAAATTGAATTTTCATTTTTTTCCGGTTTTCTCCTCTTTTAAACCGTTCAATTAAGTGTTTATTTCATCATTTATTCTCTACAAAAAAACTTCTGTAAAAGGAAAAAAAAATGTACGGCGGAATGACGGACAGAAATAGCCATTTATATATATATATAGATTTATTTATTAAAGGTAAATTGAGCAAATTGGCTATTTCTGGCAATTTATTTAAGTGTGTATCAAACTGGTAGCCCTTCGCATTTATCAGTACCCAAGAAGTAGCTCCTGCTTTCAAAAAGGTTGGTGACCCCTGCTTTAGTGCATACTCGTCATACTCTTTCAAATAGATATTTTATTTGACTTTATCTCCTAGCGTTCGTATTCTTATCAGCATACTCCTTCTTTCTCTTAAAAAGTACAATTAAACTGACATTTGTATCCTCATTGACTTTGGAGCTGATGATCGTTTTGTTGTTGTTGTTGACACCCGTTCTATTCCATGGAGTGAACTAAGGGAACCTAAGAAGGTTTTTCCGCTTAATGCTATCGGGCATACCTCACCTACTAGGTCCGTGGCTCCCTGCTAATCATCATTAATCACTAACTGCTTTTATATTCCCTTCTCACGCTGCTCCTGCTGTTCCTGGCTGCTGAAAGGGAACCCTGACATTGATCTGTTCTGACCTGGAAAGTTCCTCTACATGGACTCGGCACCACTGCTCACCCTCACTCTGCTGGAACCACTGACCTCTCCACACTGCCAGTAGAACACAAACCCGTTTCCATATGAGTTGGGGAATTGTGTTAGATGTAAATATAAACAGAATACAATGATTTGCAAATCCTTTTCAACCCGTATTCGGTTGAATATGCTACAAAGACAACATATTTGATGTTTCAACTCATAAACATTTTTTGTGTGTGCAAATAATCATTAACTTTAGAATTTGATGCCAGCAACACGTGACAAAGAAGTTGGCAATAAATACTGAAAAAGTTGAGGAATGCTCATCAAACACTTATTTGGAACATCCCACAGGTGTGCAGGCTAATTGGGAACAGGTGGGTGCCATGATTGGGTATAAAAGCCGACTCCACTGGACACTGGCCGGGAGGGAGTCGGCTGTCCTGGTTGCTTTGTTGGGTCTGCTCCTGTCTCTGGCCATCCTCCCTCCACCCCAGCGGACGATGGCGTGGAACACCTCAGAGGCCACCACAGTGGATATGTTTCTTTTACTTTTTATTCATAGCTGTATGTAGAAGTGTCTGGTTGTATCTGCTGCTTTAATGTCTTTAATGTCCTATGTGTTCTTTGATGTTTCCCTCTTACACACATGTAAGAGGGATGTGTACTATGGCTATGAGTTGTTGTTTTTTTTCCCTTGGCCTCAGTCTGCACCCCCTCTCCAGGGCCCAGGCTAAGACCGATTTTTTTTATTTTATTTTAATCTTCTATTCCCCCCCCCCCCCCTGTTTACCTGTATCTCATCTTTTTTTGTAAGGGGCGCTGGAAGCCGGCAAACCCGTCAGCGATCCTGTTCTGTCTCCCTTTAATGTTTGTCTGATCTTGAATGGGATTGTGCTGAAAATTTTAATTTTCCTGAAGGAACTCTCCTGACGGAATAAATAAAGTACTATCTAATCTAATCTAATCTAATCTAAAAGCAGCTTCCCAATAAATGCTCAGTCTTTCACAAGAAAGGATGGGGCGAGGTACACCCCTTTGTCCACAACTGCGTGAGCAAATAGTCAAACAGTTTAAGAACAACGTTTCTCAAAGTGAAATTGCAAGAAATTTAGGGATTTCAACATCTACGCTCCATAATATCATCAAAAGGTTCAGAGAATCTGGAGAAATCACTCCACGTAAGCGGCATGGCCGGAAACCAACATAGAATGACTGTGACCTTCGATCCCTCAGATGGCACTGTATCAAAAAACGACATCAAGCTCTAAAGGATATCACCACATGGGCTCAGGAACACTTCATAAAACCACTGTCACTAAATACAGTTGGTCGCTACACCTGTAAGTGCAAGTTAAAGCTCTACTATGCAAAGCAAAAGCCAGTTATCAACAACATTCAGAAACGCCGCCGGCTTCGCTGGACCCGAGATCATCTAAGATGGACTGATGCAAAGTGGAAAAGTGTTCTGTGGTCTGACGAGTCCACATTTCAAATTGTTTTTGGAAATATTCGACATCGTGTCATCCAGACCAAAGGAGAAGTGAACCATCCAGACTGTTATAGGCGCAAATTTCAAAAGCTAGCATGTGTGATGGTATGGGAGTGTATTAGTGCCCAAGGCATGGGTAACTTACACATCTGTGAAGGCACCATTAACATATACATGAATACAAAAATATTCAACCTGTCACATTAAAATGAAGTCTTGGCAAATTTTTCATATTTTGATAAGGTTTTATGGAACCGTTGTAAAGATACAACGTTGTGTGAAAAGGTTAGCAAAATTTTCCATAAGCCCCACTGGGTCATTATTGTCACCGATGTCCCACTGGGTGTGAGTTTTCCTTGCCCTTATGTGGGCCTACCGAGGATGTCGTAGTGGTTTGTGCAGCCCTTTGAGACACTAGTGATTTAGGGCTATATAAGTAAACATTGATTGATTGATTGATTGATTTTCCGAACAACATGTTCCACATGTTTTCACTTCAGCCAAACAACTAAGGGTTCATTTCCATGCTTATTGCTCATCACCTTGACTCAGAACACTGTAAAATAATAGTTATAAAACAACATTACTCAATTTCCATCCATCCATCATCTTCCGCTTATCCAAGGTCGGGTCGCGGGGGCAACAGCCTAAGCAGGGAAACCCAGACTTCCCTCTCCCCAGCCACTTCGTCTAGCTCTTCCCGGGGGATCCCGAGGCGTTCCCAGGCCAGCCGGGAGACATAGTCTTCCCAACGTGTCCTGGGTCTTCCCCGTGGCCTCCTACCGGTTGGACGTGCTCTAAACACCTCCCTAGGGAGGCGTTCGGGTGGCATCCTGACCAGATGCCCGAACCACCTCATCTGGCTCCTCTCCATGTGAAGGAGCAGCGGCTTTACTTTGAGTTCCTCCCGGATGGCAGAGCTTCTCACCCTATCTCTAAGGGAGAGCCCCGCCACACGGCGGAGGAAACTCATTTGGGCCGCTTGTACCCGTGATCTTATCCTTTCGGTCATGACCCAAAGCTCATGACCATAGGTGAGGATGGGAACGTAGATCGACCGGTAAATTGAGAGCTTTGCCTTCCGGCTCAGCTCCTTCTTCACCACAACGGATCGATACAACGTCCGCATTACTGAAGACGCCGCACCGATCCGCCTGTCGATCTCACGATCCAAGACTCCTAGGTACTTGAACTCCTCCACTTGGGGCAGGGTCTCCTCCCCAGCCCGGAGATGGCATTCCACCCTTTTCCGGGCGTTACTCAATTTTATGAACAGTCAAATCAAATCAACTTTAAAGCACATTTAAAATTGACCACCGGGGTAGCCTAAGTGCTGTACAATGGGCAGGTTAAAAGATAATACGAGGACCGGGCAAACAACACAACACAAACAGAACATGATAAAAAATAATAAAATAAAACATAAAAACAGGTTCACAGCAGGTGTATAATGGGGCGCCATTGCAAGATGGATATTACTTAGTGTTAAAAGCCAAGGAATAAGAGTATGTTTTTAAGAGAGATTTAAAAACAGGAAGAGAGGAGGCTTGTCTAATACTCAGAGGTAGGTCGTTCCAGAGCTTGGGAGCAGCAGCAGTGAAAACTCTGTCACCTCTAAGCTTCAGCCTTGTGTCAGGGACCGTCAGTAGCAGCTGATCGGCTGATCTTAGGGATGGAGTGGGGCAGTAAGGCTGAAGGAGGTCGGAGGTTGTTTAGACATTTAAAAGCAAATAGAAGGAGTTTAAAATTGATTGGATAACGCACAGGGAGCCAGTGAAGGGACGCTAATATAGGGGTGATGTGCTCACGTCTGCAGGTCTGTGTTAGCAGACGAGCAGCAGAGTTCTGCACCAGCTGCATTCAGGGCATTGCAGTAGTCTAAACCATTCCACATAAAGGCGTGATTTAATTTCTCGAGATCATGTCCTGACGGAAGCGGTTTCATTTTCGCTATTTGGCATAATGGATAAAAGCTTTTTTGAACGACACTGCTGATTTGTTTTTCGAGTTTAAAACCTGAGTCGAACTTTACCCCCCAGGTTTGTGGCACAGTCGCTGAGATACGGGGTCAGAGTGCCGAGGTCAACGTTGGGGGAGGGAGAGCGACTTGAACCGAACATCACAACTTCTGTTTTGTCTTCATTTAGACACAGGAAGTTAGCTGAAAGGCAGGCTTTGATGTCGTGCAGGCAGTCAATGAGACGTTGAACTGTGTTGTTTTGTGCCATGGGAAAATAGATCTGGCAATCATCGGCATAAAAATGAAATGCAATACCAAAATTCCTAAAAATAGAACCGAGGGGGAGAAGGTAAAGCGCGAATAGGATTGGGGCAAGAATTTTATGAAAAGGGTGGAATGCCATCTCCGGGTTGGGGAGGAGACCCTGCCCCAAGTGGAGGAGTTCAAGTACCTAGGAGTCTTGTTCACGAGTGGGGGAAGAGTGGATCGTGAGATCGACAGGCGGATCGGTGCGGCGACTTCAGTAATGCGGACGTTGTACCGATCCGTTGTGGTGAAGAAGGAGCTGAGCCGGAAGGCAAAGCTCTCAATTTACCGGTCGATCTACGTTCCCATCCTCACCTATGGTCATGAGCTTTGGGTCATGACCGAAAGGATAAGATCGCGGGTACAAGTGGCCGAAATGAGTTTCCTCCGCCGTGTGGCGGGTCTCTCCCTTAGAGATAGGGTGAGAAGCTCTGCCATCCGGGAGGAACTCAAAGTAAAGCCGCTGCTCTTTCACATCGAGAGGAGCCAGATGAGGTGGTTCGGGCATCTGGTCAGGATGCCACCCGAACGCCTCCCTAGGGAGGTGTTTAGGGCACGTCCAACCGGTAGGAGGCCACGGGGAAGACCCAGGACACGTTGGGAAGACTATGTCTCCCGGCTGGCCTGGGAACGCCTCGGGATCCCCTGGGAAGAGTTAGACGAAGTGGCTGGGGAGAGGAAAGTCTGCGTTTCCCTGCTTAGGCTGTTGCCCCCGCGACCCGACCTCGGATAAGCGGAAGAAGATGGATGGATGGATGGATGGATTTTATTTCAATCAAAGAAAAACTTCTAGGGTGGTCTATGCTGTATATACAAGTTCTGCATTGTTCTTCTGGCAACCAGCATGCATGTGCTGACTATGTTCCCTTGCAGTGAAAGTCCAGGAAACAGTTCTTGCTGTCCGAGAAGCAGAGACGCACTTCACACTTTGTGTGTTGGTGTACCCAGTAGGGCAATGCCTGCAGCGGCCTCTCGTTGTCTTCTTGGGTAAATGCCCAATCTGATCGAGGCGTAGATCCAGTGGCAGGTGTCCACCGGATTTCTTGTATGGGGTGCTGGTTGGAGCCGAGAATGGTCTCTTGCCAGTGACCTACTTCTTGGCCACTGGCTTTGTCCTGGGACCGGCCCTCCGAGGCTCCTTCTGGCGTTGGCACCCACATCTCCCTCGGTGTGGTCGGCCCAGCTGTGTCCCGGTGTGACCACCGGTTAAGTTGTTTTACGTGGGCTCTTTTTCCATACTCATTCCAGACGCCATGATCATTATCCATGCGTTTGTTACGTCTCGCCTTGACTACTGTAACGTATTATTTTCGGGTCTCCCCATGTCTAGCATTAAAAGATTACAGTTGGTACAAAATGCGGCTGCTAGACTTTTGACAAGAACAAGAAAGTTTGATCACATTACGCCTGTACTGGCTCACCTGCACTGGCTTCCTGTGCACTTAAGATGTGACTTTAAGGTTTTACTAATTACGTATAAAATACTACACGGTCTAGCTCCATCCTATCTTGCCGATTGTATTGTACCATATGTCCCGGCAAGAAATCTGCCTTCAAAGGACTCCGGCCTATTAGTGATTCCTAAAGCCCAAAAAAAGTCTGCGGGCTATAGAGCGTTTTCCGTCCGGGCTCCAGTACTCTGGAATGCCCTCCCGGTAACAGATCGAGATGCTACCTCAGTAGAAGCATTTAAGTCTCACCTTAAAACTCATCTGTATACTCTAGCCTTTAAATAGACCTCCTTTTTAGACCAGTTGATCTGCCGCTTCTTTTCTTTTTTCTCCTATGTCCCCCCCTCCTTTGTGGAGGGGGTCCGGTCCGATGACCATGGATGCAGTACTGGCTGTCCAGAGTCGAGACCCAGGATGGACCGCTCGTCGGGACTAAGGATGGACTGTGTATCGGTTGGGGACATCTCTACGCTGCTGATCCGCCTCCGCTTGGGATGGTTTCCTGTGGACGGGACTCTCGCTGCTGTCTTGGATCCGCTTTGAACTGAACTCTCGCGGCTGTGTTGGAGCCACTATTGATTGAACTTTAACAGTATCATGTTAGACCCGCTCGGCATCCATTGCTTTCGGTCCCCTAGAGGGGGGGGGTTGCCCACTTCTGAGGTCCTCTCCAAGGTTTCTCAGAGTCAGCATTGTCACTGGCGTCCCACTGGATGTGAATTCTCCCTGCCCACTGGGTGTGAGTTTTCCTTGCCCTTTTGTGGGTTCTTCCGAGGATGTCGTAGTCGTAATGGTTTGTACAGTCCTTTGAGACATTTGTGATTTAGGGCTATATAAATAAAGATTGATTGATAGTGTGCTTCCTCCCTGGCCACCGTTGGTTTCTTCAATCCTCCCCGGACTAAAAAGACTATCAATTCCACATTGGCCTTCTTCTCTCAGCGCCAACCTGGATTATTGACACCTCTCCAGTAACGGCACTGGCCACACCTCTCTCGTGTACAAACGTAGTTGTCAGCCATGTGGGTTGGGACCTGGACATTGAAAGCAGGATTAAAAGTCCTTGATTGTTGTTTGGACGTCTTGCCGTGTTGCACAAAGTCAATCAATCAATCAATGTTTATTTATATAGCCCCAAATCACAAATGTCTCAAAGGACTGCACAAACCATTACGACTACAACATCCTCGGAAGAACCCACAAAAGGGCAAGGAAAACTCACACCCAGTGGGCAGAGAGAATTCACATCCAGTGGGACGCCAGTGACAATGCTGACTATGAGAAACCTTGGAGAGGACCTCAGATGTGGGCAACCCCCCCCCCCCCCTCTAGGGGACCGAACGCAATGGATGTCGAGCGGGTCCAACATGATACTGTGAAAGTTCAATCCATAGTGGCTCCAACACAGCCGCGAGAGTTCAGTTCAAAGCGGATCCAAGACAGCAGCGAGAGTCCCGTCCACAGGAGACCATCTCAAGCGGAGGCGGGTCAGCAGCGTAGAGATGTCCCCAATCGATACAGGCGAGCGGTCCATCCTGGGTCCCGACAAGCGGTCCATCCTGGGTCTCGACTCTGGACAGCCAGTACTTCATCCATGGTTATCGGACCGGACCCCCTCCACAAGGGAGGGGGGGACATAGGAGAAAGAAAAGAAGCGGCAGATCAACTGGTCTAAAAAGGAGGTCTATTTAAAGGCTAGAGTATACAGATGAGTTTTAAGGTGAGACTTAAATGCTTCTACTGAGGTAGCATCTCGAACTGTTACCGGGAGGGCATTCCAGAATACTGGAGCCCGAACGGAAAACGCTCTATAGCCCGCAGACTTTTTTTGGGCTTTAGGAATCACTAATAAGCCGGAGTCCTTTGAACGCAGATTTCTTGCCGGGACATATGGTACAATACAATCGGCAAGATAGGCTGGAGCTAGACCGTGTAGTATTTTATACGTAATTAGTAAAACCTTAAAGTCACATCTTAAGTGCACAGGAAGCCAGTGCAGTCGTTTTCTTCGCTTTCTTTGCCGCCTTTGTGGACACTTTGTCAGGCCTGGCATTGCAGCCCAATCCTTGCCTTGTGTTCGCCTGCTCATGCGTGTCCTGGTGTGTGCACACACACACACACACACACACACACACACACATACCAGGACACGTACACGCACACGCAAGAAGGCTCCATCCTCATCACGAAGCCCCAAACAATAAGCACCGCCATATGAGCGATGCGCTCACTGGCAGTCGGGGTATTTGGGCGCTGCGCCTCATGTCCGGATGATTGCTGACATTCATCATCTGAGTTGTTTTCTCAGAATGCTTCGAAATTGCTGCTAAGCTTCACTTCTGTTCAAAGCACCTCGCTAATGGAGACACATCACTTCCTGGAATACAAAATGTCATTCATCACTGGCAGAATAAACATTTCTCTGCCCAATTTACCGCGACGCTCACACCGGAAGAGGCCGGCGTGTGTGTGTGTGTGTGTGTGTGTGTGTGTGTGTGTGTGTGTGTGTGTGTGTGTGTGTGCTGGGATGGGATGGGAATGGAGTCATTAGTCACAAAGTCTGGCATGTTGTTTCTCTCTTTTCTGCACTTTGTTTACTTTTGAGAGTAGCCTGGAACTTTGTCATGTGGAGCAGTGGTCCCCAAGCACCGGTTGGGGGACCGGTACCAGTCCGTGACGCATTTGCTAGCGGGCCGCAGAGAAACATGAAATCATTTTTAAAGGATTTGTGATTTCTCCCACTTAACTTTTGCCTGACACACTAGACACAGCAATGAGATTGTTTGTAGAGATGGATAATAACACTCCTCACAGGAAGTTGACATTTGGTATAATTGTTTGACATGATACAATGTTTAATTTGATATAAGTGTGTGTCTCAGGTTTGTCCCTGACAGTTTGGCCATGTTTTAGTTTTTTCCTCTGCGTTTGTCATGGTTTGTCTCCCTGAGTGCTGTGTCTCCCCAGCTGTGGCTGATTGGCACCTGGCCACACCTGGTGTCAATCAGCCAGGTACTATTTAAAGCTGCCTTCTCCTCCAGTCAGTACTGGATTATTGTCACCACTTCCTGTCAATGTCAGGAATACTTGTAGTTGTAGCTGTGTCTACTTCTGTTCACTCTGCTCATGCCATAGTTCCTTTGTGTCACAGTAAGTGTTTTAGTTTCTAGTCCACAGTCAGCCTTTGTGCTAGTTTTTGTTCATCGCCAAGTTTGTTCTCCGCCTTGTATATATGTATATATATATATATATATATATATATATATATATATATCAGAAGCATTTAAGTCTCACCTTAAAACTCATTTGTATACTCTAGCCTTTGAATAGACCTCCTTTTTAGACCATTTGATCTGCCGCTTCTTTTCGTTTTCTCCTCCGTCCCCCCCTCCCTTGCGGAAGGGGTCCGGTCCGATGACCATGGATGAAGTACTGGCTGGACCCAGGATGGACTGCTCGTCGGGACCCAGGATGGAACGCTCGCCTGTGCATCGGTTGGGGACATCCCTACGATGCTGATCCGACTCCGCTTGGGATGGTTTCCTGTGGACGGGACTCTCGCTGCTGTCTTGGATCGGCTTTGAACTGAACTCTCGTGGCTGTGTTGGATCCACTATGGATTGAACTTTCACAGTATCATGTTAGACCTGCTCGACATCCATTGATTTCGGTCCCCTACAGAGGGGGGGTTGCCCACATATGAGGTCCTCTCCAAGGTTCTCATAGTCATCATTGTCACTGGCGTCCCACTGGGTGTGAGGTTTCCTTGCCCTTGTGTGGGTTCTTCCGAGGATGTCATAGTGGTTTGTGCAGTCCTTTGAGACATTTGTGATTTAGGGCTGTATATATATGTGTGTGTGTGTGTGTGTGTGTGTGTGTGTGTTTGCTAATGAAAAAGCCAGCCTTGAGTGTGTTGAGTGAGAGAAGGACTAATAAAGAAATGTCCTTCATGCTGCTTCATTGATTTTGTTGTGTTTGTTTAAGCTGGAACAATCGATACAATTAAGCGTCTTTCGCTGGTCTGATTAAATCAGGTGCAAACTTGCCAACAATGTCACCAGGACTTGTCAGTGCTGCTGCAAAGACCTGTTCTCCCTCCCCGTGTGCCTCTTTAGGGGCCTGAGGGAGTGCATCAAAAGGACTCCAACGCTCACTCTTGTCCACCAAGCCAAAGTACTGGAGAGGAGGGTCCGGCCAATAGTCCAACCTCAGATTCAAGAGGAGCAATACGGATTCCGTCCTGGTCGTGGAACAACTGACCAGCTCTTGACTCTTGCGGGAATCCTGGAGAAGGCCTGGGAGTATGCCTATCCAGTCTACATGTACTTTGTGGATTTAGAGAAGGCATATGACCGGGTCACCCAGGAGATCTTGTGGGAGGTGTTGAGGGAGCACAGGGTGAGGGGGACCCTGCTGGGGGCCATCCAATATCTGTACAACCATAGCCAGAGTTGTGTCCGGGTGCTTGGACGTAGGTTGGATCCGTTTCCAGTGGGGGTTAGTCTCCGCCAGGGCTGCGCATTGTCGCCTATCCTGTTTGTGATTTTCATGGACCGGATATCTAGGCAGAGTCGTGACCATGGCCGGGAGGGTTTAGGTCTTGAGGGGCTAAAAGTTGCGTCACTGCTGATGGCACCATCGGTTCGTGACCTTCAGCTCTCACTGGATCGGTTCGCAGCCGAGTGTTCAGCGGCTAGGATGTGGATCAGGATCTCCGAACCTGAAACCATGGTTCTCAGCGGGAAAACCGATGGTTTGTACCGTCCAGGTAGAGAACGAGACTCTGTCCCAGGTGGAGGAGTTGAGGTATCTCGGGGGCTTGTTCAGGAGTGAGGGAAAGATGGAGAAGGAAATCAGCCGGAGAACGGGAGCAGCTGGGGCAGTATTGCAGTCTCTCTGCCGCACTGTCTGGACCAAACGAGAGCTATGCCAGAAGGCAAAGCTCTCGGTCTACCGAGTTTTCTACATTCTTTCTCTCACCTATGGTCATGAAGTGTGGGTCATGATTCTTAGAATAAGATGGCAGATACAAGAGTTTCCTCAGAAGGGTGGCAGGCATCTCCCCTAGAGATAGGGTGAGAAGTTGAGTCACCCGAGAGAGACTCGGAGTCTCCTTTGCTTGTCATCCCTCCTGCACCACCTCCTCCATCCCCTCGCACTTGTCCACACACTCCGCCTAGACCACCTCGTCATCCCCCCTTCTCCACCTCCTCCATCCTCTCGCACTTGTCCACACACTCCGCCTGCACCACCTCGTCATCCCTCCTGCACCACCTCCTCCATCCTCTCACACTTGTCCACACACTCCGCCTGCACCACCTCGTCATCCCGTCTGCACCACCTCCTCCATCCTCTCGCACTTGTCCACACACTCCGCCTGCACCACCTCGTCATCCCTCCTGCACCACCTCGTCATCCCTCCTGCACCACCTCGTCATCCTTCCTGCACCACCTCGTCATCCCTCCTGCACTACCTCCTCCATCCTCTCACACTCGTCCACACACTCCGCCTGCACCACCTCCTCCATCCCCTCGCACTTGTCCACACACTCCGCCTGGACCACCTCGTCATCCCCTCCTGCACCACCTCCTCCATCTCCTCGCACTTGTCCACACACTCCGCCTGCACCACCTCGTCAGCCCGTCTGCACCACCTCCTCTATCCTCTCGCACTTGTCCACACACTCCGCCTGCACCACCTCGTCATCCCTCCTGCACCACCTCCTCCATCCCCTCGCACTTGTCCACACACTCCGCCTAGACCACCTCGTCATCCCCCCTTCTCCACCTCCTCCATCCTCTCGCACTTGTCCACACACTCCGCCTGCACCACCTCGTCATCCCTCCTGCACCACCTCCTCCATCCTCTCACACTTGTCCACACACTCCGCCTGCACCACCTCGTCATCCCGTCTGCACCACCTCCTCCATCCTCTCACACTCGTCCACACACTCCGCCTGCACCACCTCCTCCATCCCCTCGCACTTGTCCACACACTCCGCCTGGACCACCTCGTCATCCCCTCCTGCACCACCTCCTCCATCTCCTCGCACTTGTCCAGACACTCCACCTGCACCACCTCGTCATCCCTCCTGCACCACCTCCTCCATCCCCTCGCACTTGTCCACACACTCCGCCTGCACCACCTCGTCATCCCTCCTGCACCACCTCCTCCATCCTCTCGCACTCGTCCACACACTCCGCCTGCACCACCTCCTCCATCCTCTCGCACTCGTCCACACACTCCGCCTGGACCACCTCGTCATCCCTCCTGCACCACCTCCTCCATCCTCTCGCACTCGTCCACACACTCCGCCTGCACCACCTCCTCCATCCTCTCGCACTCGTCCACACACTCCGCCTGCACCACCTCGTCATCCCTCCTGCACCACCTCCTCCATCCTCTCGCACTCGTCCACACACTCCGCCTGCACCACCTCCTCCATCCTCTCGCACTCGTCCACACACTCCGCCTGCACCACCTCGTCATCCCTCCTGCACCACCTCCTCCATCCTCTCGCACTCGTCCACACACTCCGCCTGGACCACCTCGTCATCCCTCCTGCTCCACCTCCTCCATCCTCTCACACTCGTCCACACACTCCGCCTGCACCACCTCCTCCATCCCCTCGCACTTGTCCACAAGCTCCCCTCTCCATCTCCACCTCTCTGCCGGGAAACAGGCGCTCGTAGGCGGCCGAGGAGCATGGAGAGCGCAGGCAACGGCTCGGATGGAGAAGATCGCAGTTCGATCGCCGTCTTGATGAACACCAGCGGCGTGGCCGCGCTGTGTGCCAACGTGAGCGCGCTGGCCAACGCCACGGAGGCGCGCTGCGAGGGCGAGCTGGCACGGAGCGGCCGCCCGGACGACGGCGACTCCAACCCGGTGATGATCGCCATCGTCATCACGGCGCTGTACGCCATCGTGTGCGTGGTGGGGCTGGTGGGCAACGTGCTCGTCATGTACATCATCGTCAGGTGAGGCTGCGACATCTTCACACACCTTGCGTGCGTGCGTGCGCGTAAAATGCCACCTTCGAGAACGAGGGCGCACACATTCCTGCAGCACCAAGTCATCCCGTCAAGTCTCACACGATGTTTGGAAATGTAAATGACAAACAAGACTTGGTGATTGAAGATTGGAAGTCACACCAGGAGCTTCTTAGTCATCACTCAGTGACACTCTTTCTTTACCATAGGGCCGCCAGCACCCCCTAAAGGGCTGCCCAGATATGTGTTTGTCAGCTAGGGTCCATACACCACCACTGGTAGTACACTTTTACACCACCACCACTTGTAGTACACTTTTACACCACCACCACTTGTAGTACACTTTTACACCACAACAACTTTTACACCACTACCACTGGTAGTACACTTTTACACCACCACCACTTGTAGTACACTTTTACACCACCACTTGTAGTACACTTTTCCACCACCACCACTGGTTGTACACTTTTACACCACCACCACTGGTAGTACACTTTTACACTACCACCACTTGTAGTACACTTTTACACCACCACCACTGGTAGTACACTTTTACACCACCACCACTGGTAGTGCACTTTTACACCACCACCACTTGTAGTACACTTTTACACCACCACCACTGGTAGTACACTTTTACACTACCACCACTTGTAGTACACTTTTACACCACCACCACTTGTAGTACACTTTTACACCACCACCACTTGTAGTACACTTTTACACCACCACCACTTTTACACCACCACCACAGGTAGTACACTTTTACACCACCACCACTTTTACACTACCACCACTTGTAATACACTTTTACACCACCACCACTGGTAGTACACTTTTACACCACCACCACTGGTAGTACACTTTTATACACTTTTACACCACCACCACTTTTACACCACCACCACTGGTAGTACACTTTTACACCACCACCACTTGTGGTACACTTTTTCACCACCACCACTTGTAGTACACTTTTACACCACCACCACCACCACCACTTGTAGTACACTTTTACACCATCATCACTGGTAGTACACTTTTACACCACCATCACTGGTAGTACACTTTTTCACCACCACCACTTGTAATACACTTTTACACCACCACCACTTGTAATACACTTTTACACCACCACCACTTGTAGTACACTTTTACAACACCACCACTTGTAGTACACTTTTACAACACCACCACTTTTACACCACCACCACTGGTAGTACACTTTTACACCACCACCACTTGTGGTACACTTTTACACCACCACCACTTGTAGTACACTTTTACACCACCACCACCACCACTTGTAGTACACTTTTACACCACCACCACTGGTAGTACACTTTTACACCATCATCACTGGTAGTACACTTTTACACCACCATCACTGGTAGTACACTTTTTCACCACCACCACTTGTATTACACTTTTACAACACCACCACTTGTAGTACACTTTTACAACACCACCACTTGTAGTACACTTTTTCACCACCATCACTTGTATTACACTTATACACCACCACCACTTGTAGTACACTTTTACAACACTACCACTTGCAGTACACTTTTACAACACTACCACTTGTAGTACACTTTTACAACACCACCACTTGTAGTACACTTTTACACCACCACCACTGGTAGTACACTTTTACACCAGCACCACTTGTAGTACACTTTTACACCACCACCACTTATAGTACACTTTTTCACCACCATCACTTGTATTACACTTTTACAACACCACCACTTGTAGTACACTTTTATAACACCACCACTTGTAGTACACTTGTACACCACCACCACTGGTAGTACACTTTTACACCACCACCACTGGTAGTACACTTTTACACCACCACCACTTGTAGTACACTTTTACAACACCACCACTTGTAGTACACTTTTACACCACCATCACTTGTAGTACACTTTTACATAAAACTGATGCTGGTTCTGTTTCTGAATAACATCGACAAAGTCCACATGTGTTACCCTTGGTGCCCTTACAAACAATCAGTAATCACAAAAATCCGTATCTTCAACAACTGTGTTTCTACAATATTAAATATTTAAAGAAGTAAAATCCACTTACAGTACATAAAACTGACGCTGATCCTGTTTTTGATTAAAATCCACAAAGACCACACATGATTACTATCGGTGCCCTCACAAACGATCAGAAGTCAAAAATTTCTTTATCTTCAACAACCACTATGCTACAATGTAAAGAAATTAAAGAAGTCCAATCCATGTATAGTACAAACCTCATTTCCACATGAGTTGGGAAATTGTGTTAGATGTAAATATAAACAGAATACAATGATTTGCAAATCCTTTTCAACCCATATTCAGTTGAATATGCTACAAAGACAACATATTTGATGGTCAAAGTCATAAACATTTTTTTATTTTTTTTTGCAAATAATCATTACCTTTACAATTTGATGCCAGCAACATGTGACAAAGAAATTGGGAAAGGTGGCAATAAATACTGATAAAGTTGAGGAATGCTCATCAAACACTTATTTGGAACATCCCACAGGTGTGCAGGCTAATTGGGAACAGGTGGGTGCCATGATTGGGTATAAAAGCAGCTAACATGAAATGCTAAGTAATTCACAAACAAGGATGGGGCGAGGGTCACCAATTTGTAAGCAAATTGTCGAACAGTTTTAGAACAACATTTCTCAACGAGCTATTGCAAGGAATTTAGGGATTTTACCATCTACGGTCCGTAAAATCACCAAAAAGTTCAGAGAATCTGGAGAAATCACTGCACGTAAGCGATGATATTACGGAATTTGACCACTCAGGCGGTACTGCATCAAAAACCAACATCAGTGTGTAAAGGATATCACCACATGGGCTCAGGAACACTTCATAAAACCACTGTCAGTAACTACAGTTGGTTGCTACATCTGTAAGTGCAAGTTAAAACTCTACTATGCAAAGCCAAACAGATTTATCAACAATATCCTGAAACACTGCCGGCTTGGCTGGGCCCGAGCTCATCTAAGATGGACTGATGCAAAGTGTGAAAGTCTTCTGTGGTCGGACGAGTCCACATTTCAAAATATATTTGGAACAAAGAGGAAAATAACCATTCGGATTGTTTTGGGGGAATATTCAAAAGCCAGCATGTGTGATGGTATGTGGGTGTATTAGTGCTCAATGCATGGGTAACTTACACATCTGTGAAGGCACCATTAATGCTGAAAGGTCCATACAGGTTTTGGAACAACATATGTTGTCATCCAAGCAACGTTATCATGGACGCCCCTGCTTATTTCAGCAAGACAATGCCAAGCCACGTGTTATAACAACGTGGTTTCATAGTAAAAGGGTGCGGGTACTTCCCTGGCCCGCCTGCAGTCCAGACCTGTCTCCCATGGAAAATGTGTGGTGCATTATGAAGCGTAAAATACGACAACGGAGACCCCGGACTGCTGAACGACTGAAGCTCTACATAAAACAAGAATGGGAAAGAATTCCACTTTCAAAGCTTCAACAATTAGTTTCCTCAGTTCCCTAACGTTTATTGAGTGTTGTTAAAAGAAAAGGTGATGTAACTCAGTGGTGAACATGCCCTTTCCCAACTACTTTGGCACGTGTTGCAGCCATGAAATTCTAAGTTAATTTTCAGTTTTAACATCAAATATGTTGTCTTTGTAGCATATTCAACTGAATATGGGTTGAAAAGGATTTGCAAATCATTGTATTCCGTTTATATTTACATCTAACACCATTTCCCAACTCATATGGAAACGGGGTTCGTACAAACAACTGGTGCTGATTCAAAGGAGCAGACCAGATCAGACCGAGACTAAGAAGAAATCTTGCTAGCACAAAATGGTTGCCAGCGGGTCACAAAATGAACGCATTTTGCAACTGTGCATGACTTTCCCGAAACTTAGCGTTTACTGCGGAGTGGTGGTGTGCGCGGCGGTGAAGTGGACACGCATGGGAAGGTCGACTGCTCCTCCCAGCAGCTGTGAAGCTCCGAGACCTGAACGGGGGCCTCCAGGGCTCTCTTGGTGGAAGTACACACAACAAGAGCCATAGCAGCTCTTTTCCAGGCTGCACACCGCAGGGAAGGAGCCAACGCTCGCGGTGGAGATGCAGAAAACTCCACTGAGGAGGAAAAAAGTGTGTGTGGTGGAGAGTGTTACCATGGAAACACTGGAAGGTGTTTGGAGAGGGAAGCCACATCAACGCTTCCTCCCCAGTGAAACTTTCAGCCTATTTGGACAGGAATGCAGCCATGGAAACAACACATTTAGATCCTCAAGTGTTTACTGCTAACTGACTAAGTTAGTGGCTGGTTTTTGTTGTGATTGGGAGAAAAGAAGAACAGCTTTTGTCCTTTTTGGCTACGTGCTCGTTATGTTAGCTCAGTAGCTGCTGCTGTTTTGGCAAGCAACATTTAATCTACAAATCCCATTTCTATATGAGTTGGGAAATTGTGTTAGATGTAAATATAAACAGAATACAATGATTTGCAAATCCTTTTCAACCCATATTCAGTTGAATATGCTACAAAGACAACATATTTGATGTTCAAACTTATAAACTTTATGTATTTTTTGCCAATAATAATCAACTTGGAATTTCATGGCTGCAACACGTGCCAAAGTAGTTGGGAAAGGGCATGTTCACCACTGTGTTACATCACCTTTTCTTATAACAACACTCAATAAACGTTTGGGAATTGAGGAAACTAATTGTTGAAGCTTTGAAAGTGGAATTCTTTCCCATTCTTGTTTTATGTAGAGCTTCAGTCGTTCAACAGTCCGGGGTCTCCGCTGTCGTATTTTACGCTTCATAATACGCCACACATTATCGATTTGAGACATGTCTGGACTGCAGGCGGGCCAAGAAAGTACCTGCACTCTTTTTTTTTTTTTTACAAAGCCACGCTGTTGTAACACTTGTTTTGCTGAAATAAGCAGGGGCGTCCATGATGGATGACAACATATGTTGCTCCAAAGCCTGTATGGACCTTTCAGCATTAATGGTGCCTTCACAGATGTGTAAGTTACCCATGCCTTGGGCACTAATACACCCCCATACCATCACAGATGCTGGCTTGTCAAGTTTGCGCCTATAAAAATCCGAATAGTTATTTTCCTCTTTGTTCCGGAGGACACCACGTCCTCTGTTTCCAAACATAATTTGAAATGTGGACTCGTCAGACCACAGAACACCTTTCTACTTTGCATCAGTCCATCTTAGATGAGCTCGGGCCCAGCCAAGTCGGCGGCGTTTCAGGATGTTGTTTTTAAATGGGTTTGGCTTTGCATAGTAGAGTTTTAACTTGCACTTACAGATGTAGCGACCAACTGTAGTTACTGACAGTGGTTTTATGAAGTGTTCCTGAGCCCATGTGGTGATATCCTTTACACACTGATCTCGGTTTTTGATGTAGTACAGCCAGAGGGATCAAAAGTCCGTAATATCATCGCTTACGTGCAGTGATTTCTCCAGATTCTCTGAACCTTTTGATGATTTTACGGACCGTAGATGGTAAAATCCCTAAATTCCTCGCAACAGCTCGTTGAGAAATGTTGTTCTAAAACTGTTCGACAATTTGCTTACAAATTGGTGACCCTCGCCCCATCCTTGTTTGTGAATTACTTAGCATTTCATGGAAGCTGCTTTTATACCCAATCATGGCACCCACCTGTTCCCAATTAGCCTGCACACCTGTGGGATGTTCCAAATAAGTGTTTGATGAGCATTCTTCAGCTTTATCAGTATTTATTGCCACCTTTCCCAACTTCTTTGTCATGTATTGCTGGCATCTAATTCTAAAGTTAATGATTATTTGCAAAAAATAAAGTTTATGAGTTTGAACATCAAATATGTTGTCTTTGTAGCATATTCAACTGAATATGGGTTGAAAAGGATTTGCAAATCATTGTATTCTGTTTATATTTACATCTAACACAATTTCCCAACTCATATGGAAACGGGGTTTGTAGTTTTTAGCAATTGTGTTTGTCATGAGAAGGAAGGACTATTGTGCTACGTTTTGATGAGCATCACAGTTGAATTGTGCTGTGTGAACAACATTATCTACACCAGGGGTCACCAACCTTTTTGAAAGCAAGAGCTACTTCTTGGGTACTGATTAATGCGAAGGGCTACCAGTTTGATACACACTTAAATAAATTGCCAGAAATAGCCAATTTGCTCAATTTACCTTTAAAATTAGATTTCCTTTATCTGGTCATTCAAATTTGAACTTTACAACACAGATAAGCACGAACTTTCATTACATAAGCTCATGGTAGTCCAGGATTAGAAAAAAGCAATAAGGTGCATTTATAATTAAATAAATATAAATAAATAATATATAAATATATATATAAAATAAATAAATATATATAATGATATATAAATTATTTAACTCTATGTTATTATTAATAATTAATGATATTTATCTTTGTGGAAACACTGATCATCTTAATGATTCCTCACAATAAATAGCTATAGAAACCGATAATTATATTTAAAAAAAAAAAAAAAGGGTATTTCTGTCTGTTATTCCGTCGTACATTTTTTTTCCCTTCTACGGAAGGTTTTTTGTAGAGAATAAATGATGAAAAAACACTTAAGTGAACGGTTTAAAAGAGGAGAAAACACGAAAAAAAAATGAAAATTAAATTTTGAAACATATTTTTTCTTCAATTTCCACTCTTTGAAATTTAAAATTCAAACCGAAAAAAAGAAGAGAAAAACTAGCTAATTCGAATCTTTTTGAAAAAAGTAAAAACATAATTTATGGAGCATCGTTAGTCATTTTTCCTGATTAAGATTATTTTTAGAATTTTGATGACATGTTTTAAATAGGTTGAAATCCAATCTGCACTTTGTTAGAATATATAACAAATCGGACCAAGCTATATTTCTAACAGAGACAAATCAATATTTCTTCTAGATTTTCCACAACAAAAATTTTAAAATAAATTCAAAAGACTTTGAAACAAGATTTAAATTTGATTCTACAGATTTTCTAGATTTGCCAGAATACCTTTTTTGAATTTTACTCATAATTATTTTGAAGAAATATTTCACAAATATTCTTCATCAAAAAAACAGAAGCTAAAATGAAGAATTAAATTAAAATGTATTTATTATTCTTTACAAAAATAAGATAAAATACTTGAACATTGATTTAAATTGTCAGGAAAGAAGAGGAAGGAATTTAAAAGGTAAAAAGTTTTATGTGTTTAAAAATCCTAAAATCATCTTTAAGGTTGTATTTTTTCTCTAAAATTGTCTTTCTCAAAGTTATAAGAAGCAAAGTAAAAAAATAAATGAATTTATTTAAACAAGTGAAGACCAAGTCTTTAAAATATTTTCTTGGATTTTCAAATTCTATTTGAGTTTTGTCTCTCTTAGAATTAAAAATGTCCAGCAAAGCGAGACCAGCTTGCTAGTAAATAAATACAATTTAAAAAATAGAGGCAGCTCACTGGTAAGTGCTGCTATTTGAGCTATTTTTAGAACAGGCCAGCGGGTGACTCATCTGCACTGCAAAAACTGAAATCTAAGTAAGATGAAATATCTCAAATAAGGCTGATATTTGCTTATTTTCTGTCTGGTAAGATAATTCTTCTCACTAAGCAGATTTTATGTTAGAGTCTTTTACTTGTTTTAAGGGTTTTGCTGCTAAATGATCTCAGTAAGATACTACAGCTTGTTTCCAACATTTTATGACCTATTTTGAGTAAAATATGCTTGAAACTATTTTTGTCCAAGTGTCCCAAACACACCCAGCAATGGTGCACAGGAAGGCGGGGAAGAAGAGGGGGAAAAGGCGGCCAAAATCTTCATAAGTCCCAATTGTGTCCAAAATACCTACCCGGGTTCCAGTCCCACGAGTCCCGCCGCCGGCCACACAAATCCCGGGATACAAAAAATTCCCAAAACGCACCCAGCAAAGTCCCACGGGAAGTGGGGGGAAAAAATGAGAAAACTCGGCAAAAGTCCCCCAAAGGTTCGAGTCCCAACCGGGTTCGAGTTTGAGTTTGAGTGCACACCGACTTTTCTCACTTTTCTCCCCACCTTCCCGTGGGACTTTGCTGGGCGCGTTTAGGACACCTCGGGCATCCCGGCCGGCGGCGGAACTTGTGGGACTCGAACCTGTGTAGGTATTTGGAACATTTTTGGAACTTTTGCTGACTTTTCCAACTTTCATCCTCCCTCCCCATTGGGACTCGGCTGGGTGTGTTATGCACATTTTGGGCCATATATAAGATTTTATACTTGTTTTAAGTGTTTAGGTCCTAAATGATCTCAGCAAGATATTACAGCTTTGAGATTTGATGACCTATATTGAGTAAAACATGCTTGAAACTAGAAAATCAAATGTTGCAAAGCTGTGTTATCAACACTCACAAGTATGAAACGACTTTTTAAAGTAAGAATTTCTTATTTTAAGAATGTGAAACAAAATCATGACTTTGACAATTGTTTCTCATATTAAAACAGATAACAGCCAAATAGACTTTGCTGTTTTATTTTCAATGAAACAATAGAAAATACGTACTTGTATAGTAGTACACTTGTTATTAGTGAGAATATACTTATTTGAAGGTATTTTTGGGTTCATTGAAGTTAGCTAATTTTACTTGTTTTGGAAAGTCTTGACAAGCACAATTTTGTTGTTCTATTGGCATATAATTTTGCTTAGTTCAAGTAAAATACCCCTCATTTTTGTATTGTTTTTCCTTGTTTTTGAACACTGACTTTTATACTTGTGAGTGTTGATGACACAGCTTTGCAACATTTGATATTCTAGTTTTAAGCATGTTTTACTCAATATAGGTCATCAAATCTCAGCTACAAGCTGTAATAGCTTACCGAGATCATTTAGGACCTAAACACTTAAAACAAGTAAAACACTCTAACATAAAATCTTATGTATGGCCGCGCAAGTCCCGGGATGCCTTAAATGTCCATAACACACCCAGCCGAGTCCCATGGTGAGGGGAGATGAAAGTTGGAAAAGTCAGCAAAAGTCCCAAAAATGTCCAAACTACCTACACAGGTTCGAGTCCCACAAGTTCCGCCGCCGGCCGGGATGCCCAAAGTATCCAAAACGCGCCCAGCAAAGTCCCACGGGAAGGTGGGGAGAAAAGTGAGAAAAGTCGGTGTGCACTCGAACCCGGTTGGGACTCGAACCTTTGGGGGACTTTTGCTGACTTTTCTCATTTTTTCCCCCTACTTCCCGTGGGACTTTGCTGGGTGCGTTTTGGGAATTTTTTGTATCCCGGGATTTGTGTGACTCGTGGGACTGGAACCCGGGCAGGTATTTTGGATACAATTGTGACTTTTGAACATTTTGGCCGCCTTTTCCCCCTCTTCTTCCCCGCCTTCCTGTGCACCATTGCTGGGTGTGTTTTGGACACTTGGACAAAAATAGTTTCAAGCATATTTTACTCAAAATAGGTCATAAAATGTCGGAAACAAGCTGTAGTATCTTACTGAGATCATTTAGGAGCAAAACCCTTAAAACAAGTAAAAGACTCTAACATAAAGCCGGGATGCCCAAAATGTCCATAACACACCCAGCCGAGTCCCATGGTGAGGGGAGATGAAAGTTGGAAAAGTCAGCAGAAGTCCCAAAAATGTTCAAAATACCTACACAGGTTCGAGTCCCACAAGTTCCGCCACTGGCCGGGATGCCCTTAATGTCCAAAACGCGTCCAGCAAAGTCCCACAGGAAGGTGGGGAGAAAAGTGAGAAAAGTCGGTGAAATGTTCAAAAGTGCACTCAAACTCAAACTCGAACCCGGTTGGGACTCGAACCTTGGTAGGTATTTTGAAAATTTTGGGGGACTTTTGCCTACTTTTCTCATTTTTCCTCCCCTTACTTCCCGTGGGACTTTGCTGGGTGCATTTTGGACATTTTTTGTATCCCGGGATTTGTGTGGCCGGCGGCGGGACTCGTGGGACTGGAACCCCGGGGAGGTATTTTGGACACAATTGGGACTTATGAACATTTTGGCCGCCTTTTCCCCCTCTTCTTCCCCGCCTTATTGCGCACCATTGCTGGGTGTGTTTTGGACACTTGGACAAAAATAGTTTCAAGCATATTTGACTCAAAATAGGTCATAAAATGTTGGAAACAAGCTGTAGTATCTTACTGAGATCATTTAGCAGCAAAACCCTTAAAACAAGTAAAAGACTCTAATATTAAGTCCCGGGATGCCCAAAATGTCCATAACACACCCAGCCGAGTCCCATGGTGAGGGGAGTTGAAAGTGGGAAAAGTCAGCAAAAGTCCCAAAAATGTTCAAAATACCTACACAGGTTTGAGTCCCACAAGTCCCGCCGCCGGCCGGGATGCCCAAAATGTCCAAAACGCGTCCAGCAAAGTCCCACGGGAAGGTCGGGAGAAAAGTGAGAAAAGTCGGTGAAATGTTCAAAAGTGCACTCAAACTCAAACTCGAACCCGGTTGGGACTCGAACCTTGGTAGGTATTTTGAAAATTTGGGGGGACTTTTGCCTACTTTTCTCATTTTTTCCCCCCTTACTTCCCGTGGGACTTTGCTGGGTGCATTTTGGATATTTTTTGTAGTGGCCGGAGGCGGAACCCCTTTGACTGGAACCCTGGGGAGGTATTTTGGACACAATTGTGACTTTTGAACATTTTGGCCGCCTTTCCCCCCTCTTCTTCCCCGCCTTATTGTGCACCATTGCTGGGTGTGTTTTGGACACTTGGACAAAAATAGTTTCAAGCATATTTGACTCAAAATAGGTCATAAAATGTTGGAAACAAGCTGTAGTATCTTATTGAGATCATTTAGCAGCAAAACCCTTAAAACAAGTAAAAGACTCTAATATAAAGTCCCGGGATGCCCAAAATGTCCGTAACACACCCAGCCGAGTCCCATGGTGTGGGGAGATGAAAGTTGGAAAAGTCAGCAAAAGTCCCAAAAATTTTTCAAAATACCTACACAGGTTCGAGTCCCACAAGTTCTGCCGCCGGCCGGGATGCCCAAAATGTCCAAAACGCGTCCAACAAATTCCCACAGGAAGGTGGGGAGAAAAGTGAGAAAAGTCGGTGAAATGTTCAAAAGTGCACTCAAACTCAAACTCGAACCCGGTTGGGACTCGAACCTTGGTAGGTATTTTGAAAATTTTGGGGGACTTTTGCCTACTTTTCTCATTTTTTCCCCCCTTACTTCCTGTGCACCATTGCTGGGTGTGTTTTGGACACTTGGACAAAAATAGTTTCAAGCATATTTTACTCAAAATAGGTCATAAAATGTCGGAAACAAGCTGTAGTATCTTACTGAGATCATTTAGGACCTAAACACTTAAAACAATTAAAAGACTCTAACATAAAGTCCCGGGATGCCCAAAATGTCCATAACACACCCAGCCGAGTCCCATGGTGAGGGGAGTTGAAAGTTGGAAAAGTCAGCAAAAGTCCCAAAAATGTTCAAAATACCTACACAGGTTCGAGTCCCACAAGTTCCGCCGCCGGCCGGGATGCCCAAAATGTCCAAAACGCGTCCAGCAAAGTCCCACGGGAAGGTGGGGAGAAAAGTGAGAAAAGTCGGTGAAATGTTCAAAAGTGCACTCAAACTCAAACTCGAACCCGGTTGGGACTCGAACCTTGGTAGGTATTTTGAAAATTTTGGGGGACTTTTGCCTACTTTTCTAATTTTTTCCCCCCTTACTTCCCGTGGGACTTTGCTGGGTGCGTTTTGGACATTTTTTGTATCCCAGTACTTGTGTGGCCGGCGGCGGGACTCGTGGGACTGGAACCCCGGGGAGGTATTTTGGACACAATTGTGACTTTTGAACATTTTGGCCGCCTTTTCCCCCTCTTCTTCCCCGCCTTCCTGTGCACCATTGCTGGCTGTGTTTTGGACACTTGGACAAAAATAGTTTCAAGCATATTTTACTCAAAATAGGTCATAAAATGTTGGAAACAAGCTGTAGTATCTTACTGAGATCATTTAGGACCTAAACACTTAAAACAAGTAAAAGACTCTAACATAAAGTCCCGGGATGCCCAAAATGTCCATAACACACCCAGCCGAGTCCCATGGTGAGGGGAGATGAAAGTTGGAAAAGTCAGCAAAAGTCCCAAAAAATGTTCAAAATACCTACACAGGTTCGAGTCCCACAAGTTCCGCCGCCGGCCGGGATGCCCAAAATGTCCAAAACGCGTCCAGCAAAGTCCCACGGGAAGGTGGGGAGAAAAGTGAGAAAAGTCGGTGAAATGTTCAAAAGTGCACTCAAACTCAAACTCGAACCCGGTTGGGACTCGAACCTTGGTAGGTATTTTGAAAATTTTGGGGGACTTTTGCCTACTTTTCTCATTTTTTCCCCCCTTACTTCCTGTGCACCATTGCTGGGTGTGTTTTGGACACTTGGACAAAAATAGTTTCAAGCATATTTTACTCAAAATAGGTCATAAAATGTCGGAAACAAGCTGTAGTATCTTACTGAGATCATTTAGCAGCAAAACCCTTAAAACAAGTAAAAGACTCTAACATAAAGTCCCGGGATGCCCTAAATGTCCATAACACACCCAGCCGAGTCCCATGGTGAGGGGAGATGAAAGTTGGAAAAGTCAGCAAAAGTCCCAAAAATGTTCAAAATACCTACACAGGTTCGAGTCCCACAAGTCCCGCCGCCGTCCGGGATGCCCAGAATGTCCAAAACGCGTCCAGCAAAGTCCCACAGGAAGGTGGGGAGAAAAGTGAGAAAGTCGGTGAAATGTTCAAAAGTGCACTCAAACTCAAACTCGAACCCGGTTGGGACTCGAACCTTGGTAGGTATTTTGAAAATTTTGGGGGACTTTTGCCTACTTTTCTAATTTTTTCCCCCCTTACTTCCCGTGGGACTTTGCTGGGTGCGTTTTGGACATTTTTTGTAGTGGCCGGCGGCGGGACTCGTGGGACTGGAACCCCGGCGAGGTATTTTGGACACAATTGGGACTTTTGAACATTTTGGCCGCCTTTTCCCCCTCTTCTTCCCCGCCTTCCTGTGCACCATTGCTGGGTGTGTTTTGGACACTTGGACAAAAATAGTTTCAAGCATATTTTACTCAAAATAGGTCATAAAATGTTGGAAACAAGCTGTAGTATCTTACTGAGATCATTTAGCAGCAAAACCCTTAAAACAAGTAAAAGACTCTAACATAAAGTCCCGGGATGCCCAAAATGTCCATAACACACCCAGCCGAGTCCCATGGTGAGGGGAGATGAAAGTTGGAAAAGTCAGCAAAAGTCCTAAAAATGTTCAAAATACCTACACAGGTTCGAGTCCCACAAGTTCCGCCGCCGGCCGGGATGCCCAAAATGTCCAAAACGCGTCCAGCAAAGTCCCACAGGAAGGTGGGGAGAAAAGTGAGAAAAGTCGGTGAAATGTTCAAAAGTGCACTCAAACTCAAACTCGAACCCGGTTGGGACTCGAACCTTGGTAGGTATTATCAAAATTTTGGGGGACTTTTGCCTACTTTTCTCATTTTTTCCCCCCTTACTTCCTGTGCACCATTGCTGGGTGTGTTTTGGACACTTGGACAAAAATAGTTTCAAGCATATTTTACTCAAAATAGGTCATAAAATGTCGGAAACAAGCTGTAGTATCTTACTGAGATCATTTAGGACCTAAACACTTAAAACAATTAAAAGACTCTAACATAAAGTCCCGGGATGCCCAAAATGTCCATAACACACCCAGCCGAGTCCCATGGTGAGGGGAGTTGAAAGTTGGAAAAGTCAGCAAAAATCCCAAAAATGTTCAAAATACCTACACAGGTTTGAGTCCCACAAGTCCCGCCGCCGGCCGGGATGCCCTTAATGTCCAAAACGCGTCCAGCAAAGTCCCACAGGAAGGTGGGGAGAAAAGTGAGAAAAGTCAGTGAAATGTTCAAGAGTGCACTCAAACTCAAACTCGAACCCGGTTGGGACTCGAACCTTGTTAGGTATTTTGAAAATTTTGGGGGACTTTTGCCTACTTTTCTCATTTTTTCCCCCCTTACTTCCCGTGGGACTTTGCTGGGTGCGTTTGACATTTTTTGTATCCCGGGATTTGTGTGGCCGGCGGCGGGACTCGTGGGACTGGAACCCCGGGGAGGTATTTTGGACACAATTGTGACTTTTGAACATTTTGGCCGCCTTTCCCCCCTCTTCTTCCCCGCCTTATTGTGCACCATTGCTGGGTGTGTTTTGGACACTTGGACAAAAATAGTTTCAAGCATATTTGACTCAAAATAGGTCATAAAATGTTGGAAACAAGCTGTGGTATCTTACTGAGATCATTTAGCAGCAAAACCCTTAAGACAAGTAAAAGACTCTAATATAAAGTCCCGGGATGCCCAAAATGTCCGTAACACACCCAGCCGAGTCCCATGGTGAGGGGAGATGAAAGTTGGAAAAGTCAGCAAAAGTCCCCAAAAATTTTCAAAATACCTACACAGGTTCGAGCCCCACAAGTTCTGCCGCCGGCCGGGATGCCCAAAATTTCCAAAACGCGTCCAACAAATTCCCACAGGAAGGTGGGGAGAAAAGTGAGAAAAGTCGGTGAAATGTTCAAAAGTGCACTCAAACTCAAACTCGAACCCGGTTGGGACTCGAACCTTGGTAGGTATTTTGAAAATTTTGGGGGACTTTTGCCGACTTGTCTCCTTTTATCCCCCCCTTACTTCCCGTGGGACTTTGCGGGTGCGTTTTGGACATTTTTTGTAGTGTACTCATTTTGTGGATCTTGTTGTTGGGGGATATTTGGCTTCAGGCCGCATGCTAGTTATGCTGCTCGGTGAGAAATAAATAATTGCTAAGGAATTCAACGGCGTGAGCTCTGCGAGTTCTCATCTCAACGTTTCCACGAGCCCGCCCGTTGTTTATGCCGGGGGGGGGAATTACGCTAGGCAGACTCACTTCTTCTAAATAAGAGCTCCTTGTTTACCCTGAGTCTTGACATATCTTTGTTTGGGACTACTGATGAGTCTTGGCACGCTGGTCGCCGTTAGACTGAGGCAAAGCAGAAGAAGAGACTTGGTGGAGGTCCAAACGCTGACAGGTTAGACTCACCAGGAGCTTCTTGGATAGACTTTGCACAGCCGGTATGAACACCAGCTGACTGCAACTCCATGTGTGGCGATGCTCCAACGCTGAAGTGGAACTGAAACGCTGACTGTCAGGACTTTAACTTAGATTTGTTTTGTTTCTCCGACGCAGAGGGAATTTGGGACGAGAATTAAGGTACATAATTAATTTATTCACACACTATAATACAAAAACAGGGCTCAGTGGCGGATAATCTAGACCAGGGGTCGGGGAACCTTTTTGCCTGAGAGAGCCAAGAATCCAAATATTTTAAAATGTATTTCCGTAAGAAGTGAATTATATTTATATAGCGCTTTTTCTCTAGTGACTCAAAGCACTTTACATAGTGAAACCCAATATCTAAGTTACATTCAAACCAGTGTGGGTAGCACTGGGAGCAGGTGGGTAAAGTGTCTTGCCCAAGGACACAACGGCAGTGACTAGGTTGGCAGAAGCGGGAATCGAACCTGCAACCCTCAAGTTGCTGGCACGGCCACTCTACCAACCGAGCTGAACCGCCCCCAAAGAGCCATATCATTTTTTTTTCAACACTGAACACACCTAAACGTGTGCATTTTCAACTAAGACCAACATTACTATAGTATAATAAGTCTCCTATTCTTTGTAATAACATTGATATTCTGAACTGTGGAGGGGGCGTGGCCTGAGGGCCTGCAGCGAAGCGGGGCGTGCCAGGACCGACCTCGAAATCAGCGACAGGTGCGTAGACAACCCACCTGGGCCTTGTTATCTGATCACCTGTCGCTCTGTTATAAGCAGCAGCAAAGGAGGAAAGACATGAATTGATTAAAGTGGACCCCGACTTAAAGAAGTTGAAAAACTTATTCGGGTGTTACCATTTTTGTGGTCAATTGTACGGAATATGGACTGAACTGTGCAATTTACTAATAAAAGTATCAATCAATCAATCAGGGTTGGAGCTGGAGCCGGAGTGCGAGCAAGAACGAAAGAGAAAAAGACAATTGCCTGGAAAGCAACGGAGAGACTTATTGGAAAATGAAAAAATATCATAACCCTGAAACAGGCTTTCATGTCGGTGCTTGGTGGTCTGAAGAACCCCCAGGCGGGCAAGCCCAAAAAAAAATAAAAATAAATTAAGTGCGGTAGAAAAAAGGATGGATGGATTCAAATGCATGACCATGTTTACTATTTTGAACGTTATTTTTTAACACTTTGATTACAAGTGGAATTAAAGCTGCAAGCAGCGTTGGTCGGGTTCGCCTTTGGCTGCTGCCCCCGAGACCCACGGCCGGATAAGCGTTAGAAGACGCCTTGGAGCCACTATTTTGAGAATCTAATGCATTGTGAAAGTAATGCAGTTGTTGTATTGAAGTGAAAATATCAAACTTCTTGTTGATTTTTGCTAAAGTATGTTAATTATTAAAATGTAGGTCTAAGTGAGACCTACATAGTGTTTTTTGTTTCATGTCTCTCTGACATTCCTACCGGAAGTTACAAGCAGTTTTGTCTGTGTTTTCTTCCTAGGAGCAGTTTGTCCGTGTTGTATTCCTAGGGGGGCGGTAGAGCGCAATTTTGAGCTTTGAGGTTAGGTTTTTTCATCAGATCGCAATTTTTGCCAGACATGATGTGTGTGTCAAGTTTGGTGAGTTTAGAAGCATTTTAAGGGGGTCAAATAACAGCTCAAAGAGGCAAAAATGACATTTTTTAGGAGACTTTGCACAGGGGTTCTTTGAAGGCGCGTAAAATCAAAACCTGAGAACTTATCAAAACTCTGTTCCGTACTTTTAATCAGAAGGGTTCAATCTCTCTCCTGTGCGAGTTTGAAGCCAAAACAACAAACGCACTCAGAGGAGATAATGTTTGAAAAAGGTGACCGTTTTTTACAAAACTTTTGTTTTGAAGGGGGGATTGCAAACTTCCTGTTGATTTTTGTTGGGGGTTGTCAATATATGAAATGTAGGTCTAAGCGAGACCTACATAGAGGTTTTTGTTTCATGTCTCTCCGACATTCTTACCGGAAGTTACAAGCAGTTTTGTCTGTGATTTCTTCCTAGGAGCAGTTTTTTCAGTGTTTTATCCAAAAATAGCGCTAGAGCCCAATTTTGAGTTTTGGAGTTTGTTTTTTTCATTAGATCGCAATATTCGCCAGTCCTTATGTGTGCGCCAAGTTTGGTGACTTTTGAAGCATATTAAAGGGGTCAAATTACAGCGCAATGAGGCAAAAATTGTACTTTTTGCAAAAATTTTATTTTGAAGGGGTTTTTGCCAACTTCCTGTAGATCTTTGCTGAAAGAAGTGAGTGTATGAAAATTGGGTCTAAGTCAGACCTACATAGGAGTTTTTGTTTCATGTCGCTATGACATTCCTAACAGAAGTTACATGCAGTTTTGTCTGTAGTTTTTTCCTAGGGGGTGCTAGAGCGCAATTTTCATTTTGGGGAATTGGTTGCTTAATATGTTGAGAAGGTTTGCTATACCGACGTGTGTGTCAAATTTGGTGAGTTTTGAAGCATGTTAAGGGGGTCAAATTACAGCGCGTAGGTGCGGAATAATAATAAAACACAGCAGTTTCAATAGGGTCCCTGGCCATGGGCCAAGGACCCTAATTAGTCATTACTTATTGTGTTAAGCAGTGTTAGCTCAGATTTATCCGAGAGCCAGATGCAGTCATCGAAAGAGCCACATCTGGCTCTAGAGCCATAGGTTCCCTACCCCGGATCCAGACCATGGGTGTCAAACTCTGGCCCGCCGTGTAATTTAATTTGGCCCTTGAGGCAATATCAATTTAGCATTAGAGCTGGCCCGCCGGTGTTATACAGCGTCGGTGCCGCTGTAACACCGCATTCACCGCTAATACTCATACTTGCCAACCCTCCTAATTTTTAGGTAGACTCCCGAAGTTCAGTGCCCCTCCCGAAAATCTCCCGGGGCAACCATTCTCCCGAATTTCTACCGATTTCCACCTGGACAACTATATTGGGGGTGTTTAGCATTTAGCGTTCTCTACAACCTGTCAGAGTTATTTGGTGACGAAACCCAAGATGCAGAGATGGAGGCGGGCATGGAGTGAGAAAACATGATTTAATAAAGATACTAAGACAAAATCAAACAAAAGGGTACTAACACAAAGCGTGCACGAGGCGGATAACAAACTAAGGGTCTTTAGCATAGAAGCTAGCAAGAAACAAAAAAGGGGCCTAGCGTGGAAGCTAGCGGGTAGCGAACAGGAAAACAGAAGTCGTTAAAAAACAGAAGCAGGGAACAAAAGACAGTAAGTTACAAACAAACGCATGTAGCTTAGCGCTACGCTGCAATAAAACGACACGATAGCAACGACAGGAGCGACATGTGGCAACGACAATACAAATGACAACACAATGATCCGGCAACTGACACAAGACAAAGAGGGTACAAATAGGAGCGGGCTGATTGGCAACAGGTGTGGCCAGGTGCCAATCAGCCGCAGCTGAGGAGGAACACAGCACTCAGGGAACAAGGCAGGAAGCTGACAAAATAAGAGCACTAGACAGGAACTAAAGACAGGAGATACTAAACACAGAGGAAACAGACAAATGCAGAAGAAAACTAAAACATAGACAAACTGTCAGGGGAAAGCCTGACACAACCTGTCGTCACGTCCGCTTTTCCTCCATACTAACAGCGTGTCACATAATATTTCTGGCTTTTACACACACACACACACACACACACACACGCACCAGTGAATGCAAGGCATACTTGTCAACAGCCATACAGGTCACAGTGAGGGTGGCCGTATAAACAACTTTAACACTGTAACAAATATGCGCCACACTGTGAACCCACACCAAACAAGAATGACAAACATTTCGGGTGAACATCCGCACCATAACACAACAGAACAAATACCCAGAACCCCTTGCAGCACTAACTCTTCCGGGAAACTTCCAGCAAACTGACCAATAATTAACGTTTTATTCATGCATTTTCTCTTGCTACTTCAAGGCCTGAATGTTTGGTTCATTCATTATTGTTATTTTATTTTCAAATGTATTATTAGCCTGTGGAAAAAAATTGATAATTACCTCAGAAGATTGCAAATACAAAAAAAAAGGCATAACATTTTTACCTGAATTTTATTTGATATGCCATTGATATTTTTTTTAATTATTATTATTATTTGAAACTGGATTTTGCATGTCACTAAAGTTATATAAGCCTTGCTTGTTCAATATTTAATGCAAAACTTGTTTGGGTCCCTATTAAAAAGTTAATTTGTTCAACCTTTGTTCCGTTTAAAATTTTAGCCCACTCTGTATTTGAGTTTGACACCCCTGATCTAGACTAAACTTCAAACAAAACAGCACAATGGCATGACTATATACAAATAAACAAAAGATACTATAAATGGTACAAAACAAACCAAAAAAAACTTGCACAGGGGCATAAATACAAACAAGATATTACGTGGCGTGGTCAAAACAATAATAAACATGGCAAGGAAAGGTAGGTGCATGGTCTTGAGGGTTCGATACAAAGTCCGGTAGGTAAAGCAAAGTTCCCAGGACGAGGACAGGGACAGAATGGCTTAAATAATGACTATGATGATTAGTGACAGGTGTGAGGCTGAGGACAGGGGCGTGACTTGGAGACCAGGTGGAAACTAATGAGTATCTATGGAAACCAACAAAACCAGGAAGTGCAAAACGGGAAACAAGAGTCCAAAAACAAAAACATAACATGATCAAACATAAACCCAGATTAGCAGGCATGACACCGACAGGATGTAAGAATAGTTTCAACGTTTGAATGCTTTGAATTTCCAGGAAAAACGGAATTTGGTTTGGAACTTGGGTTTGAATGTGTCAAAGTTAGTCGGTGACGAACCCCAAGATGCAGCGATGGAGGCAGGCATGGATTGAGAAAACATGATTTAATTAAAATATAGAATAATAACAAACAAAAGGGTACTAACAAAGGACGCGCACAAGGTGGATAACAAACAAAAGGGTCTTTAGCATGGAAGCTAGCAAGAAACAAAAAGGGGCCAAGCGTGGAAGATAGCAGGTAGCAAACAGGAAAACAGAAGTCGTTACTTTTAGAGTGAAAACAAAACGGAAGCAGGGAACACAAAACAGTAAGCTACAAAAAGATACCGAAAGATAGCTTACTGCTACGCTTCAATAACTCGACATGCAACGACACGACAGGAGCGACAATACGGAAGTCATCGACAAGCCAAATCAATAATCCAGCACTGACTGGAAGACAAAGAAGGTACAACAAATCGGATCGGACTGATTGACACCAGGTGTGGCCATGTGCCCATCAGCCACAGCTGAGGGGAAACAAAGCACTCAGGGAGACAAACAGGAAGCTGAACCAAAATAAGAGTGCTGACAGGAAATACTAAACGCACAGAGGAAAAACTAAAACACACATTTTTATAGTCTTTGGTATGACTCGGCCGGGGTTTGAACTCACAACCTACCAATTTCAGGGCAGACACTCTAACTACTAGGCCACTGAGTAGGTAAAAACAATTAAAAGCATGAATGTCCTAAATGAGCTTAAGTACAAACCCCGTTTCCATATGAGTTGGGAAATTGTGTTAGATGTAAATATAAACAGAATACAATGATTTGCAAATCCTTTTCAACCCATATTCAGTTGAATATGCTACAAAGACAACATATTTGATGTTCAAACTCATAAGAAAATAATCATTAACTTTAGAATTTGATGCCAGCAACATATGACAAAGAAGTTGGGAAAGGTGGCAATAAATACTGATAAAGTTGAGGAATGCTCATCAAACACTTATTTGGAACATCCCACAGGTGTGCAGGCTAATTGGGAACAGGTGGGTGCCATGATTGGGTATAAAAGCAGCTTCCCAAAAAATGCTCAGTCTTTCACAAGAAAGTATAGGGCGAGGGTCACCAATTTGTAAGCAAATTGTCGAACAGTTTTAGAACAACATTTATCAACGAGCTGTTGCGAGGAATTTAGGGATTTTACCATCTACGGTCCGTAAAACCATCAAAAGGTTCAGAGAATCTGGAGAAATCACTGCACGTAAGCGATGATATTACGGACTTTTGATTCCTCAGACCGTACTGCATCAAAAACCGATATCAGTGTGTAAGGGATATCACCACATGGGCTCAGGAACACTTCATAAAACCACTGTCAGTAACTACAGTTGGTCGCTACATCTGTAAGTGCAAGTTAAAGCTCTACTATGCAAAGCCAAAGCCATTTATCAACAACATCCGGAAACGCCGTCGGCTTGGCTGGGCCCGAGCTCATCTAAGATGGACTGATGCCAAGTGGAAAGGTGTTCTGTGGTCTGACGAGTCCACATTTCAAATTATATTTGGAAACTGTGGACGTGGTGTCCGTGACAAAGAGGAACATAACCATTCGGATTGTTATTGGCGCAAAGTTGAAAAGCCAGCAATCTGGGATGGTATGGGGGTGTATTAGTGCCCAAGGCATGGGTAACTTACACATCTGTGAAGGCACCATTAATGCTGAAAGGTCCATACAGGTTTTGGAGCAACATATGTTGTCATCCAAGCAATGTTATCATGGACGCCCCTGCTTATTTCAACAAGACAATGCCAAGCCATGTGTTACAATAGCGTGGCTTCGTAGTAAAAGAGTGTGGGTACTTTCCTGGCCCGCCTGCAGTCCAGACCTGTCTCCCATCGAAAATGTGTGGCTCATTATGAAGCGTAAAATACGACATTATTGCCACCTTTCCCAACTTCTTTGTCACGTGTTGCTGGCATCAAATTCTAAAGTTAATGATTATTTGCAAAAAAAAAAAATGTTTATGAGTTTGAACATCAAATATGTTGTCTTTGTAGCATATTCAACTGAATATGGGTTGAAAAGGATTTGCAAATCATTGTATTCTGTTTATATTTACATCTAACACAATTTCCCAACTCATATGGAAACGGGGTTTGTAGAAGAATGTGTTGCAAACAAGCGAGGTGGAGGATGGAAGGAGAGAGGAAATAGGAAGGAGGACTTAGGGGAGACGTTAAAAGACTTTAATGAGACAATCAGAGTCAACATGCTGCTGCGTGCCTCCCTGCTCAAATCAAAATGACAAACAACGAACTCGCTTCATTGGGATTTAATGAAGAAATGGGGCTTGTTAGCAGGAAGTGGGACCTCTGAGAGAGACCATCTTACTGTCACCAGCACCTATCGAAGTCTAAAACAGGGGTCACCAACGCGGTGCCCGCGGGCACCAGGTCGCCCGTAAGGACCAGATGAGTCGCCCGCTGGCCTGTTCTAAAAATAGCTCAAATAGCAGCACTTACCAGTGAGCTGCCTCTATTTTTTAAATTGTATTTATTTACTAGCAAGCTGGTCTCGCTTTGCTGGACATTTTTAATTCTAAGAGAGACAAAACTCAAATAGAATTTGAAAATCCAAGAAAATATTTTGAAGACTTGGTCTTCACTTGTTTAAATAAATTCATTTATTTTCTTACTTTGCTTCTTATAACTTTCAGAAAGACAATTTTAGAGAGAAAAAATAACCTTAAAAATGATTTTAGGATTTTTAAACACACCTTTTTACCTTTTAAATTCCTTCCTCTTCTTTCCGGACAATTTAAATCAACGTTCAAGTATTCTTTTTTTTGTGTAAAGAATAATAAATACATTTTAATTTAATTCTTCATTTTAGCTTCTGTTTTTTCGACGAAGAATATTCGTGAAATATTTCTTCAAACTTATGATTAAAATTCCTCAAAAATATTCTGGCAAATCTAAAAAGTCTGTGGAATCAAATTTAAATCTTATTTCAAAGTCTTTTGAATTTTTTTATTTATTTTTGTTCTGGAAAATCTAGAAGAAATAATGATTTGTCTTTGTTAGAAATATAGCGGTCAGGCTTGGGCTGTGGTTGTTTGTTCCTCCTCGATGCAAGGATGATGTGGGACGAGTCAGGCATGAATGTAAGTACATGGTTGTTTATTTAATAAACAAATAAACAACAAAACGCGCTCACAATGGACGAAGAAACTTGGCTAAACAGTACAAACGTGAAACAAAAACACCTGCTCGATGGCATGAAACGATGGACATAAACTAAAGGACTTAGCACAAAAACAACTGGCTATGAATAATAATAAACTATAAACAAAACTAGCACAATGGCATAAATACAAAAACTATGGACGAGGACATGAAGGAGGTGCAGCATGGGTAGGGTGCGTGCGCATGTGTGAGGCTGAGAACAGGCACGTGACAGGTGAAAACTAATGCGTTGGCATGGAAACAAACAAAACCAGGAAGTGCAAAACGTGACTGAATGTCCAAAAACTAAAAATAGCATGACCAAAACCAAAACATAACTTACAGGCGTGACAAAAGCTTGGTCCAATTTGTTATATATTCTAACAAAGTGCAGATTGGATTTCAACCTATTTAAAACATGTCATCAAAATTTTTAAATTAATCTTAATCAGGAAAAATTACTATTTATGTTTTTTTTTAATTTTTTATTTTGTCAAAAAGATTCGAATTAGCTAGTTTTTTCTCTTCATTTTTTTCGGTTGATTTTGAATTTTAAAAAGTCGAAATTGAAGATAAACTGTTTCAAAATTAAATTTTCATTTTTTTCCCGTTTTCTCCTCTTTTAAACCGTTCAATTAAATGTTTTCATCATTTATTCTCTACAAAAAAGCTTCCGTAAAAAGGAAAAAAAAAATGTACGACGGAATGACAGACAGAAATACCCATTTTTTTATATATATATATATATATATATATATATATAGATTTATTTATTAAAGGTAAATTGAGCAAATTGGCTATTTCTGGCAATTTATTTAAGTGTGTATCAAACTGGTAGCCCTTCGCATTAATCAGTACCCAAGAAGTAGCTCTTGCTTTCAAAAAGGTTGGTGACCCCTGGTCTAAGACTAGATGTGACCCATCTAAGTCTAAGACTAAATATGTCATAAAGAGGATTGTTAACCAATACTTTTACAGAAGTTGCTCAAAAACAGCAGAGCGATTCTGCCTAAATGAGGATCTTTAACTAGCTTTTTTATTTATTTTATTTTTTACATTTGGCGGTTAAAAACAGCAGCATAATCCTGTCATATAGAGGATCTTTGACTAATGTTTAAACAGTAGCTGCTGGAAAAAAGCAGATCCATTTTGCCATAAAGAGGATCTTTGACTAGCTTTGTTTCGACAGTAGGTGGTTAAAAACAGCAGCATAATCCTCTTATATAGAGGATCTTTGACTAACGTGTAACTGTACTTAATGTACAAAGTGTGTACTTGCTCGTACTTCAAAAAGCACTTTCCACAGGAAGAGGAGTTCTTGCAGAGTTACGTTCAACACATTTATTGTGAAGTACTTCCTGAGTGCTCTGACTCATAATTGTACTGCACTCCTGTTCATGCTGTGGACCTTTGAAGTCTTTGATCTGGAAAAGGTCTTGCACACAAAAAGACTCGTTTTTTTTTTTTTTATTGCGAGATGTAGAGACGGCAGGCGACGTGCAGTCTTGAATGACGACAACCTAGTGCAGCAGGGGAGTGCACAGGAAGCACAGCCGCATTTGTAACACTGACAGACATGCAAGCCTTCCTGTGCACTTCCCTGCTGCACTAGATTGTTATTTTTAAGAGACTCTTAACTGCATGTTGCCTCCTGACTCCACATCTCAAGGTCACAACATCATTTATTCCTTAATATGGCTGGGAGAATGCTGAATTGTGCAATAATAAAAAGCGGAATATGAATATAGTGGAGCTTAAAGGCCTACTGAAAGCCACTACTAGCGACCATGCAGTCTGATAGTTTATATATCAATGATGAAATATTAACATTGCAACACATGCCAATACGGCCTTTTTAGTTTACTAAATAGCAATTTTAAATTTTGCGCGGAACTATCATGCTAAAACGTTGAGGTATGACGTCACGCATTGTAGAGGACATTTTGTTCCAGCACCGTTGACAGCTATAAGTCGTCTCTTTTCATCACAGTATTCTGGACATCTGTGTTGCTAAATCTTTTGCAATTTGTTCAATGAATAATGGAGACGTCAAAGAAGAAAGCTGTAGGTGGGAAGCGGTGTATTGCGGCCGGCTTTAGCAACACAAACACAACCGGTGTTTCATTGTTTACATTCCCGAAAGATGACGGTGAAGCTTTACTATGGAACGGAGCGGTCAACGCACACGGTTGGATTGGACCACACACACACAAAAGTACAGTGTATTATGCAGGGATCATTTCGCAAGATCGTGTTTCGAAGAGGGTCCCTTGCGAAGGGGCAGAGTTGGGCATCGCCACCACTCGTCGACGGGTACTGAAAAAAAGGTGTACAGATATATAATCTCACTAAAACACTACTAACACAATAAGCAGATAAGGGATTTTCCAGAATTATCCTAGTAAATTTGTCTAATAACACCTGAATCGCTCTGCTGTCTAGGTTTTTTTTCTTTTCTCGTCCTTCACTCTCACTTTCCTCATCCATAAATCTTTCATCCTTGCTCAAATTAATGGGGAAAGAGTAACTTTCTCGGTCCGAATCGCTCTCGCTGCTGGTGGCCATGATTGTAGACAAAGTTCAGATGTGAGGAGCTCCACAACCCGTGACGTCACGCGCACATCGTCTGCTACTTCCGGTACAGGAAAGGCTTTTTTTATTAGCGACCAAAAGTTGCAAACTTTATCGTGGATGTTCTCTACTAAATCCTTTCAGCAAAAATATGGCGAAATGATCAAGTATGACACATAGAATGGAGCTGCTATCGCCGTTTAAATAAGAACATCTCATTTCAGTAGGCCTTTTAAATGTGGGGTGAAAAGTACTACTTTTTCAAGAATAATGTTTTCAAATTAAATGACGTAAAAATCCAGTTTTATGAGGTAAAATGAAAATATAAATATTTTATGTCTATAAGCATGATTTTTTTAATACAGTCCTGCGATGTTGTAATAAAATATTAAGGAGGGACGTAAAAGTCAAATCTGAATCAGAATAAAGTTGTAAAATGGAGAGTGCAAATAAGTCCATTTCATTTGGCTGAAAAAAAAAAAAAAAAAAAAAAAAGTTCTAATATTAAGGGGAAAACAACTTACATTTTTAAGTTAAAGTTAGAGATAAAGTACCAATGATTGTCACACACACACTAGATGTGGCAAAATTATTCTCTGCATTTGACCCACCAGCCTTGATCACCCCCTGGGAGGTGAGGGGAGCAGTGAGCAGCAGCGGTGCCGCGCCCGGGAACCATTTATGGTGATTTAACCCCCAATTCCAACCCTTAATGCTGAGTGCCAAGCAGGTGCGTTTGCATTCTCGTGGTGCAGCAGAGATGGAACACAGCGTTAAGGTAGGAATGATGATTTATTCCCAACTACAAAAACAAACTAATAACAGAAATACTGGCACATAGGCACTAAAGACAAAAAAAAAAAACAGAACTAGCGTGGAAGCTAGAATTAACAGAAAGCGCTAGTATGTAAACTAGGGACAAGTCAATCAATCAATCAATGTTTATTTATATAGCCCCAAATCACAAATGTCTCAAAGGACTGCACAAATCATTACGACTACAACATCCTCGGAAGAACCCACAAAAGGGCAAGGAAAACTCACACCCAGTGGGCAGGGAGAATTCACATCCAGTGGGACGCCAGTGACAATGCTGTCTATGAGAAACCTTGGAGAGGACCTCAGATGTGGGCAACCCCCCCCCCTCTAGGGGACCGAAAGCAATGGATGTCGAGCGGGTCTAACATGATACTGTGAAAGTTCAATCCATAGTGGCTCCAACACAGCCGCGAGAGTTCAGTTCAAAGCGGATCCAAGACAGCAGCGAGAGTCCCGTCCACAGGAGACCATCTCAAGCGGAGGCGGATCAGCAGCGTAGAGATGTCCCCAACCGATACAGGCAAGCGGTCCATCCTGGGTCCCGACGAGCAGTCCATCCTGGGTCTCGACTCTGGACAGCCAGTACTTCATCCATGGTCATCGGACCGGACCCCCTCCACAAGGGAGGGGGGGGACATAGGAGAAAGAAAAGAAGCGGCAGATCAACTGGTCTAAAAAGGAGGTCTATTTAAAGGCTAGAGTATCCATTCATCCATTTTCTACCGCTTATTCCCTTTCGGGTTTGCGGGGGTGCGCTGGCGCCTATCTCAGCTACAAATCGGGCGGAAGGCAGGGTACACCCTGGACAAGTCGCCACCTCATCGCAGGGCAGGCTAGAGTATACAGATGCGTTTTAAGGTGAGACTTAAATGCTTCTACTGAGGTAGCATCTCGAACTGTTACCGGGAGGGCATTCCAGAAACTAGCGCTACAAACTAGCACACTAAACTATCAAACTCAATTAAAACACTAAACTTGCACTCCAAACTAGCGCACTCAACTAGCGCACTCAACTAGCGCACTCAACTAGCGCACTCAACTAGCGCACTCAACTAGCGCACTCAACTAGCGCACTCAACTAGCGCACTCAACTAGCGCACTCCAAACTAGCGCACTCCAAACTAGCGCACTCCAAACTAGCGCACTCCAAACTAGCGCACTCCAAACTAGCGCACTCCAAACTAGCGCACTCCAAACTAGCGCACTCCAAACTAGCGCACTCCAAACTAGCGCACTCCAAACTAGCACTCCAAACTAGCGCACTCAACTAGCGCACTCAACTAGCGCACTCCAAACCAGCACTCCAAACCAGCACTCCAAACTAGCACTCCAAAGTAGCACTCCAAACTAGCACTCCAAACTAGCACTCCAAACTAGCACTCCAAACTAGCACTCCAAACTAGCACTCCAAACTAGCACTCCAAACTAGCACTAAACTATCACACTAAACTATCACACTAATCTAGCAAACTCAACTAGCACACTCAACTATCACACTAAACTAGCACACTAAACTAGCACACTCAAATATCACACTAAACTACTACACTAAACCAGCACACTAAACTAGCACACTAAATTAACACACTAAACTACCACACCAAACTAGTACACTCAACTAGTGCACTAAACTAGCACACTAAACTAGCACTCCAAACGGAAAACGCTCTATAGCCCGCAGACTTTTTTTGGGCTCTAGGAATCACTAATAAGCCGGAGTCTTTTGAAGGCAGATTTCTTGCCGGGACATATGGTACAATACATATGGTACACTACAAATGGTACACTACATACGGTACACTACATACGGTACACTACATATGGTACACTACATATGGTACACTACATACGGTACACTACATACGGTACACTACATACGGTACACTACATACGGTACACTACATACGGTACACTACATACGGTACACTACATACGGTACACTACATATGGTACACTACATATGGTACAATACATATGGTACACTACATATGGTACACTACATATGGTACACTACATATGGTACAATACATATGGTACAATACATATGGTACAATACATATGGTACACTACATATGGTACACTACATATGGTACACTACATATGGTACACTACATATGGTACACTACATATGGTACACTACATATGGTACACTACATATGGTACACTACATATGGTACACTACATATGGTACAATACATATGGTACACTACATATGGTACAATACATATGGTACAATACATATGGTACACTACATATGGTACACTACATATGGTACACTACATATGGTACAATACATATGGTACACTACATATGGTACAATACATATGGTACAATACATATGGTACACTACATATGGTACACTACATATGGTACACTACATATGGTACAATACATATGGTACACTACATATGGTACAATACATACGGTACACTACATACGGTACAATACATACGGTACAATACATACGGTACACTACATATGGTACAATACATATGGTACAATACATATGGTACAATACATATGGTACACTACATATGGTACACTACATATGGTACACTACATATGGTACACTACATATGGTACAATACATATGGTACAATACATATGGTACAATACATATGGTACAATACATACGGTACACTACATACGGTACAATACATATGGTACAATACATATGGTACAATACATATGGTACACTACATATGGTACAATACATATGGTACAATACATATGGTACACTACATATGGTACAATACATATGGTACAATACATATGGTACACTACATATGGTACACTACATATGGTACAATACATATGGTACAATACATATGGTACACTACATATGGTACAATACATACGGTACACTACATACGGTACACTACATATGGTACACTACATATGGTACAATACATATGGTACAATACATATGGTACACTACATATGGTACAATACATATGGTACACTACATACGGTACAATACATATGGTACAATACATATGGTACACTACATATGGTACAATACATATGGTACAATACATATGGTACACTACATATGGTACACTACATATGGTACAATACATATGGTACACTACATATGGTACACTACATATGGTACACTACATATGGTACAATACATATGGTACACTACATATGGTACAATACATATGGTACAATACATATGGTACACTACATATGGTACACTACATATGGTACAATACATATGGTACAATACATATGGTACAATACATATGGTACACTACATATGGTACACTACATATGGTACACTACATATGGTACAATACATATGGTACACTACAATCGGCAAGTTAGGATGGAGCTAGACCAAACAAACAAAATAGCATGGAAGCTAATAGGGTGAAAAAAGATTAGTTACCACAATGCGGGAAGAGAGATGCCAACGTGTAGCAAACTAGAGTCCAAGACTGAATGTCAAACAAAGGCGGGCATATGTAGGGACATAAATCAGGAGGCAGGTGTGCGTGATCACACGGAAGGCAGGTGACACAAATGCGTTGCTAGGACAACAGAAATAAACCAGGAAGTGCCACAAAGAACTGAGGAAGACAAACACTAGACAGAATGTGATATCAAACAGAACCAAAACCAAGAATATGTCAGGATCCAAGACGTGGATCATGAAAGCAGGGATTTTTATAGTCAGATGAGTCGCCCGCTGGCCTGTTCTAAAAATAGCTCAAATAGCAGCACTTACCAGTGAGCTGCCTCTATTTTTTAATTGTATTTATTTACTAGCAAGCTGGTCTTGCTTTGCTGGACATTTTTAATTCTAAGAGAGACAAAACTCAAATAGAATTTGAAAATCCAAGAAAATATTTGAAAGACTTGGTCTTCACTTGTTTAAATAAATTCATTTATTTTTTTACTTTGCTTCTTATAACTTTCAGAAAGACAATTTTAGAGAAAAAAATACAACCTTAAAAATGATTTTAGGATTTTTAAACACATGTACCTTTTTACCTTTTAAATTCTTTCCTCTTCTTTTCTGACAATTTAAATCAATGTTCAAGTATTTTTTTCTTTTTTATTTATTTTAATGAATAATAAATACATTTTAAATTAATTCTTCACTTTAGCTTCTGTTTTTTTCGACAAAGAATATTTGTGAAATGTTTCTTCAAACTTATTATGATTAAAATTTTAGAAAAATATTCTGGCAAATCTGTAGAATCAAATTTAAATCTTATTTCAAAGTCTTTTCAGTCCAATCCAATCCACTTTATTTATATAGCACATTTAAACAACAATAACGTTTCCAAAGTGCTGCACAGCCATGTTAAAAACAATATTATGCTCCACCAATGACTGAATAAAACAAAAAATGAATAAAAATAAAACCAATAAAAACAATATAAAAACAAATATGATTAAAAACTATTTTAAAGGGTAAAATCAATAAAAACAGTAAAATAAAAATAAAAGTGTATAAAAAACACAGAGGACAACAGAGGACAGAGGACCACACAACTCACGTAGTGTTAAAAGCCAAAGAATAAAAGTGGGTCTTAAGACGAGACTTAAAACACTCCACTGTGGAAGCAGTTTGAACATGGAGCGGCAGTCTTTTGAATTTCTTTTAAATTTTTTGTTCTGGAAAATCTAGAAGAAATAATGATTTGTCTTTGTTAGAAATATAACTTGGTCCAATTTGTTATATATTCTAACAAAATGCAAATTGGATTTTAACCTATTTAAAACATGTCATCAAAATTCTAAAATTAATATTAATCAGGAAAAATGACTTATGATGTTCCATAAATTCTTTTTTTAATTTTTTCAAAAAGATTCGAATTGGCTAATTTTTCTCTTAATTTTTTTCGGTTGAATTTTGAATTTTAAAGAGTCGAAATTGAAGATAAACTATGTTTCAAAACTTAATTTTCATTTTTTTTTCGTGTTTTCTCCTCCTATAAACCATTCAATTAAGTGTTTTTTTCATAATTTATTCTCTACAAAAAACTTTCCGTAAAAGGAAAAAAAATCCACGACGGAATGACAGACAGAAATACCCATTTTTTTAATATATATATATAGATTTATTCATTAAAGGTAAATTGAGCAAATTGGCTATTTCTGGCAATTTATTTAAGTGTGTATCAAACTGGTAGCCCTTCGCATTAATCAATACCAAAGAAGTAGCTCAGTTGGTAGAGTGGCCGTGCCAGCAACTTGAGGGTTGCAGGTTCGATTCCCGCTTCCACCATCCTAGTCACTGCCGTTGTGTCCTTGGGCAAGACACTTTACCCACCTGCTCCCAGTGCCACCCACACTGGTTTAAATGTAACTTAGACATTGGGTTTCACTATGTAAAGCTCTTTGAGTCACTAGAGAAAAAGCGCTATATAAATATAATTCACTTCACTTCACTCTTGCTTTCAAAAAGGTTGGTGACCCCTGGTCTTTGGTATGACTCGGCTGGGGTTTGAACTCCCAACCTGCTGATCTCAGGCCGGACACGCTAACCACTAGGCCACTGAGTAGGTTTACGGAGATAAAGTTGTAATATTAAAGCGAGCGTGTGGCCCACTCACTGACTGTATTGACACTGCACTGTGACCATGTTGTAGCTCATAATGGCGCCCTCTTTTGGATTGAAAAAGTCACTGCACACTAAGGGAATAGTTTTCTGGAAGTGACACACACACACACACACACATGCACACACATAAAAGCTGCAGTGGCTGCTAAAAAGAGTGTGTTGTGGGGGGTGGGCAGGTACACCAAGATGAAGACGGCCACCAACATCTACATCTTCAACCTGGCGCTGGCCGACACTCTGGTCACCAGCACGCTGCCTTTCCAGAGCGTCAACTACCTGATGGGCACCTGGCCCTTTGGGGACGTGCTGTGCAAGATGGTGATGTCCATCGACTACTACAACATGTTCATCTCCATCTTCACGCTCACCACCATGAGCATCGACCGCTACGTGGCCGTCTGTCATCCCGTCAAGGCTCTGGACTTCAGGACGCCGCGCAACGCCAAGATCGTCAACGTCTGCAACTGGATCCTGTCGTCCGCCATCGGCCTGCCCGTCATCTTCTTGGCCTCCGCCCATGTCAAGCGTACGTATACGGGAGCTTGGACCGCCGTTGTGGGGGAGACCTCCTGTCATATACTCTACAGGATCTTGGACTGGCTGCAGAACATCCTCAAAAACAGCAACACATTCCTGTCAGATACTTAGACAGATTTTGACTACACTTATTTGCAGAAAGTCCTCAAAAACAGCAACACGTTCCTGTCATACACTGCAGAGGATCTTGGACTGGCTGCAGAACATCCTAAAAAACTGTAGCAAACTGAACTAGCAAACTAAATTATCACACTAAACTAGTTAACTAAACTAGTAAACTAAACTAGCATACTAAACTACCACACCAAACCAGCACACTGAAGTACCACACTAAATTATCACACTAAAGTACCACACCAAACTAGCACACTAATGTACCACACTAAAATAGCAAAGTAACTACCACACTTAACTAGCAAACTAAATTATTACACTAAAGTACAACATCAAGCTAGCACACTAAACTAGCACACTCAACTAGCACATTAAACTATCACACTAAACTAACACACTAAACTAGCACACTCAACTAGCACACTCAGCTAGCACATTAAACTATCACACTAAACTTGTACACTAAACTAGCACACTCAACTAGTACACTAAAATATCACCCTAAACTATCACACTAAACTAGTACACTAAACTATCACCCTAAACTATCACACTAACCTAGCACACTCATTGAGCACACTAAACTATCACACTAAACTAGCACATCAAACTAGCACACTAAACTAGCACACCAAGCTAGCACACTAAACTAGCACACCAAGCTAGCACACTAAACTATCACACTAAACCAGCACATTAAACTAACACACTAAACTTCACCAAACTAGCACACTAAACCAGCACACTCAACTAGCACATTAAACTATCACACTCAACTACCACACTAAACTAGCACACTCATCTAGTACACTAAACTATAACACTAAACTATCACAATAAACTAGCACACTCAACTAGCACACTAAACTAGTACACTAAACTAGCACACTAGACTATCACACTAAACTAGCACATTAAACTATCACACTAAACTAGCACACTAATCTAGCACATTAAACTAGCACACTCAACTAGCACACTCAACTAGTGCACTAAACAATCACACTAAACTATCACACTAAACTAGCACACTAATCTAGCACACTCAACTATCACACTAAACTATCACACTAATCTAGCACACTAAACTAGCACGCTCAACTAGCACACTAAACTACTACACTAAACCAGCACACTAAACTAACACACTAAACTACCACACCAAACTAGCACACTCAACTAGCACACTCAATTAGTACACTAAACAATCACACTAAACTAGCACACTAATCTAGCACACTCAACTAGCACACTAAACTAGCACACTCAACTAGCACATTAAACGATCACACTAAACTACTACACTAAACTAGCACACTCAACTAGTACACTAAACTATCACCCTAAACTATCACACTAAACTAGTTCACTTAACTATCTCCCTAAATTATCACACTAACCCAGCACACTCATTGAGCACACTAAACTATCACACTAAACTAGCACACTAATCTAGCACTCTAAACTAGAACACTAAACTAGCACACTCAACTAGCACACTAAACTATCACACTAAAGTATCACACTAAACTACCACACCAAACTAGCACACTCAACTAGTACAATCAACTAGCACACTCAACTAGTATACTAAACTAGCACACTAAACTAGCTAACTCAACTAGTACACTAAACTAGACCACTCAATTTGCACACTCAACTAGTACACTAAACTAGCACACTAAACTATCACACTAAACTAGCACACTAATCTAGCACTCTAAACTAGAACACTAAACTAGCACACTCAACTAGCACACTAAACTATCACACTAAAGTATCACACTAAACTACCACACCAAACTAGCACACTCAACTAGTACAATCAACTAGCACACTCAACTAGTATACTAAACTAGCACACTAAACTAGCTAACTCAACTAGTACACTAAACTAGACCACTCAATTTGCACACTCAACTAGTACACTAAACTAGCACACTAAACTAGCACACTAATCTAGCACACTCAACTAGTACACTAAACTAGCACACTCAACTAGCACACTCAACTAGTACACTTACTTGTGCTCCTCTCGAGTACATGACTGTATGTAAAGAGCAGTGCTGTGCTAACACAATGCTTGTGTGTGTGTGTGTGTGTGTGTGCGTGTGTGCGTGTGTGTGTGTGTGTGTGTGTGTGTGTGGTGGGGGCGTGGTGCGTGCAGCCTCCTCGGTGATGGTGGACTGCCAGCTGCTGTTCCCACACCCGGCCTGGTACTGGGACACCATGTTGAAGATCTGCGTCTTCATCTTCGCCTTCATCATGCCCGTCCTCATCATCACCGTCTGCTACGGCCTCATGATCCTGCGCCTCAAGAGCGTGCGCATGCTCTCCGGCTCGCAGGTTAGCCGGGCTCTTGAGGCCACCTCCATGATTTTGTAGTAAATGTCTACAACGGCAGTTCTTCTGTCATATAGAGGATCTTTGACTTGCAATTTTGTAGTAAAACAGCGTTTAAAACAGCAGTATTACTTTCATATAGAGGATCTTTGTGTCATGTTTTGCAGTAGATTTCTAAAAACAAAAGAGTGAATCTGTCACATAGAGGATCTTTGACTAGAGACTTTAAAGTCACTTCCTTAAAACAGCAGAGCGCCTCTCTCTTATAGATAATCTTTGTCTCTTGATTTTGCATACATTTCTGAAAACAGCAGAGGGCCTCTGTCATATAGAGGATCTTTGACTTGTGATTTTGTAGTTAATGTCTAAAACGGCAGTGCTTCTGTAATATAGAAGATCTTTGACTTGCAATTTTGTAGTAAATGTCTAAAACAGCAGTATTACATTCATATAGAGGATCTTTGTGTCATGTTTTTGCAGTAGATTTCTAAAAACAAATGAGTGAATCTGTCACATAGAGGATCTTTGACTAGAGACTTTAAAGTCGCTTCCTTAAAACAGCAGGGTGCCTATGTCATATAGAGGATCTTTGACTGGCGATTTTATGATAAATGTCTAAAACGGCAGTGCTTCTGTAATATAGAGGATCTCTGTCTCATGACTTTGCAGAATATTTCTAAAAACAAAAGAGTGAATCTGTCACATAGAGGATCTTTGACTAGAGACTTTAAAGTTGCTTCCTTAAAACAGCAGAGCGCCTCTCTCTTATAGATAATTTTTGTCTCTTGTTTTGCATGCATTTCTGAAAACAGCAGAGGGCCTCTGTCATATAGAGGATCTTTGACTTGGAATTTTCTAGTAAATGTCTAAAACAGCAGTATTACATTCATATAGAGGATCTTTGTGTCATGTTTTTGCAGTAGATTTCTAAAAACAAATGAGTGAATCTGTCACATAGAGGATCTTTGACTAAAGAATTTAAAGTCTCTTCCGTAAACAGCAGAGTGCCTCTGTCATATAGAGGATCTTTGACGGGCAATTTTGTTGCAAATGCCTAAAACGGCAGTGCTTCTGTCATACTGAGGATCTCTGTCTCATGACTTTGCGTTACCTTTTATGAAAACAGCAATGCTTCTGTCATCGAGAGGATCTTTGACATGTGATTTTGTCTAAAACAGCGGTCATGCTGTCATATAGAGGATCTTTGACATGTGATTTTGTCTAAAACAGCAGTGCTTCTGTCATATAGAGGATCTTTGACATGTGATTTTTGTCTAAAACAGCAGTGCTTCTGTCATATGGAGGATCTTTGTGTCATGATTTTGAAGTACATTTCTAAAAACAAAAGAGTGAATCTGTCATATAGAGGTTCTTTGACTAGAGACTTTGAAGTCGCTTCCTTAAAACAGCAGAGTACCTCTGTCATGTAGAGGATCGTTGACTAAACGACAGTGCTTCTGTCAATATAGAGGATCTTTGACTTGTGATTTGGTAGTAAATGTCTAAACCAGTAGTGCTTCTGTCATACAGAAGATCTTTGACTTGCGATTTTGTAGTAAACGTCTAAGATAGTAGTGTTGCTTTCATATAGAGGATCTTTGTGTCGTGATTTTGCAGTAGATTTCTAAAACACAATAGAGTGAATCTGTCATATAGAGGATCTTTGACTAGAGACTTTGAAGTCGCTACCTTAAAACAGTGGAGTGCCTCCGTCACATAGAGGATCTTTGACTAAACGGCAGTGCTTCTGTCATATAGAGGATCTTTGAGTGGTGATTTGGTAGCAAATGTTTAAAACAGCAGTCATTTAGAGGATCTTTGACTTCCGATTTGGTAGTAAATGTCTTACAATAGAAGTGTTGCTTTCATATAGAGGATCTTTGACATGCGATTTTGTCTAAAACAGTGGTGCTTCTGTCATATTGAGGATCTTTGACATGTGATTTTGTCTAAAACAGCGGTGCTGCTGTCATATAGAGGATCTTTGACTTGTGATTTTGTCTAAAACAGCGGTGCTTCTGTCATACAAGGGATCTTTGACTTGCAATTTTGTCTAAAACAGCGGTGCTGCCGTCATATAGAGGATCGTTGACATGCGATTTTGTCTAAAACAGCGGTGCTGCTGTTATATAGAGGATCTTTGACATGCGTTTTTTTCTAAAACAGCGGTGCTGCCGTCATATAGAGGTTCTTTGACATCCGATTTTGTCTATAACAGCGGTGCTGCTGTTATATAGAGGATCTTTGACATGTGATATTGTCTAAAACAGCGGTGCTGCTGTCATATAGAGGATCTTTGACTTAAAATTTTGTCCAAAACAGCGGTGCTTCTGTCATACAGAGGATCTTAGACATGCAATTTTGTCTAAAACAGAGGTGCTGCTGTCATATAGAGGATCTTTGACATGTGATTTTGTCTAAAACAGCGGTGCTGCTGTCATATAGAGGTTCTTTGACATGCGATTTTGTCTAAAACAGCGGTGCTGCTGTAATATAGAGGATCTTTGACATGCGATTTTGTCTAAAACAGCGGTGCTGCTGTCATTTAGAGGATCTTTGACATGTGATTTTGTCTAAAACAGCGGTGCTGCTGTCATGTAGAGGATCTTTGACATGTGATTTTGTCTAAAACAGCGGTGCAGCTGTCATATAGAGGATCTTTGACATGCGATTTTGTCTAAAACAGCGGTGCTGCTGTCATATAGAGGATCTTTGACTTGCAATTTTGTCTAAAACAGCGGTGCTGCTGTCATATAGAGGATCTTTGACATGTGATTTTGTCTAAAACAGCGGTGCTGCTGTTATATAGAGGATCTTTGACATGTGATATTGTCTAAAACAGCGGTGCTGCTGTCATGTAGAGGATCTTTGACATGTGATATTGTCTAAAACAGCGGTGCTGCTGTCATATAGAGGATCTTTGACATGTGATTTTGTCTAAAACAGCGGTGCTGCTGTTATATAGAGGATCTTTGACATGCGATATTGTCTAAAACAGCGGTGCTGCTGTCATATAGAGGATCCTTTACATGTGATTTTGTCTAAAACAGCGGTGCTGCTGTCATATAGAGGATCTTTGACTAGAGACTTTGAAGTCGCTTCCTTAAAACAGCAGAGTGCCTCTGTCATGTGGAGGATCTTTGACTAAAAGGCAGTACGTCTGTCATATAGAGGATCTCTGTCTCATGACTTTGCATTACCTTTTATTAAAACTGCAGTGCTTCTGTCATAGAGAGGATCTCTGTCTCATAACTTTGCATTACCTTTTATGAAAACAGCGGTGCTGCTGTCATATAGAGGATCTTTGACTTGCAATTTGGTCTAAAACAGCGGTGCTGCTGTCCCATAGAGGATCTTTGACATGTGATTTTGAAGTGGACTGCTAAAAAAAGAGCCGAGCACGGCTGGCGTATAGATGATCTTTGATTCTCCCAGGCCCTCCATGATTGATAAGGTTTGCTGTGGGCTGCTAATTGATTAACGAGCAGACTGAACGTGCTCCTGATTAGCAAAGAAGAAATGTCAGGCGGGCGTCTGACTCTTCTTGCTTGCCAGGAGAAGGACAGGAACCTACGGCGCATCACACGCATGGTGCTGGTGGTGGTGGCCGTCTTCATCGTCTGCTGGACCCCCATCCACATCTTCGTCATCATCAGCGCCCTCGTCAACATCCCCAGCTCCACCCTGCAGACCATCACCTGGCACTTCTGCATCACCCTGGGATACACCAACAGGTAGCACCCTGTCTGTCTGTCTGTCTGTCTGTGTGTCTATCTGACTGTGTGTGTGTCGCCCCGCAGCAGCCTCAACCCCGTCCTCTACGGATACTTGGACGAGAACTTCAAGCGCTGCTTCCGAGAGTTCTGCTCGTCCAGCCCCTCGCTGATGGACGTCCACAGCTCCTCACGCCACGCAGCCGCCGGACGCAAGACGCCGCAAGGCCAGCGTAACAGCACGCTGACGGGAGACAGGTCCGATCAACAGGTGTGTATCTGTGTGTGTGTGTGTGTGTGTGTGTGTGTGTGTGTGTGTGTGTCAATGATGTTCCACACAGCAAAAGTACTACTGTACATGTGGAGTTTCACTGTCAATGATGTTCCACGCAGAAAATGTACTGCATGTGGAGTTTCACTGTCAATGATGTTCCACACAGAAAATGTACTGAATGTGGAGTTTCACTGTCAATGATGTTCCACAAAACAAAAGTACTACATGTGGAGTTTTACTTTCAATGATGTTCCACACAGAAAATGTACTGCATGTGGAGTTTCACTGTCAATGTTGTTCCACACAGAAAATGTACTGCATGTGGAGTTTCACTGTCAATGATGTTCCACACAGAAAATGTACTGCATGTGGAGTTTCACTGTCAATGATGTTCCACACAGAAAATGTACTGCATGTGGAGTTTCACTGTCAATGATGTTCCACGCAGAAAATGTACTACATGTGGAGTTTCACTGTCAATGATGTTCCACACAGAAAAAGAACTGCATGTGGAGTTTCACTGTCAATGATGTTCCACACAGAAAATTAACTGCATGTGGAGTTTCACTGTCAATGATGTTCCACGGAGAAAATTAACTGCATGTGGGGTTTCACTGTCAATGATGTTCCACGCGGAAAATGTACTGCATGTGGAGTTTCACTGTCAATGATGATCCAAACAGAAAATGTACCGCATGTGGAGTTTCACTGTCAATGATGTTCCACAAAACAAAAGTACTACATGTGGAGTTTCACTGTCAATGATGTTCCACACAGAAAATGTACTGCATGTGGAGTTTCACTGTCAATGATGTTCCACACAGAAAATGTACTGCATGTGGAGTTTCACTGTCAATGATGTTCCACACAGTAAATGTACTACATGTGGAGTTTCACTGTCAATGATGATCCACACAGAAGATGTACTGCATGTGGAGTTTCACTGTCAATGATGAACCACGCAGAAAATGTACCGCATGTGGAGTTTCACTGTCAATGATGTTCCACACAGCAAAAGTACTACATGTGGAGTTTCACTGTCAATGATGTTCCACACAGAAAATGTACTGCATGTGGGGTTTCACTGTCAATGATGTTCCACGCGGAAAATGAACTGCATGTGGAGTTTCACTGTCAATGATGTTCCACACAGAAAATGTACTGCATGTGGAGTTTCACTGTCAATGATGTTCCACAAAGTAAATGTACTACATGTGGAGTTTCACTGTCAATGATGTTCCACACAGAAAATGTACTGCATGTGGAGTTTCACTGTCAATGATGTTCCACGCAGAAAATGAACTACATGTGGAGTTTCACTGCCAATGATGTTCCACACAGAAAATGTACTGCATGTGGAGTTTCACTGTCAATGATGATCCACGCAGAAAATGTACCGCATGTGGAGTTTCACTGTCAATGATGTTCCACATAGCAAAAGTACTACATGTGGAGTTTCACTGTCAATGATGTGTGAGCATCGAAATGGACTAAAAAAAAGCCCTTTAAAAAAAGAAAAAAAAAAGATGTTTGAAAATGTTGAATTGATTTAGAATGGGTGTTTCGTTTCTACATTCAATGTCAAAAATACTACATGTACTTGTTTTTAATGACTACTTAGTCCTACTGTGCTGTGTGTTTTACTGTTGGTCATGGGGGTGGTACTTGATGAATACTTAGGTCTACTACACTACTGTATTTAATGTTGTCATTATGGTGGTACTTAATGAATACTTAGGTCTACTGCACTACTGTATTTAATGTTGTCATTATGCTGGTACTTAATGAATACTTAGGTCTACTACACTACTGTATTTAATGTTGTCATTATGGTGGTACTTAATGAATACTTAGGTCTACTACACTACTGTATTAATGTTGTCATTATGGTGGTACTTGATGAATACTTAGGTCTATTACACTACTGTATTAATGTTGTCATTATGGTGGTACTTGATGAATACTTAGGTCTACTACACTACTGTATTTAATGTTGTCATTATACTGGTACTTGATGAATACTTAAGTCTACTACACTACTGTATTTAATGTTGTCATTATGGTGGTACTTAATGAATACTTAGGTCTACTACACTACTGTATTATAATGTTGTCATTATGGTGGTACTTAATGAATACTTAGGTCTACTACACTACTGTATTTTAATGTTGTCGTTATGGTGGTACTTAATGAATACTTAGGTCTACTATACTACTGTATTTTAATGTTTTCATTATGGTGGTACTTAATGAATACTTAGGTCTACTACACTACTGTATTTTAATCTTGACATTATGGTGGTACTTGATGAATACTTAGGTCTACTACACTACTGTATTTTAATGTTGTCATTAGGTTGGTACTTAATGAATACTTAGGTCTACTACACTACTGTATTTTAATGTTGTCATTATGTTGGTACTTGATGAATACTTAGGTCTACTACACTACTGTATTTTAATGTTGTCGTTATGGTGGTACTTAATGAATACTTAGGTCTACTACACTACTGTATTTTAATGTTTTCATTATGGTGGTACTTAATGAATACTTAGGTCTACTACACTACTGTATTTTAATGTTGTCATTAGGTTGGTACTTAATGAATACTTAGGTCTACTACACTACTGTATTTTAATGTTGTCATTATGGTGGTACTTGCGGAGTCAAGTGTTGTGTGAGGTGTTCCTGGTCACAAAAGTAGGAGACCCCCTGGTCCAATGCTGGTGAAACTGATCCCAACATTTAAATAAAATACTAGAGATCCACTCACATACTTTCTGACCTGCGATTCTTAAATTCGAAATCAATTCAGAATTAAAAAAAACATTTTATATTTTCTAAAGGAATTGTTTAAAAGGCGTTTTAGTCGATTTCACCGCTCACTCGCTGCCTTTATGTTGTCTTTATGTTGTCTTACATCAGCCACCACAGAGAGGTTTTGGAAGTAGTTTTTAAAAAGCTTTTATTTCCAAATAAAACACAAGTGCGTCATGTGATCTCCTGCAGGCATGACTAGTGTGTCATGTGATCTCCTTCAGGCCTGACTAGTGTGTCATGTGATCTCCTGCAGGCCTGACTAGTGTGTCATGTGATCTCCTGCAGGCCTGACCAGTGTGTCATGTGATCTCCTGCAGGTATGACTAGTGTGTCATGTGATCCCCTGCAGGCCTGACTAGTGTGTCATGTGATCTCCTGCAGGCCTGACTAGTGTGTCATGTGATCTCCTGCAGGCATGACTAGTGTGTCATGTGATCTCCTGCAGGCATAACTAGTGTGTCATGTGATCTCCTGCAGGCATAACTAGTGTGTCATGTGATCTCCTGCAGGCATGACTAGTGTGTCATGTGATCTCCTGCAGGCACAACTAGTGTGTCATGTGATCTCCTGCAGGCATGAAAATGATCTCCTGCAGGCATGACTAGTGTGTCATGTGATCTCCTCTCCTGCAGGCATGATTAGTGTGTCATGTGATCTCCTGCAGGCATGACTATGATCCCCTGCAGGCATGACTAGTGTGTCATGTGATCTCCTGCAGGCATGACTAGTGTGTCATGTGATCTCCTGCAGGCCTGACTAGTGTGTCATGTGATCTCCTGCAGGCCTGACTAGTGTGTCATGTGATCTCCTGCAGGCCTGACTAGTGTGTCATGTGATCTCCTGCAGGCCTGACTAGTGTGTCATGTGATCTCCTGCAGGCATGACTAGTGTGTCATGTGATATCCTGCAGGCATGACTAGTGTGTCATGTGATCTCCTGCAGGCCTGACTAGTGTGTCATGTGATCTCCTGCAGGCCTGACTAGTGTGTCATGTGATCTCCTGCAGGCCTGACTAGTGTGTCATGTGATCTCCTGCAGGCCTGACTAGTGTGTCATGTGATCTCCTGCAGGCCTGACTAGTGTGTCATGTGATCTCCTGCAGGCCTGACTAGTGTGTCATGTGATCTCCTGCAGGCCTGACCAGTGTGTCATGTGATCTCCTGCAGGCATGACTAGTGTGTCATGTGATCTCCTGCAGGCATGACCAGTGTGTCATGTGATCTCCTGCAGGCCTGACTAGTGTGTCATGTGATCTCCTGCAGGCCTGACTAGTGTGTCATGTGATCTCCTGCAGGCCTGACTAGTGTGTCATGTGATCTCCTGCAGGCCTGACTAGTGTGTCATGTGATCTCCTGCAGGCATGACTAGTGTGTCATGTGATCTCCTGCAGGCATGACTAGTGTGTCATGTGATCTCCTGCAGGCCTGACTAGTGTGTCATGTGATCTCCTGCAGGCCTGACTAGTGTGTCATGTGATCTCCTGCAGGCCTGACTAGTGTGTCATGTGATCTCCTGCAGGCCTGACTAGTGTGTCATGTGATCTCCTGCAGGCCTGACTAGTGTGTCATGTGATCTCCTGCAGGCCTGACTAGTGTGTCATGTGATCTCCTGCAGGCCTGACTAGTGTGTCATGTGATCTCCTGCAGGCCTGACTAGTGTGTCATGTGATCTCCTGCAGGCATGACTAGTGTGTCATGTGACCTCCTGCAGGCCTGACTAGTGTGTCATGTGATCTCCTGCAGGCCTGACTAGTGTGTCATGTGATCTCCTGCAGGTATGACTAGTGTGTCATGTGATCTCCTGCAGGTATGACTAGCCGTGGCGGAGACGTCCGTGGACTCTGGCCGGCGTGACGGCGGCGGCGGCGAGGATCCGAGCTGTGAAGTGACACAAGTCACCACGGGGCTCTGACATGTTGGACGCCACGGCCGCCATCCTTGGCCAAGAGGGCGCCGCAGGTAAAGACCCTAGCTCCTCCCCTAAGAGGCGGACACTTGATTAGGTACACCTACGCCACCCAATTGGAGAGTTGATCCTAACAAGAGCGTGCAGTTCCATGCCAGGCCTGAAGTGGCAGCACAGCGCCACCTGCTGCTTCTTTCCTGCATGAGTGCTAGAACAACCTTCCACGCTCCATCAGGTCTGAGGACTTTTCAATCTAGTCTTTTTACTCAAGTCCACTCAGGCGGGAGATCTTCTTTCTTTTTATTTCTTCTTTCATCTTTTTATTACAAACCCCGTTTCCATATGAGTTGGGAAATTGTGTTAGATGTAAATATAAACAGAATACAATGATTTGCAAATCCTTTTCAACCCATATTCAGTTGAATATGCTACAAAGACAACATATTTGATGTTCAAACTCATCAACTTTTTTTTTTTTTGCAAATAATCATTAACTTAGAATTTCATGGCTGCAACACGTGCCAAAGTAGTTGGGAAAGGGCATGTTCACCACTGTGTTACATCACCTTTTCTTTTAACAACACTCAATAAACATTTGGGAACTGAGGAAACTAATTGTTGAAGCTTTGAAAGTGGAATTCTTTCCCATTCTTGTTTTATGTAGAGCTTCAGTCGTTCAACAGTCCGGGGTCTCCGCTGTCGTATTTTACGCTTCATAATGCGCCACACATTTTCCATGAGAGACAGGTCTGGACTGCAGGCGGGCCAGGAAAGTACCCGCTTCTTTTTTTACGAAGCCATGCTGTTGTAGCACGTGCTGAATGTGGCTTGCTGAAATAAGCAGGGGCGTCCATGAAAAAGACGGCGCTTAAATGGCAGCATATGTTGTTCCAAAACCTGTATGTTCCTTTCAGCGTTAATGGTGCCTTCACAGATGTGTAAGTTACCCATGCCTTGGGCACTAATGCACCCCCATACCATCACAGATACTGGCTTTTGAACTTTGCGTCGATAACAGTCTGGATGGTTCGCTTCCCCTTTGGTCCGGATGACACGATGTCGAATATTTCCTAAAAAAAATCTGGAATGTGGACTCGTCAGACCACAGAACACTTTTCCACTTTGCATCAGTCCATCTTAGATGATCTCGGGCCCAGAGAAGCCGGCGGCGTTTCTGGATGTTGTTGACAAATGGCTTTCGCTTTGCATAGTAGAGCTTTAACTTGCACTTACAGATGTAGCGATGAACTGTATTTAGTGACAGTGGTTTTCTGAAGTGTTCCTGAGCCCATGTGGTGATATCCTTTAGAGATTGATGTCGGTTTTTGATACAGTGCCGTCTGGTTTCCGGCCATGCCGCTTACGTGGAGTTATTTCTCCATATTCTCTGAACCTTTTGATGATATTATGGAGCGTAGATGTTGAAATCCCTAAATTTCTTGCAGTTGCACTTTGAGAAACGTTGTTCTTAAACTGTTTGACTATTTGCTCACGCAGTTGTGGACAAAGGGGTGTACCTCGCCCCATCCTTTCTTGTGAAAGACTGAGCATTTTTTGGGAAGCTGCTTTTATACCCAATCATGGCACCCACCTGTTGCCAATGAGCCTGTACACCTGTGGGATGTTCCCAATAAGTGTTTGATGAGCATTCCTCAACTTTATCGGTATTCATTGCCACCTTTCCCAACTTCTTTGTCACGTGTTGCTGGCATGAAATTCTAAAGTTAATGATTATTTGCACACACAAAAAATCAAATATGTTGTCTTTGTAGCATATTCAACTGAATATGGGTTGAAAAGGATTTGCAAATCATTGTATTCTGTTTATATTTACATCTAACACAATTTCCCAACTCATATGGAAACGGGGTTCGTATTTTGCTATTACAAAATGTTGATGTCCGTGCAGCACTTTGGTGAACTGGGCTTTTTTTTTTTAATGTGCCGTGTCAAGAAATCAATCCACGGAACCAAACTGAACATGAAAAAAGTCCGATGGAATGACGCTTTCCTGCTATGAACCGGATCTGCACCAGAACAGGACAGTTTCTAGCTTGGCCCCTGCACCAACTGCCTGGAAAAGGTCTGAAAATGTCGTTTTTTGTGCCGCAGCCACGCCCTTGTGATTGTGATCCAAACGTCTTTACTTTACTTCTTTGCTTTTCCACTGGGCTGCGGTCCAAAAAGGAGCCAACACAAGTACGTCGCTCAATGACGGCCAGTCTGCTTCGTAGCTTGTACTCAAACACGTGTCCAAATGTTCTATCCTGACTTTATTCTGTGGGAAAAGTCACTTCTTTTTGGACTTCTGACAACAGCATGCTCTCTCTCTCTCTCTGTGTTGAGTCCACTTCAAAAAGTGAAGCCAAAGCAACTTTGTTTACCACATAGATGGTATTTAAAAGTGTGTTTGGACGCCATGACACCGGCTGTGAAGAAGAGCGGCCATTACCTTGATGTCATTTAAGCACGCAGGTTTGTATGTACTCGTGTCGTAGTCGCTGAGCTAGTTCGTGATTAAGCGTCTTGACGTCTGCTTGATATTTACCCTGCCTGAACCCCCCCCTAAAAATATGGCTGATTTCATGGGAGGAAACATATTTGGTAACTAAAGCAGTGCAACTGTGTGGTTTCTCCCAGTCAATCAGAGAAAAAAGGTCAAACTAAATATATGTTTTCAATGACAGAATCATAACTAAAAATGAATACGAATCTAAATCAATAAGTACACTAATAAGGAAAATATAGTACAAACCCCGTTTCCATATGAGTTGGGAAATTGTGTTAGATGTAAATAAAAACGGAATACAATGATTTGCAAATCCTTTTCAACCCATATTCAGTTGAATATGCTACAAAGACAACATATCTGATGTTCAAACTGATAAACTTTATATATTTTTTTGCAAATAATAATTAACTTACGTGCCAAAGTAGTTGGGAAAGGGCATGTTCACCACTGTGGTACATCACCTTTTCTTTTAACAACACTCAATAAACGTTTGGAAACTGAGGAAACTAATTGTTGAAGCTTTGAAAGTGGAATTCTTTCCCATTTTTGTTTTATGTAGAGCTTCAGTCGTTCATCAGTCCGAGGTCTCCGCTGTCGTATTTTACGCTTCATAATGCGCCACACATTTTTAATGGGAGACAGGTCTGGACTGCAGGCGGGCCAGGAAAGTACCTGCACTCTTTTTTTATGAAGCCACGCTGTTGTAACACCTGTCTTGCTGAAATAAGCAGGGGCGTCCATGATAACGTTGCTTGGATGACAACATATGTTGTTCCAAAACCTGTATGGACCTTTCAGCAAAAATGGTGCCTTCACAGATGTGTAAGTTACCCATGCCTTGGGCACTAATACACCCCCATACCATCACAGATGCTGGCTTTTCAACTTTGTGCCTATAACGATGCGAATGGTTGTTTTCCTCTTTGTTTTGGAGGACACCACGTCCTCTGTTTCCAAATACAATTTGAAATGTGGACTCATCAGACCACAGAACACCTTTCCAATTTGCATCAGTCCATCTTAGATGAGCTCGGGCCCAGCCAAGCCGACGGCGTTCCTGGGTGTTGTTGATAAATGGGTTTGGCTTTGCATAGTAGAGTTTTAACTAACACTTACTGATGTAGCGACCAACTGCAGTTACTGACAGTGGTTTTATGAAGTGTTCCTGAACCCATGTAGTGATATCCTTTACACACTGATGTCGGTTTTGATGCAGTACCGCCTGAGGGATCAAAAGTCCGTAATATCATCGCTTACGTGCAGTGATTTCTCCAGATTCTCTGAACTTTTTGATGATTTTACGGACCGTAGATGGTAAAATCCCTAAATTCCTTGCAATAGCTCGTTGAGAAATGTTGTTCTAAAACTGTTCAACAATTTGCTTACAAAGTGGTGACCCTCGCCCCATCCTTGTTTGTGAATTACTTAGCATTTCACGGAAGCTGCTTTTATACCCAATCATGGCACCCACCTGTTCCCAATTAGCCTGCACACCTGTGGGATGTTCCATATAAGTGTTTGATGAGCATTCCTCAACTTTACCAGTATTTATGTTGTCTTTGTAGCATATTCAACTGAATATGGGTTGAAAAGGATTTGCAAATCATTGTATTCTGTTTATATTTACATCTAACACAATTTCCCAACTCATATGGAAACGGGGTTTGTATTTGGTAACTAAAGCAGTGCAACTGTGTGGTTTCTCCCAGTCAATCAGAGAAAAAAGGTAACGGATATCCATCCATCCATTCATTTTCTACCGCTTGTCCTTTTTTTTGGGGTAGCTGGGGCCGCTGGAGCCTATCTCAGCTGCACTCGGGCGGGAGGCGGGGTGCACCCTGGACAAGTCGCTACTTCATCGCAGGGTCAACACAGATGTATAACTAAATATATGATTTCAATGACAGAATCCTAATTAAAATGAATCAAATCTAAATAAATAAGTACACTAATAAGGAAAATATAGTATTTTAAACAGATTGATAATATTTATCAATCGAATGACAATGTCAATAGATGACATTCCTGGGGATCACATTTTCGATGTGTGAATATTTTTGTTGCAACGTATTTAAGCCTTCAACTGATGAATGATAAATAGAGGGTTGAAGTTTATTTTAAAGAGTTTCCTGTCATGTGCACGACAGAAACATCTTTCTCTGATTTATGATGACTTGCTGTACAGAAACCTGCAGGTCGTATCCAAAAGAAACATCTAGGAGATAAGAAAGAAAGAAACAAAATAGAATAAACATGTTATGTACAAAATAATAATGATGAATGTATTATAGTCATGTTTAAAAATGTTTAATGTATGATTCTTCATGTTTATTTTTTAATGGTTTGGAACAAAGCAAATGTGAACAAGCTTTGATTGGATTGTGAATACTTTCGGCTCTATTTAGCTCACAGCTTGCAAAAAAGGATTTTGCTTCCAAATAATGAAGTTATTTGAGGAATTTATGAATCACTGTTTATGAATTGATTCCCGCCAACGAATGCTGTTAAGTCAGTGATGAAAAAGTTCAAAGGAAAGGAGGAACTATAAAATAAATCAACTCCATATTTCAATCCAAATAAATGTTAGAAAAATAGTATTTTGTTCTACGTTCTCATCTTTTATCAGTACCGCTGTTTTCCCAAAAAATATATCAACTAATTTAATGGCCTTCAGTGCGCGGCCAAATGGAACTAAAATGGCCTTTTGCTCGTACGAGCTGCTTGGATAATAATGCTGGTCGTCATCTTGGAGGGTTGTTATTGAAGAACTCGGTTATGCTTGCTGGCCAAGGAAACAACAAGGCTGCACTTCAAATCCACTTATCCCTATCCATATATACACACACATATATACATATATATATATATATATATATATATATATATATATATATATATATATATATATATATATATACATATACATATATACCCTGTTTCCATATGAGTTGGGAAATTGTGTTAGATGTAAATATAAACGGAATACAATGACTTGCAAATCTTTTTCAACCCATATTCAGTTGAATGCACTACAAAGACAACATATTTGATGTTCGAACTCATAAACTTTATTTATTTTTATTTTTTTCAAATAATAATTAGCTTAGAATTTCATGGCTGCAACACGTGCCAAAGTAGTTGGGAAAGGGCATGTTCACCACTGTGTTACATCACCTTTTCTTTTAACAACACTCAATAAACGTTTGGGAACTGAGGAAACTAATTGTTGAAGCTTTGAAAGTGGAATTCTTTCCCCTTCTTGTTTTATGTAGAGCTTCAGTCGTTCAACAGTCCGGGGTCTCCGCTGTCGTATTTTACACTTCATAATGCGCCACACATTTGCGATGGGAGACAGGTCTGGACTACAGGCGGGCCAGGAAAGTACCCAAACTCGTTTAATACGAAGCCACACTGTTGAAACACGTGGTTTGGCATTGTTTTGCTGAAATAAGCAGGGGCGTCCATGATAACGTTGCTTGGATGACAACATATGTTGCTCCAAAACCTGTATGTACCTTTCAGCATTAATGGTGCCTTCATAGATGTGTAAGTTACCCATGCCTTGGGCACTAATACACCCACATACCATCACACATACTGGCTTTTCAACTTTGCGCCTATAACAATCCGGATAGTTGTTTTCCTCTTTGTTCCGGAGGACACCACGTCCACAGTTTCCAAATATAATTTGAAATGTGGACTCGTCAGACCACAGAACACCTTTCCACTTTGCATCAGTCCATCTTAGATGAGTTCAGGCCCAGCCAAGTCGGCGTCGTTTCAGGATATTGTTGATAAATGGGTTCTGCTTTAAATAGTAGAGTTTTAACTTGCACTTACAGATGTAGCGACCAACTGTAGTTACTGACAGTGGTTTTTATGAAGTGTTTCTGACCCCATGTGGTGATATCCTTTATACACTGATGTCGGTTTTTGATGCAGTACCACCGGAGGGATCAAAGGTCTGTAATATCATCGCTTACTTGCAGTGATTTCTCCAGATTCTCTGAACTATTTGATGATTTTACAGACCGTAGATGGTAAAATCCCTAAATTCCTTGCAACAGCTCTTTGAGAAATGTTGTTCTAAAACTGTTCGACAATTTGTTTACAAAGTGGTGACCCTCGCCCCATCCTTGTTTGGGAATTACTTAGCATTTCATGGAAGCTGCTTTTATACCCAATCATGGCACCCACCTGTTCCCAATCAGCCTGCACACCTGTGGGATGTTCCATATAAGTGTTTGATGAGCATTCCTCAACTTTATCAGTATTTATTGCCACCTTTCCCAACTTCTTTGTCACGTGTTGCTGGCATCAAATTCTAAAGTTAATGATTATTTGCAAAATAAAATAGTTTATGAGTTTGAACATCAAATATGTTGTCTTTGTAGCATATTCAACTGAAAATGGGTTGAAAAGGATTTCCAAATCATTGTATTCCGTTTATATTTACATCTAACACAATTTCCCAACTCATATGGAAACGGGCTTTGTAAAAAAAAAAGCGGCATAAAACACGTCCTAGAAAGTCGGAGAAAGTTGTACATGTAAACAAACTACGCTGAGTTCAAGGACCGCCAAAATTAGCAGGACAAAACGGCGCTGGCCAAATACTCGAATCAGTGAAGCATGTTTAGTAAAAACAGTGTGATTTATAACAATTAGGGAGCTTTGTGTCATGTTTTTTCTCCGACAGAAACCATATTACAACAAAAAATATGTTTTTTTTCCCCCCCACATAATTTCCATTTTTCATATATTTTTGAAAAAGCTCCAGAGAGCTATAGGGCGGGGCTAAAGAGCCGCGGGCAAAAGATGAATGGGTCTTTATTGAAAAATGCTGTTGAAAACGCCATTGTCAGGATGCTTTGAATATAATACAATATAATATAATAAAATATACTATAATATAAAAAATTATAATATAATATAACGTTTTTTTTTGTCGTTTTTTGGCCGGGGAGCCCTTGCTAGCTGCCTTTCAATATTCTGTGTGCCTGTATTCTTATGAAGATGATGCTTCACTCGTCATTGTTTTGTGTTATGTTGTGTTATGTTGCCGTTTATCTTGCAACACAAAGACACCAATGAAAGTGTAAATTATGACGACGAGTAAGTATTGTCCATCATGGTGCTTCGACTATAAGGAATGTTTTGTAGCATTCATGGAGTCACCGGCGTGTATTTGCATCGCTGTTGTTGTCGTGTTGGTGTACTTGTTGTGTTGATGCTTACAAACATTAAAGTTGTACAACATCCTTTTAAGTTCATTTAATTCACAAAAAAAATGAATTTCACCTAAAAAAAAAAAAAGACCTGAAAAAGTGATTATTTTATTTATTTTTATCTTTTTTTCAAAAGTTATTATTTTGGTCATGAAAAAGGGAGTTTTTTTGGGGTTGGTGCACTAATTGTAAATGTATATTGTGTTTTTTTTTAATGTTGATTTGATTAAAAAAATTAAATAAAATGAAAAAAAAAATTTCTTCTGCGGCCCGGTACCCATCGAGCCGCGCCCCGGTGGTTGGGGACCACTGCTCTAAAGTCGTTTTAAGTCCCTACCACACAAAAATGCTATTTTACGTTGCTCCATAGTCATTAAAAGCAGCAAAGTAGAGAAACCCCTCATCAAAGATCCTCCATTCAACAGCTGTTTTTGAGAACTTACAATCCCGCAAAAACAATCTAGCCAAAAGTGTTTAATATCAGGGGTTCTTAACCTTTGTGACCTTGGGGCCCGACTTTTCCATTACAGAGGGGCCCGGGGCCCGCACAAATAAGTGATCTCACTCCTCATTTCAATCAAATTCAACAATTCTATCTAAGCTACTTTCAGTTTGCAAACTGGTCAGATAAGAAACTTTGTGTTTATATATAAATATTATTATTATTATTATTAAGCACTTAAGTCTCTTAAGGCTCATTAAAAAAAATAATGACTCATAAAAACACAAAAATACATTTACACACAATTATGTAAATAAACTACATGATCAAAGAACAAGTTTCTTAACTAAATAGTCAATACAATTAAAGTGCAAATAAAAGTACAGCTTCACCACTTCCGTCATCATTTTTGCGCTAAAAAAAAAAAATTCTATATGACTTCTTCTGTTTGAAGAAGTAATGACAACAGTTGTCATTACTGCCAAAAGTGGTGGGAAAGTGTATTACAAGTGAGAAACAATATTTTAATTAAGTTCCTGTTATACACTATATGCCTTGACCTCTTATTTTGAAGGTAAAAAGAACGGAAATTATGTCATGTTGGAGTGGAGCGGAGTTTTTGAAAACGAAATAAAGTTGTCCTGGTGTAAAACTAGAGCCTCCGTGTTTGTTATTTTATAGTGGGATACAGTATAGGCGACTAACGATGGACTCTGATGCGTCATCTATGTTGCTGCTCCTCGATCTTAGCGCTGCTTTCGATACCGTCGATCATAATATTTTATTAGAGCGTATCAAAATACGAATTGGTATGTCAGACTCAGCCCTGTCTTGGTTTAACTCTTATCTTACTGATAGGATGCAGTGTGTCTCCCATAACAGTGTGACCTCGGACTACGTTAAGGTAACGTGTGGAGTTCCCCAGGGTTCGGTCCTTGGCCCTGCACTCTTCAGCATCTACATGCTGCCGCTAGGTGACATCATACGCAAATACGGTGTTAGCTTTCACTGTTATGCTGATGACACCCAACTCTACATGCCCCTAAAGCTGACCAACACGCCGGATTGTAGTCAGCTGGAGGCGTGTCTTAATGAAATTAAACAATGGATGTCCTCTAACTTTTTGCAACTTAATGCCAAAAAAACGGAAATGCTGATTATCGGTCCTGCTAGACACCGACCTCTATTTAATAATACAACTTTAACATTTGACAACCAAATAATAAAACAAGGTGACTCTGTAAAAAATCTGGGTATTATCTTCGACCCAACTCTCTCCTTTGAGTCACACATTAAAAGCGTTACTAAAACGGCCTTCTTTCATCTCCGTAATATCGCTAAAATTCGCTCCATTTTGTCCACTAAAGACGCCGAGATCATTATCCATGCGTTTGTTACGTCTCGTCTCGATTACTGTAACGTATTATTTTCGGGTCTCCCCATGTCTAGCATTAAAAGATTACAGTTGGTACAAAATGCGGCTGCTAGACTTTTGACAAGAACAAGAAAGTTTGATCACATTACACCTGTACTGGCTCACCTGCACTGGCTTCCTGTGCACTTAAGATGTGACTTTAAGGTTTTACTACTTACGTATAAAATACTACACGGTCTAGCTCCAGCCTATCTTGCCGATTGTATTGTACCATATGTCCCGGCAAGAAATCTGCGTTCAAAAGACTCCGGCTTATTAGTGATTCCTAGAGCTCAAAAAAACTCTGCGGGCTATAGAGCGTTTTCCGTTCGGGCTCCAGTACTCTGGAATGCCCTCCCGGTAACAGTTCGAGATGCCACCTCAGTAGAAGCATTTAAGTCTCACCTTAAAACTCATCTGTATACTCTAGCCTTTAAATAGACCTCCTTTTTAGACCAGTTGATCTGCCGCTTCTTTTCTTTCTCCTATGTCCCCCCCCCTCCCTTGTGGAGGGGGTCCGGTCCGATGACCATGGATGAAGTACTGACTGTCCAGAGTCGAGACCCAGGATGGACCGCTCGTCGGGACCCAGGATGGACCGCTCGCCTGTATCGGTTGGGGACATCTCTACGCTGCTGATCCGCTTGAGATGGTTTCCTGTGGACGGGACTCTCACTGCTGTCTTGGAGCCACTATGGATTGAACTTTCACAGTATCATGTTAGACCCGCTCGACATCCATTGCTTTCGGTCCCCTAGAGGGGGGGGGGGTTGCCCACATCTGAGGTCCTCTCCAAGGTTTCTCATAGTCAGCATTGTCACTGGCGTCCCACTGAATGTGAATTCTCCCTGCCCACTGGGTGTGAGTTTTCCTTGCCCTTTTGTGGGTTCTTCCGAGGATGTTGTAGTCGTAATGATTTGTGCAGTCCTTTGAGACATTTGTGATTTGGGGCTATATAAATAAACATTGATTGATGATTGATTGACTTATAAAAAACCTCGGTTACATTGGTGGCAGCGGTGGGATTATATAACCTATTTTTATGGTTTTGCCTCTGTGTGATGTTAAATTCCTGTTATACAGTATATGCCTTGAGCTCTTATTTTGAAGGTAAAAAGAACGGAAATTATGGCATGTAGGAGTGGAGCGGAGTTTTTGAATACAAACACGAAGGCTCTAGTTTTACACGAGGACCACTTTATTTCGTTGTATGGCAAAACCATAAAAATAGGTCACAATAAAAAAAAAAATAATAGTATTGATTCAGTACAAACGCAACTTTATTGAAGGCGGAAACTATGCGTGAGTGCAATTCTTTTGACGGACAGAATCCCGGAAATGTTCATTGCATTTACTTTTAACGTCAACCGTGCAATTACAGAGAGACTTTTGATCTTTAATCCGCATAAATATGACAATGACACGAGTAAAAAGATAAATAGTTATAAGAAAGGGAATAATTAACCGGGTTCCGGGAAAATAAACGCTGCGCATTAATGTTTCATGTCGGAATATTTCTTGGTGCGGACGGCCTTTACCGGAAGTAGTCACCAAGCAGCCTGGGAAGAAACAAAAGGAGAAATTAGCGTCTTTTCACTTTTTCTGCACCAACATTCTTGCAACAACTACTCTCTACTAATAATAAAGTAAGTCGTTTTATAATCTATTAAACTACAATACTGTGCTTTGGTGAATGTAAACATGTTCGCTGTCCTTCAAAGTCTGCCGATCTTAGCATGCTAGTTAGCCACAGCTAGTTAGCCACAGCTAGTTAGCTTCGTGTTTGAGGTTAAAGTTCGTGTAAATGATGCAAGACTAGAAGAGTTGATGGTACAGTCCTTTGATACATTTGTGATTTAGGGCTATATAAATAAACATTGATTGATTGATCTGCTTAACTGACTACGTAGCAAACAAATGACTATGTAGCAAACAACTGACTACGCAGCAAATAACAACTGACTGTGTAGCAAATAATAACTGACTGGAGCAAACAATAACTGACTGTGTAGCAAACAATAACTGACTGGAGCAAACAATAACTGACTGTGTAGCAAACAATAACTGACTGTAGCAAACAATAACTGACTGTGTAGCAAACAATAACTGACTGGAGCAAACAATAACTGACTACCGGTATGTAGCAAACAATGACTGACTGGAGCAAACAATACCTGACTATGCAGCAAACAATAACTGTCATGAACTAAACTAAGTATGCAGCAAACCATAACTGACTATGTAGCAAAAAATAAATGACTATGTAGCAAACAACTACTGACTATGCAGCAAACAATAACTGTCATGCACTAAACTAACTATGCAGTAAACAATAACTTACTATGTACCAAACAATAACTGACTATGCAGCAAACAACAAATCACTATGTAGCAAACAATAACTGACTTTGTAGCAAACAATAAATGACTATGCAACAAACAATAAATGACTATACAACAAACAATAAATGACTATGCAACAAACAATAACTGACTATGTAGCAAACAATAACTGTTGATGCGTTAAACTGACTATGCAGCAAACAATAACTGTCATGCACTAAACTGACTATACAGCAAACAATATCTGTTGATGCACTAAACTGACTATGCAGCCATCAATACCTGACTGTGTAGCAAACAATAACTGACTATGTAGCAAACAATAATTGACCATGCAGCAAACAATAACTGTCATGCACTAAACTAAGTATTTACCAAACAATAACTGACTATGTAGCACGAAATAAATGACTATGCAGCAAACAATAACTGACTATGCAGCAAACAACTGTCTTGCACTAAACTAACTATGCAGGAAACAATAATTGACTATGTAGCAAACCATAAATGACTATGCAGCAAACAATTACTGACTATGCAGCAAACAATAACTGTCATGCACTAAACTAACTATGCAGTAAACAATAACTGACTATGTACCAAACAATAACTGACTATGTAGCAAACAATAACTGTTGATGCGTTAAACTGACTACGCAGCAAACAATAACTGTCATGCACTAAACTGACTATACAGCAAACAATGTCTGTTGATACACTAAACTGACTATGCAGCAAACAATACCTGACTGTGTAGCAAACAATAACTATGTAGCAAACAATAACTGACTATGCAGCAAACAATAACTGCAATGCACTAAACTAAGTATGCAGCAAACAATAACTGACTATAAAGCAAAAAATAATTGACTATGCAGCAAACAATAACTAACTATGCAGCAAACAATAATTGACTATGTAGCAAACCATAAATGACTATGCAGCAAACAATAACTGACAATGCAGCAAATAACTGTCATGCACTAAACTAACTATGCAGCAAACAATAACTGACTATGCAGCAAACAATAACTGACTAAGTAGAAAACAACAAATGACTATGCAGCAAACAACAAATGACTATGCAGCAAACAATAACTGACTATGCAGCAAACAATAACTGCCATGCACTAAACTAACTATGCAGTAAACAATAACTGACTATGTACCAAACAATAACTGACTATGTAGCAAACAATCAATCAATCAATCAATCAATGTTTACTTATATAGCCCTAAATCACTAGTAACTGTTGATGCGTTAAACTGACTATGCAGCAAACAATAACTGTCATTCACTAAACTGACTATACAGCAAACAATGTCTGTTGATACACTAAACTGACTATGCAGCAAACAATGTCTGTTGATACACTAAACTGACTATGCAGCAAACAATACCTGACTGTGTAGCAAACAATAACTATGTAGCAAACAATAACTGACTACGCAGCAAACAATAACTGCAATGCACTAAACTAAGTATGCAGCAAACAATAACTGACTATAAAGCAAAAAATAAATGACTATGCAGCAAACAATAACTGACTATGCAGCAAACAATCACTGTCATGCACTAAACTAACTATGCAGCAAACAATAACTGACTATGCAGCAAACAATAATTGACTATGTAGCAAACCATAAATGACTATGCAGCAAACAATAACTGACAATGCAGCAAACAATAACTGTCATGCACTAAACTAACTATGCAGCAAACAATAACTAACTATGCAGCAAACAATAATTGACTATGCAGCAAACCATAAATGACTATGCAGCAAACAATAACTGACAATGCAGCAAACAATAACTGTCATGCACTATACTAACTATGCACCAAACAATAACTGACTATGCAGCAAACAATAACTAAGTAGCAAACAACAAATGACTGTGCAGCAAACAATAACTGACTATGTAGCAAACGATAAATGACTATGCAATAAACAATAAATGACTATGCAACAAACAAATGACTATGCAGCAAACAATAACTGTTGATGCGTTAAACTGACTCTGCAGCAAACAATAACTGTCATGCGCAAATCTGACTATACAGCAAACAATATCTGTTGATGCACTAAACTGATTACGCAGCAAACAGCAACTGACTGTGTAGCAAACAATAACTGACTATGCAACAAACAATAAATGACTATGCAACAAACAATTAATGACTATGTAGTAAACAATAACTGTTCATGCGTTAACCTGACTATGCAGCAAACAATAACTGTCATGCACTAAACTGACTATGCAGCAAACAATATCTGTTGATGCACTAAACTGACTATGCAGCAAACAATATCTGTTGATGCACTAAACTGACTATGCAGCAAACAATAACTGTTGATGCACTAAACTGACTATGCAGCAAACAACAACCGACTATGTAGCAAACAACAACCAACTATGTAGCAAACAATAACTGACTACGTAGCAAACATAACTGACCATCCAGCAAACAATAACTGACTACGTAGCAAACAACAGGCGTCCAACACTAACAGCAAGTTGTTGTTCGCCCCCAGAATGACGGACAGGTACAACATCCACAGCCAGCTGGAGCACCTGCAGTCCAAGTACATCGGCACGGGCCACGCAGACACCAGCAAGTGGGAGTGGCTTGTCAACCAGCACCGAGACTCCTACTGCTCCTACATGGGACACTTTGACCTGCTCAACTACTTCTCTGTGGCCGAGAACGAGAGCAAGGCCCGTGTGCGCTTCAACCTGATGGAGAAGATGCTGCAGCCCTGCGGACCTCCTGCTGACAAGCCTGACGACTCCTGAACACACCGGGATCACTCTCTACCTGCTTGGTTAACTGACTGCACACCTGGATCACTCTCTACCTGCTTGGTTATTAACTGACCTCACACCTGGATCGTTCAGAGGCCCTCCGTCTAGTTCTGGTTTCATTCTCCGAATGTGTGTGCTTTGTTACAGCAGTCCTTCATGGCCATGCAGAGGAGAAGAATGCAAGTTTATGTTTTGAACGACCATCTCGCTCATTAGTTGATTAAAAGATGTTTTTTCTACCTAACTAAATGGTGTACATTTGACTTGTAATACATGTGTACAGTTACAGGATACTTTATATTGTTTTCATGTCTCCTGACGTCGTGTCCTAGCACTCAACTAACACTTTTGTCCACTTCCCGGTCTTAGTTTGTCACACAATACAGTGGGGCAAAGAAGTATTTAGTCAGCCAGCGATTGTGCAAGTTCTCCCACTTAAAATGATGACAGAGGTCTGTCATTTTCATCATAGGTACACTTCAACTGTGAGAGACTGAATGTGGAAAAAAAATCCAGGAATTCACATTGTAGGAATTTTAAATAATTTATTTGTAAATTATGGTGGAAAATAAGTATTTGGTCAAACAGTTTTGCCTCAAAATCTCACGATACATGGCCCCATTCATTCTTTCCCTAACATGGATTAATCGTCCTGTCCCCTTAGCAGAAAAACAGCCCCAAAGAATGATGTTTCCACCCCCATGCTTCACAGTAGGTATGGTGTTCTTGGGATGCAACTCAGTATTCTTCTTCCTCCAAACACAACGAGTTGAGTTTATACCAAAATGGATACATGGATGATACAGCAGAGGATTGGGAGTATGTCATGTGGTCAGATGAAACCAAAATAGAACTTTCTGGTATAAACTCAACTCTAACAAAGACAAATCCTCATTTATTCTGGATTTTCCAGAATTTTTTTTTTATAAGAAATTCTAAAGAATTTAAAATAAGATACGTTTGATTCTAAAGATTTTCTAGATTTGAAAGAATATTTTTTTTGAATTTTAATCATAAGTTTGAAGAAATATTTCACAAAAATTGTCGAAAAAACAAGCTAAAATGAAGAATTAAAATGTATTTATTATTCTTTACAATAGAAAAATAAATGTACTTGAACATTGATTTAAATTGTCAGGAAAGAAGAGGAAGAAATTTAAAAGGTAAAAAGTAATATGTTTAAAAATCCTAAAATCATTTTTAAGGTTGTATTTTTTCTCTAAAATTGTCTTTCTGAAAGTCATAAGAAGCAAAGTAAAAAAATAAATTAATTTATTTAAACAAGTGAAGACCAAGTCTTTAAAATATTTTCTTGGATTTTCAAATTCTATTTGAGTTTTGTCTCTCTTAGAATTAAAAATGTCCAGCAAAGCGAGACCAGCTTGCTAGTAAATAAATACAATTAAAAAAATAGAGGCAGCTCACTGGTAAGTGCTGCTATTTGAGCTATTTTTAGAACGGGCCAGCGGGCGACTCATCTGGTCCTTACGGGCACCGCGTTGGTGACCCCTGATCTAGAATCACATTTCATAGTTAAGACTTGTTCAAATGACAGCAAAGACCGACACCACTTTTTTTTTTCTAATATATTTGCAAAAATATATAAAGAAACAACTATTTCACATAGTCACTGTGGGTTATTGTGTGTGGAATTTTGAGGACGAAGATGGAGGAATTCCATTTCTTAAACAGGATGTAAAAGAAAAAATGCTGTTAATATTTTTATTGACATAAATTGTGTTTGTTGATCGTGTTGTGGCGACTGAAATAAGAAAGTGTGGCGTCGACCTGATGGGAGTTTGTTTACCACACGGTGATGACTCATCTGCTGAGTCAGCATCTTCTTTGTCAGCATCCTCCACGTGTCTCCTCACGAGGCAAGTCCTCACCATCTGTCCTCACAGCAACACTGATGGAAACATGCCCGGGACACACACACACACACAATTCTTTCTTTAAAGGACCCCACCCTGGTGTAGATTTCAGCTTTTGGTGACATAATGCCAGCTGCTGTCATGAGTAACCTGGAGGTAGAACCTCATCATAGCAGGTAGAACCTCATCACAGCAGGTAGAACCTCATCACAGCAGGTAGAACCTCATCACAGCAGGTGGAAGCTCATCACAGCAGGTAGAACCTCATCACAGCAGGTGGAAGCTCATCACAGCAGGTAGAACCTCATCACAGCAGGTAGAACCTCATCACAGCAGGTAGAACCTCATCACAGCAGGTAGAACCTCATCACAGCAGGTAGAACCTCATCACAGCAGGTGGAAGCTCATCACAGCAGGTAGAACCTCATCACAGCAGGTAGAACCTCATCACAGCAGGTAGAACCTCATCACAGCAGGTGGAAGCTCATCACAGCAGGTAGAACCTCATCACAGCAGGTGAAAGCTCATCACAGCAGGTAGAACCTCATCACAGCAGGTGAAAGCTCATCACAGCAGGTGGAACCTCATCACAGCAGGTGGAAGCTAATCACTGATGGTATAAGCTCATCGCAGCAGGTAGAACCTCGTCACAGCAGGTGGAAGCTCATCACAGCAGGTAGAACCTCATCACAGCAGGTAGAACCTCATCACAGCAGGTGAAAGCTCATCACAGCAGGTATAACCTCATCACAGCAGGTAGAACCTCATCACAGCAGGTGAAAGCTCATCACAGCAGGTGGAACCTCATCACAGCAGGTGGAAGCTAATCACTGATGGTATAAGCTCATCGCAGCAGGTAGAACCTCGTCACAGCAGGTGGAAGCTCATCACAGCAGGTGGGAGCTCATCACAGCAGGTGGAAGCTCATCACAGCAGGTGGGAGCTCATCACAGCAGGTGGAAGCTCATCACAGCAGGTGGATGCTCATCACAGCAGGTGGAAGCTCATCACACGTTGGAGCTTCATCGCCGTAGGAAACTTCTTTTCAGCCTGTCTTTACTTCAAAGTTATTTTCCGTTTGATGCATGAGATCGTTTGCTTTCTTTCCCCACATTGCGTCCAAAGACTGTCCCCGAGGACTGTACCTCTATGACTGTTCCTTAATGACTGTCCTGCGATGACTGTTCCTCAAAGACTGTCCCTTAATGACTGTCTTCCAAAGACTGTCCCTGAATGATTGTTCCCCAAAGACTGTCCCTTAATGACTGTTCCCCAAAGACTGTTCCTTAATAACTGTCCCTCAATGACTGTCCCCCAAAACTGTCCCTTAATGACATTCTCCCAAAGACTGTCCCTTAATGACTGTCTCCCAAAGACTGTTCCTCGAAGACTGTCCCTTGATGACTGTCTCCCAAAGACTGTTCCTCAATGACTGTCCCTTAATGACTGTCTCCCAAAGACTGTCACTTAATGGCTGTCTCCCAAAGACTTTGCCCCAATGACTGTTCCATGAAGACTGTCCCCCAAAGACTGTCCTGTGAGGACTTTCTCCCAAAAACTGTCCCTGAACACTGTCCCCCAAAGACTGTCCCTTAATGACTGTCTCCCAAAGACTGTTCCCCGAAGACTGCCCTTTAATGACTGTCTCCCAAAGACTGTCCCTCAATGACTGTCTCCCAAAGACTGTCCCTTAATGACTGTCTCCCAAAGACTGTCCCTGAACACTGTCCCTTAATGACTGTCTCCCAAAGACTGTCCCTTAATGACTGTCTCCCAAAGACTGTCCCTTAATGGCTGTCTCCCAAATACTGTCCCCCAAAGACTTTGCCCTAATGACTGTTCCATGAAGACTGTCCCCCAAAGACTGTCCTGTGAGAACTATCTCCCAAAGACTGTCCCTCAATGCCTGTGCCCCAAAAACTTTCTCTGGACACTGTCCCCCAAAGACTGTCCCTTAATGACTGTCTCCCAAAGACTGTTCCCCGAAGACTGCCCCTTAATGACTGTCTCCCAAAGACTGTCCCTCAATGACTGTCCCTTAATGACTGTCTCCCAAACCCTGTTCCCCGAAGACTGCCCCTTAATGACTGTCTCCCAAAGACTGTCCCCCAAAAACTGTCCCTTAATGGCTGTCTCCCAAAGACTGTCCCTCAATGACTGTCTCCCAAAGACTGTGCCCCAATGACTGTTCCATGAAGACTGTCCTCCAAAGACTGTCCCTAATGACTGTCTCCCAAAGACTGTTCCTCGAAGACTGTCTCCCAAAGACTGTCCCTTAATGGCTGTCTCCCAAAGACTTTGCCCCAATGACTGTTCCATGAAGACTGTCCCCCAAAGACTGTCCTGTGAGGACTGTCTCCCAAAGACTGTCCCTCAATGACTATCCCTTAATCACTGTCTCCCAAAGACTGTCCCTCAATGACTGTCTCCCAAAGACTGTCCCTCAATGACTGTCTCCCAAACACTGTTCCCCGAAGACTGCCCCTTAATGACTGTCTCCCAAAGACTGTCCCTCAATGACTGTCTCCCAAAGACTGTCCCTCAATGACTGTCTCCCAAACACTGTTCCCCGAAGACTGCCCCTTAGTGACTGTCTCCCAAAGACCGTCCCTCAATGACTGTCCCCCCAAAACTGTCCCTTAATGACTGTCTCCCAACGACTGTCCCTTAATGGCTGTCTCCCAAAGACTGTCCCTCAATGACTGTCTCCCAAAGACTGTGCCCCAATGACTGTTCCATGAAGACTGTCCCTCAATGACTGTCCCTTAATGACTGTCTCCCAAACCCTGTTCCCCGAAGACTGCCCCTTAATGACTGTCTCCCAAAGACTGTCCCCCAAAAACTGTCCCTTAATGGCTGTCTCCCAAAGACTGTCCCTCAATGACTGTCTCCCAAAGACTGTGCCCCAATGACTGTTCCATGAAGACTGTCCTCCAAAGACTGTCCCTTAATGACTGTCTCCCAAAGACTGTTCCTCGAAGACTGTCTCCCAAAGACTGTCCCTTAATGGCTGTCTCCCAAAGACTTTGCCCCAATGACTGTCCCCCAAAGACTGTCCCTTAATCACTGTCTCCCAAAGACTGTCCCCCAAAGACTGTCCCTCAATGACTGTCTCCCAAAGACTGTCCCTCAATGACTGTCTCCCAAACACTGTTCCCCGAAGACTGCCCCTTAATGACTGTCTCCCAAAGACTGTCCCTCAATGACTGTCTCCCAAAGACTGTTCCTCGAAGACTGTCCCTTGATAACTGTCCCTTAATGGCTGTCTCCCAAAGACTTTGCCCCAATGACTGTTCCATGAAGACTGTCCCCCAAAGACTGTCCTGTGAGGACTGTCTCCCAAAGACTGTCCCCCAAAGACTGTCCCTTAATCACTGTCTCCCAAAGACTGTCCCCCAAAGACTGTCCCTCAATGACTGTCTCCCAAAGACTGTCCCTCAATGACTGTCTCCCAAACACTGCCCCTTAATGACTGTCTCCCAAAGACTGTCCCTCAATGACTGTCTCCCAAAGACTGTTCCCCGAAGACTGTCCCTTAATGACTGTCTCCCAAAGACTGTCCCTCAATGACTGTCCCCCCAAAACTGTCCCTTAATGACTGTCTCCCAACGACTGTCCCTTAATGGCTGTCTCCCAAAGACTGTCCCTCAATGACTGTCTCCCAAAGACTGTGCCCCAATGACTGTTCCATGAAGACTGTCCCTCAATGACTGTCCCTTAATGACTGTCTCCCAAAGACTTTCCCTTAATGACTGTCTCCCAAAGACTGTCCCTGAAGACTGTCTCTAATGACTGTCCCCCAAAGACTGTTCCCCGAAGACTGTCCCTTAATGAATGTCTCCCAAAGACTGTGCCCCAATGACTGTTCCATGAAGACTGTCCCTCAATGACTGTCCCTTAATGACTGTCTCCCAAAGACTTTCCCTTAATGACTGTCTCCCAAAGACTGTCCCTGAAGACTGTCTCTAATGACTGTCCCCCAAAGACTGTTCCCCGAAGACTGTCCCTTAATGAATGTCTCCCAAAGACTGTGCCCCAATGACTGTTCCATGAAGACTGTCCCTCAATGACTGTCTCCCAAAGACTTTCCCTTAATGACTGTCTCCCAAAGACTGTCCCTGAAGACTTTCTCTAATGACTGTCCCCCAAAGACTGTTCCCCGAAGACTGTCCCTTAATGAATGTCTCCCAAAGACTGTGCCCCAATGACTGTTCCATGAAGACTGTCCTCCAAAGAATGTCCCTCAATGACTGTCCCTTAATGACTGTCTCCTAAAGACTTTCCCTTAATGACTGTCTCCCAAAGACTGTCCCTGAAGACTGTCTCTGACTGTCCCCCAAAGACTGTTCCCCGAAGACTGTCCCTTAATGACTGTCTCCCAAAGACTGTCCCTCAATGACTGTCCCCCCAAAACTGTCCCTTAATGACTGTCTCCCAACGACTGTCCCTTAATGGCTGTCTCCCAAAGACTGTCCCTCAATGACTGTCTCCCAAAGACTGTGCCCCAATGACTGTTCCATGAAGACTGTCCCTCAATGACTGTCCCTTAATGACTGTCTCCCAAAGACTTTCCCTTAATGACTGTCTCCCAAAGACTGTCCCTGAAGACTGTCTCTAATGACTGTCCCCCAAAGACTGTTCCCCGAAGACTGTCCCTTAATGAATGTCTCCCAAAGACTGTGCCCCAATGACTGTTCCATGAAGACTGTCCCTCAATGACTGTCCCTTAATGACTGTCTCCCAAAGACTTTCCCTTAATGACTGTCTCCCAAAGACTGTCCCTGAAGACTGTCTCTAATGACTGTCCCCCAAAGACTGTTCCCCGAAGACTGTCCCTTAATGAATGTCTCCCAAAGACTGTGCCCCAATGACTGTTCCATGAAGACTGTCCCTCAATGACTGTCCCTTAATGACTGTCTCCCAAAGACTTTCCCTTAATGACTGTCTCCCAAAGACTGTCCCTGAAGACTTTCTCTAATGACTGTCCCCCAAAGACTGTTCCCCGAAGACTGTCCCTTAATGAATGTCTCCCAAAGACTGTGCCCCAATGACTGTTCCATGAAGACTGTCCTCCAAAGAATGTCCCTCAATGACTGTCCCTTAATGACTGTCTCCCAAAGACTTTCCCTTAATGACTGTCTCCCAAAGACTGTTCCCCGAAGACTGTCCCTTAATGAATGTCCTCCAAAGAATGTCCCTCAATGACTGTCCCTTAATGACTGTCTCCTAAAGACTTTCCCTTAATGACTGTCTCCCAAAGACTGTCCCTGAAGACTGTCTCTGACTGTCCCCCAAAGACTGTTCCCCGAAGACTGTCCCTTAATGACTGTCCCTAAGACTGCCCCTTAATAACTGTCTCAGGAAACACACTTTTAACGGCAATTAAAAGGTGAAACTAAGGAGGTTGACCTTTGAACTTTGTCCATAAAGGAGGTGACTGGGAGGACCAGAGCGATGTGGACAAGTATGTTTGTCATCCAGGAGAGACGTTGTTGAATGAAGCTTCAAGGACGGACTAATTGTAAAATTCCTCAAATATTCTCTTAGCTCTTCTTACATGTTTGTTGTCTCTGCAGACTTTTAAGGTCATTTTGAAAATATTTTAAAACCATCTGGACAAAATGGTCCACAGCAGGGGTCACCAACCTTTTTGAAAGCAAGAGCTACTTCTTGGGTACTGATTAATGCCAAGGGCTACCAGTTTGATACACACTTAAATAAATTGCCAGAAATAGCCAATTTGCTCAATTTACCTTTAATGAATAAATCTATATATATATATATAAAAAAAAAAGGGTATTTCTGTCTGTCATTCTGTCGTACATTTTTTTCCTTTTACGGAAGGTTTTTTTGTAGAGAATAAATGATGAAAAAAACACTTAATTGAACGGTTTAAAAGAGTAAACAAAAAAAAATGAAAATGAAATTTTGAAACATAGTTTATCTTTAATTTTGACTCTTTAGAATTCAAAATTCAACTGAAAAAAATAAAGACAAAAACTAGCTAATTCGAATCTTTTTTAAAAAAATTTAAAAAAGAATTTATGGAACATCATTAGTCATTTTTCCTAATTAAGATTAATTTTAGAATTAAGGTTGAAATCCAATCTGCACAAATTGGCCCAAGCTATATTTCCAACAAAGACAAATCATTATTTCTTCTAGATTTTCCAGAACAAAAATTTAAATTTGATTCTACAGATTTTCTGGATTTGCCAGAATTTTTTTTTTTGAATTTTAATCATAAAAGTTTGAAGAAATATTTCACAAATATTCTTCGTCAAAAAAACAGAAGCTAAAATGAAGAATTAAATTAAAATGTATTTCTTATTCTTTACAATAAAACAAATTAATTTAGATGAACCTTAATTTAAATTGTCAGGAAAGAAGAGGAAGGAATTTAAAAGATAAAAAGGTATATGTGTTTAAAAATCTTAAAATAATTTTTAAGGTTGTATTTTTTCTCTAAAATTGTATTTCTGCAAAGTAAAAAAATAAATGAATTTATTTAAACAAGTGAAGACCAAGTCTTTAAAATATTTTCTTGGATTTTCAAATTCTATTTGAGTTTTGTCTCTCTTAGAATTAAAAATGTCGAGCAAAGCGAGACCAGCTTGCTAGTAAATAAATACAATTTTAAAAATAGAGGCAGCTCACTGGTAAGTGCTGCTATTTGAGCTATTTTTAGAACAGGCCAGCGGGCGACTCATCTGGTCCTGACGGGCGACCTGGTGCCCGCGGGCACTGCGTTGGTGACCCCTGGTCCACAGGAACAACATGGGTTAGCCTACTCCATACAGTATTTACAACTTGTGTTGACATCCACAGGAACCACATGGGTTAGCCTACTCCATACAGCATTTCCAACCTTACTAGTGTTCACTTCATCTGCTTGACATGAAAAAGGACCCCACCTTCCGCTCAAATGTAGCTGGGATAGGCTCCAGCACCCCGGCCACTAGCTGTAACAGATGGATGTAAAATGCAGCCTGAAGAAGTTGATAGAATAAAGACAGCAGGCAGAAGAGTGTAAAATATTTAGGTCATGGTGTTTGTATTGTGGCATAAATGCACATGCAGCCATACACATTCTGTACAAAATACTTCATATACATGTCAGGAAGTAAATACTGTACAACTTTACCTTCAAACACACACACACACACACACACACACACACACACACACACACACACACACACACACACACACGACTTTCATTTGACAAGAGACTAGAAGAGTTTGAGGGTTTAGGCCTGAGCTTGACTATCCAAACACTTGATTATTATCATCATCATGTTCATATACAACATCTCTTTGAGGGCAATTATCATCATGTTCATATACACCAGGGGTCACCAACGCGGTGCCCGCGGGCACCAGGTCGCCCGTAAGGACCAGATGAGTCGCCCGCTGGCCTGTTCTAAAAATAGCTCAAATAGCAGCACTTACCAGTGAGCTGCCTCTATTTTTTTTTTTTAATTGTATTTATTTACTAGCAAGCTGGTCTCGCTTTGCTGGACATTTTTAATTCTAAGAGAGACAAAAATCAAATAGAATTTGAAAATCCAAGAAAATATTCATTTATTTTTTTACTTTGCTTCTTATAACTTTCAGAAAGACAATTTTAGAAAAAAAATATAACCTTAAAAATTATTTTAGGATTTTTAAACACATATACCTTTTTACCTTTTAAATTCCTTCCTCTTCTTTCCTGACAATTTAAATCAATGTTCAAGTACATTTATTTGTTTTATTGTAAAGAATAATAAATACATATTAATTAAATTCTTCATTTTAGCTTTTTTTAACGAAGAATATTATTGAAATATTTCCTCAAACTTATTATGATTAAAATAAAAAAAAATATTCTGGCAAATCTAGAAAATCTGTACAATCAAATTTAAATCTTATTTCAAAGTCTTTTGAATTTATTTTAAAATTTTTGTTCTGGAAAATCTAGAAGAAATACTGATTTGTCTTTGCTAGAAATATAGCTTGGTCCAATTTGTTATATATTCTAACAAAATGCAGATTGGATTTTAACCTATTCAAAACATGTCATCAAAATTTTAAAATGAATCTTAATCAGGAAAAATGACTAATGATGTTCCATAAATTCTTTTTTTAATTTTTTCAAAAAGATTCGAATTAGCTAGTTTTTTCCTCTTCTTTTTTTCGGTAGAATTTTGGAATTTTACATAGTTGAAATTGAAGATAAACTATGTTTCAAAATTAAATTTAAATTTGTTTCGTGTTTTCTGCTCTTTTAAACCGTTCAATTAAGTGTTTTTTTCATCAATTATTCTCTACAAAAAATATTCCATATTAGGAAAAAAAAATGTACGACTATATATTTTTTATTTTATTTATTAAAGGTAAATTGAGCAAATTGGCTATTTCTGGCAATTTATTTAAGTGTGTATCAAACTGGTAGCCCTTCGCATTAATCAGTACCCAAGAAGTAGCTCTTGCTTTCAAAAAGGTTGGTGACCCCTGATATACATCTCTACGAAGGCAATTATCATCATGTTCATATACAACATCTCTTTGAAGGCAATTATTATCATTATGTTCATATACAACATCTCTTTGAATGCAATTAACATCATTATGTTCATATACAACATCTCTTTGAAGGCAATTAACATCATTATGTTCATATACAACATCTCTCTGAAGGCAATTGTCATCATTATGTTCATATACAACATCTCTTTGAGGGCAGGAAGTACACAATGTCAGAATACTACCCCTCGTTAAGCTAATAGTTCCTTATTTAGCTAAAAAAACAATATTCAATGATCACTTTTTTGCTTTGAGGTTTGTAGCAAACAGATCTAATCAGCGCCACACTTTGATTGTCGGAGAGCAAGGTAGCTTAGCATGGGGACCGAATGTCGAGCTAGCATCTTAATGTGTTCAAATAAAGTAGCTAAGCTAACATCTTTGTGGCTCATCAGACCTAAGTGGTCCCCGACATCGTGTTTAGGGACTAAAGTCGGCCCCAAACTGAAGGTTCTGATTACGTTTGCTGTTTCACTCCAGTATTTTGGAGGCTAAACCACAGAAGCGCTAACTCTGAGCCGGCTACTTTCTACTTCAAAGTCTATTTCGGGAGTTTTGTCGGATAAAACAAAAAGAGTTTCCCAGTTAAATAAAAAAACTTGCAGCATTTGAATAAATACAAAGTGCAGGTTTGAAATTAGAGCGCTTTAAAGTGAGCCGGATGTAGCTAGCAGAATGCTAACTAGCTAGCTGCTTTTAATGTCATGGGAATACTTGCGTTTAAGTTGGAGGAATGACACTAAAAGCAGCGTTTTACCATTGAAGCAGTATTAACTTGACTTTTTAACAGTTAGCGCAAGCACATTAGCGAGCTAGCTATGATGGTAGCGGCGGAATGAGTCATCAACATTTTATAATAGCTCCTCTTTCCCCCCCAAAGAAAATATTGAAGAAAAAGATCTTTAGAATAATTATTTGTTGTTGGAGCAAAATTATCTTGTCAATCACACTTCGCTCTTAGCAAGTGCAAGCTAGCCTAGCTTAGCATAAATACCGAAGTGCGAGACTAGCTAAGCAAGCTTTTGAACATTTGCGTATTAATCACACAACAATACGAACCATAATCCAAGCATCCCCGTTAAAAAAAACTGTCCAGTTTTATGCTAAGCTAACACAGCTTGGCGAGTCTGAGGTCTTCATATTTACTATAAGTGGTACCAAAAGTCTTGCTTAAGAAACAAAAGCAGCTCCCAAAAAAAAAGTAAAAGCTGATTAGTTTCTCGGATTTAAATTGTGTTGTTTGGAAGATTGATTGAACAAAAGTGTGAGCTAATCTCCGAGCGCTAAGCTAACTCACCACGACAAACGTCTACTTTTTGTTGGAGAAACAAACACAACTTGTGTTTCTCAGGTAAGAAATAACAACTCATACAATTTTAATAAATACAAAGTGCAGACTTGGAAACATGTGGAAATGAGGGTTCTTTTGAGTTAGCTACACTTAGCTAGCAAAATGTCAACATTTGCTACTTTAATATCATCTACTTTTACTTTGAGGAATGACACTAAAAGCAGCGTTTTAGCATGGAAGCAGTAGCAACTTGACTTTTTAACGGTTAGCACAAGCGCATTAGCGACGGAATGACTCGTCAACATTTTATAATAGCTCCTGTTTTCCTACCAAAACAAATATAGAAGAAAAAGATCTTTAGAAGAATCACATTGTGGCTTTGTTGTTGTTTCTTGTCAATCACACTTCTCTTTTAGCAAGAATAAATACAAAGTGCAGACTCGGAAATGAGGGTTGTTTTTACTTAGCTAGCAAAAAGCTAACATTTAAAGGCCTACTGAAAGCCACTACTAGCGACCACGCAGTCTGATAGTTTATATATCAATGATGAAATATTAACATTGCAACACATGCCAATACGGCCGGTTTAATTTACTAAATTGCAATTTTAAATCTTGCGCCGAAGTATCATGCTAAAACGTCGCGGTATGATGACACGTGCGTGTGACGTCACGGATTGTAGCGGACATTTTGTTCCAGCCCGATCCCAGCCAAAGTCGTCTGCTTTCATCGCATAATTACACAGTATTCTGGACATCTGTGTTGCTGAATCTTTTGCAATTTGTTCAATTAATAATGGAGACGTCAAAGAAGAAAGATGTAGGTGGGAAGCGGTGTATTGCGGCCGCCTTTAGCAACACAAACACAGCCGGTGTTTCCTTGTTTGCTTTACTATGGAACAGAGCGGTCAAGCGAACATGGTTCCCTACCACATGTCAGGTTTCAGTGACAAAATTGTGGTAATAAGTCGGCTCTTGCCGTAGACATGAGCGGAGAGCTTGCGTCGTTCCTCGTGCACCTGCCAAAGAGGCAGCTGCGGACTATCTTGCCTCCTCCGATCAACCGCCCCCAAACGTGGGATGCTCCCACCGTGGAGGAGGGGGGAAAAAAAATCTCAGCCCGGCCCCAACGGCTGCCGTCGAGAAACGTGGCTTCCCTCAGAGACATTGGCGGTCACCACACCCCTCCGGCTTTCAGGTATGACCATATAATTTCACTAAAACACTAGTGACACAATAAGCAGATAAGGGATTTTCCAGTTATCTTACTAAATGTCTCTAATAACATCTAAATCGCTCCCACTGTATAGTCTTATTTTTTTCTAATCCTTCACTCTCACTTTCCTCATCCACGAATCGTTCATCCTCGCTCAAATTAATGGGGAAATCGTCGCTTTCTCGGTCCGAATCGCTCTCGCTGCTGGTGGCCATGATTGTAAACAATGTTCAGATGTGAGGAGCTCCACAGCACGTGACGTCACGCGCACATCGTCTGCTACTTCCGGTACAGGCAAGGCTTTTTTATTAGCGACCAAAAGTTGCAAACTTTATCGTGGATGTTCTCTACTAAATCCTTTCAGCAAAAATATGGCGAAATGATCAAGTATGACAAATAGAATGGAGCTGCTATCCCCGTTTGAATAAGAACATTTCATTTCAGTAGGCCTTTAATATCAAGTAGCTTCAATCTGAGGAGTGAGAGAAAAGCAGCATTTAGGGTCGGAGCAGCATTGTGCGGACACAATTCAGCGTTGTAACAATGTTTTAGCACAGGGGTGTCCAAAGTGCGGCCCACAGCTAATCGTTTACCGGCCCGGTATAAATTGCACAATTGATAGTATTGCAAAAATATAACAAAACAAAAAAAAACATTTAAAAAGGAGAAAAAGTTGCAATGTTGACACAAAGCTGCCATGCAAACTCTTTTTGGTCTTCCTTTATTAATTTTTTTTGCCATTGCTCCCAAAAAAAAAAAAAATACACAAAATCTATGTTATAATGAATTATTGACCTATTCATGGCTGCAATTACTTCAAAAATGTCACTTTAAAATGTTTTATGTGGAAAAAACTATTGCATATATTGTGTGGTTCAATAAAAACATTGTTTTTTTTTGACAAGAGAGCATAAAAGAAACAAAATAACAGTTCAAAAGTAAAATCGACATATATTTAAGTTGACCTGAAAGTAAAAATAATAATAAAAATGTATCACTTTATGAGTGAGGAACCTTTTGGATCCCAAATATATTTTGTGGGATTTTTTAAAATTTACTTTTCACTGTGATTACTCAAAAAATATTAAAGAATTAAAAGTCCTGCATTATTGATCTTTTAGGGCTCTAATTACTAAACACTGCATAATTCAGTTTTACTATCAAGTGAATTATATTTATATAGCGCTTTTCTCTAGTGACTCAAAGCGCTTTACATAGTGAAACCCAATATCTAAGTTACATTCAAACCAGTGTGGGTGGCACTGGGAGCAGGTGGGTAAAGTGTCTTGCCCAAGGACACAACGGCAGTGACTAGGATGGCGGAAGCGGGGATCGAACCTGCGACCCTCAAGTTGCTGGCACGGCCACTCTACCAACTGAGCTATACCGCCCCAAAAACAAAGTCGTCTTTGACAAGGCTTTTTTTATTTTTTTTTTACTTTATATCAACTTGAAGTTGATATAGAGATTTACTGTTAAATGTAAATAAATAATAATAATAATAATTTGACTTATTTTGAACATTGTAATGACCGAGACCCCTTATGGTCCCCCGGGAGCCCTTAAGCTTAAAAAAAAAAAAACATATATTTTGTTATGATTCGAAAATTAAAAATATCAAAATGCCCCCGCATGCTAAAATTTTTCCGTGTGTGGCCCTCAGTGGAAAAAGTTTGGACACCCCTGTTTTAGCACGACCTCGCTAGCGTGTCGCTAAAGGCTGGTCGACATTTTATACTTCCATGCCGCAAAAGCATCCCAAGTGGGTTTGTGGAGTACAAGCCACTTGTGGTGGGAAAAGATGAGCAAAAAAATCAGAAACATAAATATAGTTTGCTTTTTGGCACAAGCTAAAAGGAGGGAATGCAACATTTAAAAGTTTCAAATCCTTCATCAGTTCCAGGGTGGACTTGGTGCTGACACGAGGCGATGTAGCGCCCCCTTGTGGACAGTGACTGACTCCTGCAGCTCACAGCAATGGGGTTAGTACTCTCCAGACTGCTTGATTGTAGCCGGGAGAGGAAAGAAGTTCTCAAACAATAAATAGAGGACTGCTAGTGAGCAGTGAGCAGTGAGCGGGTACAAGGTGTGCAACACTTCCACAGGTTGGACACCCAGTGACAAACCTGGCTTAGTTAGGTGGGGCTGTGGACTTGGTGGAGGTTCCCATGCTGACGTCTGGCTCATTTTAAGGCCGGTGGAATCTGAAAATACATCAAAAATGTTTCTACTACTCACATGTACTTTATACCGTATTTCCTTGAATTGCCGCCGGGCTGCTAATGAATTTAAAACCTCTTCTCACTCCTGCACTTACCAAAGGCATGCAGTAAAAAATTGAGTGTGATGTAAGGATACCATCATAAAAAGCACATTTAATAAAAAAAACATTATTAAGGTCTTACCTTTACTTATAAATGAAGTCCATGCACAGTTCCTTCTGATCAAAAGCATCGATAACTATAGAAGTCTTCCTAATCTTTCTTCAGTTTTAAAAGTCTCTCTGTCTCGATGGAGATCTTCCTTTACTACCTCCTGTTTAGAAAACTGTTATCAGACCGCTGCTATCCGTTAGCTCGGCTCCTCACATGTAGTGCGGGCGACGACAGAATTATCCTCGGACAACTCCCCCTCCCGTTCTGCTCCGTGGGTGATCTCTTTATCCCACCGCTGCCACCATGAAGTGTTCTTGTATAAATACTAGACTGGGTATTTAGGACTGGAACATGCTTTATTTCAGCCCGGTTGTTTACATAGCCAGCATAGGAGTAGTGGTGTTACATCCTAAAAGGTCCGCCGTGCACCCCCCGCGTCATATCCCTTCCCAGCACATATCACTGTTGCACTTGTTGTCACTTATTCTGCAGCCGAGTAGTCGCAAGAAGGATCACTAGCGCCCTCTACCACCAGGAGGCAGGAGTCATTTAATGACTCATATTTGACACACGCAGCTACGGTATATTAATAAAACATAGCTGCTTATACCGTATTCCTTGCCCTTTTGTGGGTTCTTCCGAGGATGTTGTAGTCGTAATGATTTGTGCAGTCCTTTGAGACATTTTTGATTTGGGGCTATATAAATAAACATTGATTGATTGATTGATTAATGTTCTTTTTAGCATATTCAATAGCTTGGACCTTAAATCCTACTGAATAGCTCTTAATCTTCTTCCCTTTATGCAATTTCAAATGACCAGTATTGAAATCAGCCTCCTCCCTTTTGAAAAGGTTGACAGGGGAAGTGTCACTCGTGACGTGACGAGTTTGACCCGGCGGTAGTACTAACAATGCGCTAATTATTTTGCGAAGCGAGTTTGACCAGGCAGTAATTCAAGGCAGGCGCATACTATATACCCGGCGGCAATTCAGGGAAATACGGTATTTGTTTATTACAGAAGCAGTGAAGTTGTCACCTGGTGTAAATGCTAAATAAAAACAATAATTTGCGAATCCTTTTCAACTTATATTCAATTGAATAGACTGCGAAGACAACATTTTTCATGTTCACACTGGAAAACTGTGTTATTTTTTGCAAATATTAGCTTATTTGGAATTTGATGCCTGCAACATGTTTCATGGCATACGTGGCAAAAAAGCTCATCAAAGACTTATTTGGAACATCCCACAGGTGAGCGGGCTAATTTGGAACAGGTGGGTGCCATCATTGGGTATAAAAGCAGCTACCATGAAATGCTCACTCATTCACAATCAAGGACGGGCCGAAGGTCACAACTTTGTCAACAATTTCCTGAGCAAATTCTTTAAAAACAACATTTCTCAACAAGGAATTTAGGGATTTCACCATCTACGCTCCGTAATATCATCAAAGGGTTCAGAGAATCTGGAGAAATCACTGCACGTAAGCCATGATATTACGGACCTTTGATCCCTCAGGCGATACTGCATCAAAAACCGACATCAGTGTGTAAAGGATATCACCACATGGGCTCAGGAACACTTCATAAAACCACTGTCAGTAACTACAGTTGGTCTCTACATCTGTAAGTGCAAGTTAAAACTCTACTAGGCAAAGCCAAACTCATTTATCAACAGCACCCAGAAACGCCGCCCGCTTCGCTGGGCCCAAGCTCATCTAAGATGGACTGATGCAAAGTGAGAGTGTCCTGTGGTCTGACGAGTCCACATTTCCAATTATATTTGGAAACTGTGGACGTGGTGTCCTCCGGAATAAAGAGGAAAATAACCATCTGGATTGTTATAGGCGCAAAGTTCAAAAGCCAGCATCTGTGATGGTATGGGGGTGTATTAGTGCCCAAGGCATGGGTAACTTACACATCCGTGAAGGCACCATTAATGCTGAAAGGTACATACAGGTTTTGGAGCAACATATGTTGTCATCCAAGCAACGTTATCATGGACGCCCCTGCTTATTTCAGCAAGACAATGCCAAGCCAGGTGTGACAACAGCGTGGCTTCATAGTAAAAGAGTGTGGGTACTTTCCTGGCCCGCCTGCAGTCCAGACATGTCTCCCATGGAAAATGTGTGGCGCATTATGAAGCGTAAAATACGACAGCGGAGACTGTTGAACGACTGAAGCTCTACATAAAACAAGAATGGGAAAGAATTCCACTTTCAAAGCTTCAACAATTAGTTTCTTCAGTTCCCAAACGTTTATTGAGTGTTGTTAAAAGAAAAGGTGATGTAACACAGTGGTGAACATGCTCTTTCCCAACTACTTTGGCACGTGTTGCAGCCATGAAATTCTAAGTTAATTATTATTTGCAAAAAAAAAAATAAAGTTTATGAGTTTGAACATCAAATATCTTGTCTTGGTAGTGCAATCAACTGAATATGGGTTGAAAAGGATTTGCAAATCATTGTATTCCGTTTATATTTACATCTAACACAATTTCCCAACTCATATGGACACGGGGTTTCTAGATACAGTGTGTACTTTGTCTACATAGAAGGGAGTAAGAGTGAAGTAGTAGACTACCTGGTGAAGTGTTTGCTATCTTCATGTACTGCCATCTCTCTGCTCTTGAACTCGTTTAATTCCTTGCGGATGGCAGCCTGACCACAAACACATGACACAGGATTAGGAGAGGGAAACTTGTCACAACCTCCAGGACAACACTTGTGTGGTCTCTCCTGCACTGGCTGTGTGCTCTGTGGACCTGGTCTGATGATGGACCTGGTCTAATGATGGACCTGGTCTGATGATGGACCTGGTCTAATGATGGACTTGGTCTGATGATGGACCTGGTCTAATGATGGAATACCATTGTTGGTGTTCTTAAGTGACAGGTGAATACCATTGTTGGTGTTCTTGAGTGACAGTTGAATACCATTGTTGGTGTTCTTAAGTGACAGTTGAATACCATTGTTGGTGTTCTTAAGTGACAGTTGAATACCATTGTTGGTGTTCTTAAGTGACAGTTGAATACCATTGTTGGTGTTCTTGAGTGACAGTTGAATACCATTGTTGGTGTTCTTAAGTGACAGTTGAATACTATTGTTGGTGTTCTTAAGTGACAGTTGTATACCATTGTTGGTGTTCTTAAGTGACAGTTGTATACCATTGTTGGTGTTCTTGAGTGACAGTTGAATACCATTGTTGGTGTTCTTAAGTGACAGTTGAATACCATTGTTGGTGTTCTTAAGTGACAGTTGAATACCATTGTTGGTGTTCTTAAGTGACAGTTGAATACCATTGTTGGTGTTCTTGAGTGACAGTTGAATACCATTGTTGGTGTTCTTAAGTGACAGTTGAATACCATTGTTGGTGTTCTTAAGTGACAGTTGAATACCATTGTTGGTGTTCTTAAGTGACAGTTGAATACCATTGTTGGTGTTCTTGAGTGACAGTTGAATACCATTGTTGGTGTTCTTAAGTGACAGTTGAATACTATTGTTGGTGTTCTTAAGTGACAGTTGAATACCATTGTTGGTGTTCTTAAGTGACAGTTGAATACCATTGTTGGTGTTCTTAAGTGACAGTTGAATACCATTGTTGGTGTTCTTGAGTGACAGTTGAATACCATTGTTGGTGTTCTTAAGTGACAGTTGAATACTATTGTTGGTGTTCTTAAGTGACAGTTGTATACCATTGTTGGTGTTCTTAAGTGACAGTTGTATACCATTGTTGGTGTTCTTGAGTGACAGTTGAATACTATTGTTGGTGTTCTTAAGTGACAGTTGTATACCATTGTTGTGTTCTTAAGTGACAGTTGAATACCATTGTTGATGTTCTTAAGTGACAGTTGAATACCATTGTTGGTGTTCTTAATTGACAGTTGAATACCATTGTTGGTGTTCTTAAGTGACAGTTGAATACCATTGTTGGTGTTCTTAAGCGACAGTTGAATACCATTGTTGGTGTTCTTAAGTGACAGTTGTATACCATTGTTGCTGTTCTTAAGTGACAGTTGAATACCATTGTTGGTGCTCTTAAGTGACAGTTGAATACCATTGTTGGTGTTCTGAAGTGACAGTAGAATACCATTGTAGGTGTTCTTAAGTGACAGTTGAATACCGTTGTTGGTGTTCTTAAGTGACAGTTGAATACCATTGTTGGTGTTCTTAAGTGACAGTTGTATACCATTGTTGGTGTTCTTAAGTGACAGTTGAATACCATTGTTGGTGTTCTTAAGTGACATGACAGTTGAATACTATTGTTGGTGTTCTTAAATGACAGTTGAATACTATTGTTGGTGTTCTTAAGTGACAGTTGAATACCATTGTTGGTGTTCTTAAGTGACATGACAGTTGAATACTATTGTTGGTGTTCTTAAATGACAGTTGAATACTATTGTTGGTGTTCTTAAGTGACAGTTGAATACCGTTGTTGGTGTTCTTAAGTGACAGTTGAATACCATTGTTGGTGTTCTTGGGTGACAGTTGAATACCATTGTTGGTGTTCTTAAGTGGCAGTTGAATACCATTGTTGGTGTTCTTAAGTGGCAGTTGAATACCATTGTTGGTGTTCTTAAGTGACAGTTGAATACCATTGTTGGTGTTCTTAAGCGACAGTTGAATACCATTGTTGGTGTTCTTAAGTGACAGTTGTATACCATTGTTGCTGTTCTTAAGTGACAGTTGAATACCATTGTTGGTGCTCTTAAGTGACAGTTGAATACCATTGTTGGTGTTCTGAAGTGACAGTAGAATACCATTGTTGGTGTTCTTAAGTGACAGTTGAATACCATTATTGGTGTTCTTAAGTGACAGGTGAATACCATTGTTGGTGTTCTTAAGTGACATGACAGTTGAATACCATTGTTGGTGTTCTTAAATGACAGTTGAATACTATTGTTGGTGTTCTTAAGTGACAGTTGAATACCGTTGTTGGTGTTCTTAAGTGACAATTGAATACCATTGTAGGTGTTCTTGGGTGACAGTTGAATACCATTGTTGGTGTTCTTAAGTGACAGTTGAATACCATTGTAGGTGTTCTTAAGTGACAGTTGAATACCATTATTGGTGTTCTTAAGTGACAGGTGAATTCCATTGTTGGTGTTCTTAAGTGACATGACAGTTGAATACTATTGTTGGTGTTCTTAAATGACAGTTGAATACTATTGTTGGTGTTCTTAAGTGACAGTTGAATACCGTTGTTGGTGTTCTTAAGTGACAGTTGAATACCATTGTTGGTGTTCTTGGGTGACAGTTGAATACCATTGTTGGTGTTCTTAAGTGACAGTTGTATACCATTGTTGCTGTTCTTAAGTGACAGTTGAATAGCATTGTTGGTGTTCTTAAGCGACAGTTGAATACCATTGTTGGTGTTCTTAAGTGACAGTTGAATAGCATTGTTGGTGTTCTTGAGCGACAGTTGAATACCATTGTTGGTGTTCTTAAGTGACAGTTGAATAGCATTGTTGGTTTTCTTAAGCGACAGTTGAATACCATTGTTGGTGTTCTTAAGTGACAGTTGTATACCATTGTTGCTGTTCTTAAGTGACAGTTGAATACCATTGTTGGTGCTCTTAAGTGACAGTTGAATACCATTGTTGGTGTTCTGAAGTGACAGTAGAATACCATTGTTGGTGTTCTTAAGTGACAGTTGAATACCATTATTGGTGTTCTTAAGTGACAGGTGAATACCATTGTTGGTGTTTTTAAGTGACATGACAGTTGAATACCATTGTTGGTGTTCTTAAATGACAGGTGAATACCATTGTTGGTGTTCTTAAGTGACATGACAGTTGAATACCATTGTTGGTGTTCTTAAATGACAGTTGAATACTATTGTTGGTGTTCTTAAGTGACAGTTGAATATCGTTGTTGGTGTTCTTAAGTGACAGTTGAATACCATTGTAGGTGTTCTTGGGTGACAGTTGAATACCATTGTTGGTGTTCTTAAGTGACAGTTGAATACCATTGTTGGTGTTCTTAAGTGACAGTTGAATACCATTGTTGGTGTTCTTAAGTGACAGTTGAATACCATTGTTGGTGTTCTTAAGTGACAGTTGAATACCATTGTTGGTGTTCTTAAGTGACAGTTGAATACCATTGTTGGTGTTCTTAAGTGACAGTTGAATACCATTGTTGGTGTTCTTAAGTGACAGTTGAATACCATTGTTGGTGTTCTTAAGTGACAATTGAATACCATTGTTGGTGTTCTTAAGTGGCAGTTGAATACCAATGTTGGTGTTCTTGATTGACAGTTGAATACCACTGTTGGTGTTCTTGAGTGACAGTTGAATACCATTGTTGGTGTTCTTGAGTGACAGTTGAATACCATTGATGGTGTTCTTAAGTGACAGTTGAATACCATTGTTGGTGTTCTTAAGTGACAGTTCAATACCATTGTTGGTGTTCTTAAGTGACAGTTGAATACCATTGTTGGTGTTCTTAAGTGACAGTTGAATACCATTGTTGGTGTTCTTAAGTGACAGTTGAACACCATTGTTGGTGTTCTTAAGTGACAGTTGAATACCATTGTTGGTGTTCTTAAGTGACAGTTGAATACAATTGTTGGTGTTCTTAAGTGACAGTTAAATACCATTGTTGGTGTTTTTAAGTGACAGTTGAATACCATTGTTGGTGTTCTTGAGTGACAGTTGAATACTATTGTTAGTGTTCTTAAGTGACAGTTGTATACCATTGTTAGTGTTCTTAAGTGACAGTTGTATACCATTGTTGGTGTTCTTAAGTGACAGTTGTATACCATTGTTGGTGTTCTTAAGTGACAGTTGAATACCAATGTTGCTGTTCTTGATTGACAGTTGAATACCACTGTTGGTGTTCTTGAGTGACAGTAGAATACCATTGTTGGTGTTCTTGATTGACAGTTGAATACCATTGTTGCTGTTCTTAAGTGACAGTTGAATACCACTGTTGGTGTTCTTGAGTAGCAGGACATGAGAGTGGTGTGCAAACAGTCAGTTACAACATAAACAAATGTGTTGGTTTGAATAAAAAAGGTGTGCTGATATTTCTCAGTAAATCAAGCTGAGATATTCATGCACAATTGGCAGGTGGCAAAGTGTAGTAACCATCTTGGGCAGCAGGGGGCAGGCCTGCTGCGTGGAAGGAAATCCCCCAACTGGATCTGGATTTGATATAAACATGGTGCTGTTCCAAGAGAATCAGGTTAGTGCACATGCTCGGCATTGCTTTGGCGGCCTTCCAACGTGGGAGGAGCTTCAACAACTCAGGTACGCACCTTGTCAGCAGGTGTGAGGCGTGTCCAGGGCTTGTCTGCTCGCCGGTCGTAGTCCTTGGCGTCCGTGACCTCCACGTACTCGTTGAAGCGCAGGATTCTTCGGGCAATGAGCTCCGCCACCGTGGGTCGCACGCTCAGCTGCAAACACAACATCCACACCTTTGCTAAACACCATCCAGTTCCCACAGCTCCCACTTCAACACACACTGCCCTGTTTACACAGCACTGCTTGTCATTGGCAGCATTTTACTTTTCAGTCCACTTGTGTCAAATGTGTTTAGATGCTTATATCACTCGGATAACATTGTCGTTTCTACCTCTTCCACACGTAAACAATCAAAAGCTATGGTAAGGAATTGTGTTTAATCTGGATCTGGTCCAGTTCAGCAGCAATTTAGATGTAAATCCACTTATATCACTTAGATCACATTGTCATTTCTATATTTTCTGCATGTAAATGTACAAAATTTGTGATAATCTGGATTTGATCCAGTCCAGCAACCATTTAAATGTAAATCCACTTTACATACTGTCATTCCCATTACCATCAAATCTGTGGTAAAAACTCGAGTTGAATCTGGATCTAATCTGGATTGGCAGAATTTGAAAAGTAAACCCGCCTGTTTGAAATATGTTTAGCTGCTTATACGATTTAGTCATGTTTATCTTTGCAGTGGGAACACAATCAGAGCCCATGGTAAAATATCATGCTTAATCGGAATCTGATCCACATTGGCAGCATTTTTACATTTCAGTCCACTTGTGTCAAACGTGTTTAGATGCTTATATCACTCGGATAACATTGTCGTTTCTACCTCTTCCACACGTAAACAATCAAAAGCTATGGTAAGGAATTGTGTTTAATCTGGATCTGGTCCAGTTCAGCAGCAATTTAGATGTAAATCCACTTATATGACTTAGATCACATTGTCATTTCTATATTTTCTGCATGTAAATGTACAAAATGTTTGATAATCTGGATTTGACCCAGTCCAGCAACCATTTGAATGTAAATCCACTTTACATACCGTCATTTCCATTACCATCAAATCTGTGGTAAGAACTCCAGTTGAATCTGGATCTAATTTGGATTGGCAGAATTTTAAATGTAAACCCGCCTGTTTGAAATATGTTTAGCTGCTTATATGACTTAGTCATGTTTATCTTTGCAGTGGGAACACAATCAGAGCCCATGGTTAAATATCATGCTCAATCGGAATCTGATCCGCATTGGCAGCATTTTACATTTCAGTCCACTTGTATCAAACATGTTTCGATGTCTATATCATTAAGATAACATTGTCGTTTCTACCTCTTCCGCGTGTAAACAATCAAAAGCTATGGTAAGGAATTGTGTTTAATCTGGATCTGGTCCAGTTCAGCAGCAATTTAGATGTAAATCCACTTATATCACTTAGATCACATTGTCATTTCTATATTTTCTGCATGTAAATGTACAAAATTTGTGATAATCTGGATTTGACCCAGTCCAGCAACCATTTAAATGTAAATCCACTTTACATACTGTCATTTCCATTACCATCAAATCTGTGGTAAGAACTCCAGTTGAATCTGGATCTAATCTGGATTGGCAGAATTTGAAATGTTAACCCGCCTGTTTGAAATATGTTAGGTTGCTTTTACGACTTAGTCATGTTTATCTTTGCAGTGGGAACACAATCAGAACCCATGGTAAAATATCATGCTCAATCGGAATCTGATCCACATTGGCAGCATTTTAAATTTCAGTCCACTTGTATCAAACATGTTTAGATGCTTATATCCCTAAAATAACATTGTCGTTTCTACCTCTTCCACACGTAAACAATCAAAAACTATGGTAAGGAATTGTGTTTAATCTGGATCTGGTCCAGTTCAGCAGCAATTTAGATGTAAATCCACTTATATCACTTAGATCACATTGTCATTTCTATATTTTCTGCATGTAAATGTACAAAATTTGTGATAATCTGGATTTGACCCAGTCCAGCAACCATTTAAATGTAAATCCACTTTACATACTGTCATTTCCATTACCATCAAATCTGTGGTAAGAACTCAAGTTGAATCTGGATTTAATCTGGATTGGCAGAATTTGAAATGTTAACCCGCCTGTTTGAAATATGTTAGGTTGCTTTTACGACTTAGTCATGTTTATCTTTGCAGTGGGAACACAATCAGAACCCATGGTAAAATATCATGCTCAATCGGAATCTGATCCACATTGGCAGCATTTTAAATTTCAGTCCACTTGTATCAAACATGTTTAGATGCTTATATCCCTAAAATAACATTGTCGTTTCTACCTCTTCCACACGTAAACAATCAAAAACTATGGTAAGGAATTGTGTTTAATCTGGATCTGGTCCAGTTCAGCAGCAATTTAGATGTAAATCCACTTATATCACTTAGATCACATTGTCATTTTCCATATTTTCTGTATGTAAATGCACACAATATGTGATAATCTGGATTTGACCCAGTCCAGCAACCATTTGAATGTAAATCCACTTTACATACCGTCATTTCCATTACCATCAAATCTGTGGTAAGAACTCCAGTTGAATCTGGATCTAATCTGGATTGGCAGAATTTGAAATCTAAACCCGCCTGTTTGAAATATGTTTAGCTGCTTATACGACTTAGTCATGTTTATCTTTGCAGTGGGAACACAATCAGAGCCCATGGTAAAATATCATGCTCAATCGGAATCTGATCCGCATTGGCAGCATTTTAAATTTCAGTCCACTTGTATCAAACATGTTTCGATGTCTATATCATTAAGATAACATTGTCGTGTCTACCTCTTCCGCGCGTAAACAATCAAAAGCTATGGTAAGGAATTGTGTTTAATCTGGATCTGGTCCAGTTCAGCAGCAATTTAGATGTAAATCCACTTATATCACTTAAATCACATTGTCATTTTTATATTTTCTGCATGTAAATGTACAAAATTTGTGGTAATCTGGATTTGACCCAGTCCAGCAACCATTTAAATGTAAATCCACTTTACATACCGTAATTTCCATTACCATCAAATCTGTGGTAAGAACTCAAATTGAATCTGGATCTAATCTGGATTGGCAGAATTTTAAATGTAAACCCGCATGTTTGAAATATGTTTAGCTGCTTATGCAACTTAGTCATGTTTATCTTTGCAGTGGGAACACAATCAGAGCCCATGGTTAAATATCATGCTTAATCGGATTCTGATACACATTGGCAGCAATTATTGGGTAGAATCGCTCAGAAGTATATCCAGATTTTGGAAGTCCTTCTTTCCTTCTACAATTTTCTTTTACTGCTTTTGGATGTATAAAATCAAAAAAGCAATTGGTAGGAGGGCTGCGAATCTTTGGGTGTCCCACGATTCGATTCAATATTGATTCTCGGGGTCACGATTCGATAATATATCGATTTTTTCGATGCGATTCGATTCTCGATTCGAAAACGATATTTTTCCGATTCAAAACGATTCTGTATTCATTCAATACATAGGATTTCAGCAGGATCTACCCCAGTCTGCTGACATGCAAGCAGAGTAGTAGATTTAAAAGAAAAAGCTTTTATAATTGTAAAGGACAATGTTTTATCAACTGATTGCAATAATGTAAATTTGTTTGAACTATTAAACGAACCAAAAATATGACTTATTTTATCTTTGTGAAAACATTGGACACAGTGTGTTGTCAAGCTTATGAGATGGGTTAGCCTACTCTATACAGTATTTACAACCTTACTAGTGTTCACTTCAAAGCCACAGATGGTTCATGTAGTTATTGACATTATTTACACATTACTTTGTTTGTTTCAGTCACTATATTATTTAGTCACTACAGTAAGTGTAAGCCACTGTGGCACTATTGTTCTTTTTCTTATTTTTATAAATGTCTAATGACAATGTCAATGAGGGATTTCTAATCACTGCTATGCTGAAATTATAACTAATATTGATACTTATGTTGATAATATTAATTTTTCTTGTCACTACTTTTGGTTTGTTCTGTGTGGTGTTTGTGTCTCCTCTCAATTGCTCTGTTTATTGCAGTTCTGAGTGTTGCTGGGTCAGGTTCGGTTTTGGAATTGGATTGCATTGTTATGGTATTGCTGTGTAGTGGTTTGTTGGATTGATACAATAAAAAATAAAAAATAAAAAATCATAGATCTTTAAAAAAATGAGAATCGATTCTGAATCGCACAACGTATTCGAATCGATTTTTTCCCACACCCGTAATTGGTAGCTACATCCACGTACAAGCTGATTACAGGTAGTTGGGCAAGAGCATGAGAGTGTGAGACATGAATTCTCTATTTACTCGGTTAGTTTGGTACCTTTCTGGAGAGTTTCCTTTTAATCTCCTGCTTGGCCTGGTGCTCCTCTGCTTCGTTCTTCTCTGCAGACACACAAGAACGGAGGATTCATTCCACTTTACGAGCGCTGGTCTTGATGGAAGCATTCCATTCCAGCAAGTTACATAGGTGGGACCTTCATGGAGGCCCACACATGGAATGCCCATCAAGTCCTACATTTCCACTCTCTTATTGTGTCTTTTGTCGTGACCTACGTTTGAGGATGTTCCTCTGCTCCAGTTCCTCCGTGGTGGGTCTTTGGCTCAAGCTCCTAAAACGAGAAGACTGTGTTGACTCTCGGTCCACAGGGTGTTAACATGAAGACATCTGAGGGGACTTCTTCATCCCGTCCGGCACCTGACGAGCTTGGAGCCGATCTGCTGACGGAGCTCATGTCTCTCCGTCTCTGAGCTGCGAGGTAGGATGTTCTTCTCCTCCAGCTCCGCCTTGCTGGGTCGGTTGCAGAGTTTGATGTTGAGGGTGTCTCGTCGCCGGATCTTGATGGCCAGAGAACCTGCGGGTGTGCAGAGGAACCGCTGAGAAGGTCAAGTCTGCTCAAACAAACACTGGCCACTGCATTAGGCACCCTCGCCATACTGTTAAGGTACTCGTCCTCTTCCTCCTCCTCTTCATCACGGTACAGGATGGGTCCGTCGGAGTCCGAGTCGCTGGTTTGGCATTCTGCTGTCGGCCTATCAGGGATGACCGTCACCTCCGCGTTCTCCGTGTTCACGCTGAGGCCGCCCGGTGGCTTCACCGCGTCAGAGTCGGCAGGCCTGCACCGTAGAGATGTTTATTCATTTCAAATAAAACTCCCAAATTTCTTTCTGTTACCCTCCTGAAGCTCCTGCTTTTTCAAAAATGAGCAAAAAAAGCACATTTAAAGATGTTTTAGTGTTTAAAGAATTGACATAAATACATATCCCATTCACCAAATGATCTGTTTCAGTCACTATGTTATTTAGTCGCTACAGTGATGCGTTCACATCCACAGGAACCACATGGGTTAGCCTTACTAGTGTTCACTTCACAGCCACAGATGGTCCATCTAGTTTTTGACATTATTTACACATTACTTTGTCTGTTTCAGTCACTATATTATTTAGTCACTACTGTAATATGTTCACATCCACAGGAACCACATGGGTTAGCCTACTCTATACAGTATTTACAACCTTACTAGTGTTCACTTCACAGCCACAGATGGTTCATGTAGTTATTGACATTATTTACACATTACTTTGTCTGTTTCAGTCACTATATTATTTAGTCACTACAGTAATGTGTTCACATCCACAGGAACCACATGGGTTAGCCTACTCTATACAGTATTTACAACCTTACTAGTGTTCACTTCACAGCCACAGATGGTCCATCTAGTTATTGACATTATTTACACATTACTTTGTCTGTTTCAGTCACTATATTATTTAGTCACTACTGTAATGTGTTCACATCCACAGGAACCACATGGGTTAGCCTACTCTATACAGTATTTACAACCTTACTAGTGTTCACTTCACAGCCACAGATGGTCCATCTAGTTATTGACATTATTTACACATTACTTTGTCTGTTTCAGTCACTATATTATTTAGTCACTACTGTAATGTGTTCACATCCACAGGAACCACATGGGTTAGCCTACTCTATACAGTATTTACAACCTTACTAGTGTTCACTTCACAGCCACAAATGGTTCATCTAGTTATTGACATTATTTACACATTACTTTGTCTGTTTCTGTCACTATGTTATTTAGTCACGACAGTAATGTGTTCACATCCACAGGAACCACATGGGTTAGCCTACTCTATACAGTATTTACAACCATACTAGTGTTCACTTCACAGCTACAGATGGTTCATCTAGTTATTGATATTATTAACACATTACTTTGTCTGTTTCAGTCAGTATGATATATGATCACTACAGTAATGTGTTCACATCCACAGGAACCACATAGGTTAGCCTACTGCATACAGTATTTACAACCTTACTAGTGTTCACTTCACAGCCACAAATGGTTCATCTAGTTATTGACATTATTTACACATTACTTTGTCTGTTTCTGTCACTATGTTATTTAGTCACGACAGTAATGTGTTCACATCCACAGGAACCACATGGGTTAGCCTACTCTATACAGTATTTACAACCATACTAGTGTTCACTTCACAGCTACAGATGGTTCATCTAGTTATTGATATTATTAACACATTACTTTGTCTGTTTCAGTCAGTATGATATATGATCACTACAGTAATGTGTTCACATCCACAGGAACCACATAGGTTAGCCAACTCTATACAGTATTTACAACCTTACTAGTGTTCACTTCACAGCCACAGATGGTCCATCTAGTTATTGACATTATTTACACATTACTTTGTCTGTTTCAGTCACTATATTATTTAGTCACTACTGTAATATGTTCACATCCACAGGAACCACATGGGTTAGCCTACTCTATACAGTATTTACAACCTTACTAGTGTTCACTTCACAGCCACAGATGGTTCATCTAGTTATTGACATTATTTACACATTACTTTGTCTGTTTCAGTCACTATATTATTTAGTCACTACTGTAATGTGTTCACATCCACAGGAACCACATGGGTTAGCCTACTCTATACAGTATTTACAACCTTACTAGTGTTCACTTCACAGCCACAAATGGTTCATCTAGTTATTGACATTATTTACACATTACTTTGTCTGTTTCTGTCACTATGTTATTTAGTCACGACAGTAATGTGTTCACATCCACAGGAACCACATGGGTTAGCCTACTCTACAGTATTTACAACCTTGCTAGTGTTCACTTCACAGCTACAGATGGTTCATCTAGTTATTGATATTATTAACACATTACTTTGTCTGTTTCAGTCAGTATGATATATGATCACTACAGTAATGTGTTCACATCCACAGGAACCACATAGTTTAGCCTACTGCATACAGTATTTACAACCTTACTAGTGTTCACTTCACAGCCACAAATGGTTCATCTAGTTATTGACATTATTTACACATTACTTTGTCTGTTTCTGTCACTATGTTATTTAGTCACGACAGTAATGTGTTCACATCCACAGGAACCACATGGGTTAGCCTACTCTATACAGTATTTACAACCATACTAGTGTTCACTTCACAGCTACAGATGGTTCATCTAGTTATTGATATTATTAACACATTACTTTGTCTGTTTCAGTCAGTATGATATATGATCACTACAGTAATGTGTTCACATCCACAGGAACCACATAGGTTAGCCAACTCTATACAGTATTTACAACCTTACTAGTGTTCACTTCACAGCCACAGATGGTCCATCTAGTTATTGACATTATTTACACATTACTTTGTCTGTTTCAGTCACTATATTATTTAGTCACTACTGTAATATGTTCACATCCACAGGAACCACATGGGTTAGCCTACTCTATACAGTATTTACAACCTTACTAGTGTTCACTTCACAGCCACAGATGGTTCATCTAGTTATTGACATTATTTACACATTACTTTGTCTGTTTCATTCACTATGTTATTTAGTCACTACTGTAATGTGTTCACATCCACAGGAACCACATGGGTTAGCCTACTCTATACAGTATTTACAACCTTACTAGTGTTCACTTCACAGCCACAGATGGTCCATGTAGTTATTGACATTATTTACACATTACTTGGCTTCATTCACACCTTTATTTTGGCATTGTTGCTTTGATGGCTCTGACTTTTGCGTCTGTTGTGATTTCCTTTCCTGATTTGATGACTTGCCCTCTCTTACCTCTGATTGGCCTGTCCGTAATGTTTTGCCCTAATCTTAATCAATGGTGACTCATCATAGTAAACAACAAACCAATCATGGATTTTCTTACACGTAAACCAACTAATCATCAATGTTTCCCGTATATGTTGTCTCCTGCCGTGGAGTTGCTTCGCTACATAGCTTCCATGTTTAACTTCATCATTTTGATCAAAAACTGTAGTTGTTGGCAGGTATGGCAAAGAGACAAATCACGATTTTAACACACGTTGTAGGTCGGAAATAACAAAGAAAAACTGATTTTTAAAAAAAATATTTTTACAGAGATAAAAAAAGACGGATTTCCGACTATAGAGGGAAAAAATCCCATGCCTGATCTTTATCAACATTAAATAAATAAGAAATATAGATAAACTGGCAATAACTTGATTAACATTGCTTTATGTGTGTGTGTGTGTATATATATATATATATATATATATATATATATATATATATATATATATATATATATATAAATATATATATACATACATACATACATACATACATATCTATATATACACATATATATACATACATATATATCAGTGTGTGAATGTGTGTGTGAATGTGTGTGTGAATGGGTAAATGTGGAAGTAGTGTCAAAGCGCTTTGAGTACCTTGAAAGTAGAAAAGCGCTATGAAAGTACAACCCATTTATCATTTATTTATATATATATACATATATATATATACACATATATATATACATACACACACACATACACATATATTCACATATATATACATACATACTGTATATATATACATACATACACACACATATATATCCATACATATACATATATACACACATATATATATAAATACACACACACACACATATATATATATACTAGGGGCGTAACGGTACACAAAAATTTGGGTTCGGTACGTACCTCGGTTCAGTAAGAAAACAACAAAATATACATTTTTTTGGTTATTCATTTAACAAATTTGCTAAATCTTCCACCAAAAATAATTTTCTTAGTGGAATATTTGATGTGAAGTAATCGGAAACTTGGATAGTTCAATAATTCACAATAACATTGATTTTTTGATTCAATATTATGTTTTGAGCAATGACAGTTTGAAATAAAAAAAAACAGCTTTGTTTTATTAGTCAACGTTGCAACTTTTTCAAAATTTCATTTAGCCTTTAAGCTTTTTTATTTCAGTTTTGTTTATGTTTTTGTTTATTTTAATAGTATTTTTAGAATGTGTCGTGGGCCTTTAAAACATTAGCTGTGGGCCGCAAATGGCCTCCGGGGCACACTTTTGACACGCCTGCTATAGATAATAAAAAAATTATATCTGATAAATCTATGGGTAAAAAGCAGAGCCTGGCGACACATGCGCGTTTATCATAACTCTCTCATTTTCTGTCTCTGCCCCTCTATCACGAATGCTGCTGCGCGCAAAATTTTTTGTTTTCTTTTGAACCCCTTCTTAACCCTGAACGTACATTGAAAATACACACAACCCTAACTTAAAATGCCGGACATTTGAGGCATTAAATAAACTCCACCCGGACAGCCCCGCAAAAGAGGACATATACCGTGAAAAGAGGAGGTATGGTCAGTCTATCCTAGCCCGGTCGCTGGTAGCATGCCGTGTGTGGTTGTTGTTTTTTTGATTGATTGATTAATACTTTTATTATTAGATTGCACAGTACAGTACATATTCCGTACAATTGACCACTAAATAATAACACTCCAATCGGTTTTTCAACTTGTTTAAGTTGGGGTCCATGTAAATCAATTCATGGTGCCTCGTTGTGCATTGTTTACACAATGTGCGGTGCGCTACTTAATAAACCCCCGTACAGAAACTGTTCAATACAAATACATGTACCGTTACACCCCTAATATAAACATTTTTTTAAAATTTTTTTTTTTAATTTTTTGATAAAGACGAGGAAAACACACTACTCGTAAAAGGCACGTGCAGCAACAACAACAACAACAACAACAAACATGGCAGTTAAATGATGAAATACAACTTTACCCGAGCAGGAAGGATACATTTTTATCGGGGAGAGTGTTGATAGCAATGTCCCTGACCCAGACACACACAGAAGTGGTAGAGTAGTTTCATGTGTTAGAATGATGTCTGGAGCACAATACTTCCATATGTCTGGGAACGCCACCGACAAATAATCCTTGATATCACGGTGGAGGAGGGGTTACCTTTTTGGCTGAGAGAGCCGAAAAGCCAAATATTTTAAAATGTATTTCCGTAAGAGCCATATAATATTTTTTTTTAACACTGAACACAACTAAACGCGTGCATTTTTAAGTAAGACCAACATTTCTAGAGTATAATAGGTCTCTTATTCTTTGTAATAACATTGTTATTCTGAAGCTAACTGTGGAGGGGGCGCGTGGCCTGCGGGCCTGCAGCGACAGGTGCGTAGATGGCCCACCTGGGCCTTGTTATCTATTCACCTGTCGCTCTGTTATAAGCAGCAGCCAGGAGGAGAGATGGGGTTGGGGCTGGAAATACAATTGCTGGAAAACAACTGAGAGACTTATTGAAAAATAAAAAAATATTGCAACCCTGAAACAGGATCCCATGTCGGTGCTTGGGGGTCTGAAGAACCCCCAGGAGGGCAAGCCCCACACTAACCAATAATAAATAAATAACTTCTTACCATTAACGCAACTTCATGCACAGATGGATGGATTAAAAATGCATGAGAAGGTTTTATATTTTGAACATTATTTTTAACACTGTGATTACAAGTGAAATTATTCACTACTTATCGTTTTAAGTAACATCAGCTCAGATTTACTCGAGAGCCAGATGCAGTCATCAAAAGAGCCACATCTGGCTCCCGAGCCATAGGTTCCCTACCCCTGGGTTAGTGTGTCTGCCTCATAATATGAAGGTCCTCAGTAGTCTGGGGTTCAATCCCGGGCTCGGGATCTTTCTGTGTGGAGTTTGCATGTTCTCCCCGTGAATGCGTGGGTTCCCTCCGGGTACTCCGGCTTCCTCCCACCTCCAAAGACATGCACCTGGGGATAGGTTGATTGGCAACACTAAATGGTCCCTGGTGTGTGAATGTGAGTGTGAATGTTGTGTGTCTATCTGTGTTGGCCCTGCGGTGAGGTGGCGAGGCGTGGTTGGGGTTGTGGTTAAGAGGGGAGGAGTATACTTCCCCCTAGATTCACCAAGTCAAGTATTTCATACATATATATATTTATAAATGATAAATAAATGGGTTGTACTTGTATAGCGCTTTTCTACCTTCAAGGTACTCAAAGCGCTTTGACACTACTTCCACATTTACCCATTCACACACACGTTCACACACTGATGGAGGGAGCTGCCATGCAAGGCGCCAACCAGCACCCATCAGGAGCAAGGGTGAAGTGTCTTGCTCAGGACACAACGGACGTGACGAGGTTGGTACTAGGTGGGAATTGAACCAGGGACGCTCGGGTTGCGCACGGCCACTCTCCCACTGCGCCACGCCGTCCCCGTCCCCGTTATCTATTTTATTATATATATATACATATATATAAATAAAATAAATACTTGAATTTCAGTGTTCATTTATTTACACATTTACACACACACAACACTCATCTACTCATTGTTGAGTTAAGGGTTGAATTGTCCAGCCTTGTTTTTCTAACCATATGCATGTACAGTAGATGGGAGTATTTTCCTGTTTAAGAATGTCACAACATTGCTGTTTAGGCAGACGAAGTGTTTTACGGTAGACGGAAACGTGACTGCTGTTGTTGTGTGTTGTTAACGCGCTGGGAGGACGTTAATGAAACTGTCTAACAATAAACCCACATAAGAAACCAAGAACTCGCCCTTGATCATTCTGCAGTTCTATCAATAAATGTTCATTTATATAGCCCTAAATCACTAGTGTCTCAAAGGCCTGCACAAACCACGACACAAACCACTACGACAGCCTCGGTAGGCCCACATAAGGGCAAGGAGAACTCACACCCAGTGGGACGTCGGTGACAATGAGGACTATGAGAACCTTGGAGAGGACCACATATGTGCAAGCCCCCCCACCCCCATGAGTTATAACGTCATTGGGCGGACATGCTCTTTATACACGTCACTCAGGTCCGCATGGAGCTGGAGGGGGCGTGGCCTCCAGCTTCGCCTGAATTTCGGGAGAAAATTTGTCCCGGGAGGTTTTCAGGAGAGGCGCTGAATTTCGGGGGGTCTCCCGGAAAATCCGGGAGGGTTGGCAAGTATGGTTTTACATGCACGTGTCGTATTGAGTAGTGAAGTTGGGATGGGCTCAACAGCGCCACTGATGGTTGAAGCAAAGTGATGCACACTTTGCTTCAAGAGAACAACAACATTCCAAACAATACACTGTACCTTGAGCAGGACTCCTCTGCAGACTCCCCATTCTCCTCCTGTGCATCAGATCCATCTTCTGCGCTCCTCCCTCGTTCTTCCTCCCGCGGGGGGTCGGCGTCAGCCTCAGTGAAGGAAGTGTCCTCCGTGGCAGTGTTCACATGGACCGCAGGGGTTTCGGGGGTGGTGTCTTTGAGGGGGTCTTGTCCCACAGGAGCCTCAGCGCAGGTGGGTTGGTCCTCTGGAGGCTCTCGAGGAGCAGACGGAGTGTGTTGGGAAACTTTAGACGAGCTGTCAGAGGATTGGACTTCCTCGGGCTGACTGGGAGTCTCTGAGGAGGCCTTCGGAGAAACAGAGGATGCTCCGTTTTCTGCTTTCTGGGTGGTCCGCGCCTCGTCGCCTTCGCTGGGTGGTGCAGGGTCCTTCGGTGGTCGAGAGCGAGGCGCGGGAGTGGGGGCGGTGGCTTTTGTCCCGCCCCCTTGGCTCTTCTTTGGATGCGAGGATTTGGCTGAGGACAGGAGGAGAAATGTATTATTTATTTTTCCCTTCAAGCTGCAGTGAATAAAGATGAAGGGTCGGTTCTACTAAAGTGAAGACCACTCCTCAGGAAGGTGTCATTATTTACAACACTTTTTGCTCCTTTAGTTGTATACAATTCCACTTAAAAGCATAAGAAAAGTCTCTCCAAACTTTTGACCGGTACAGTACTATGGCCTACTGAAATGAGATTTTCTTATTTAAACGGGGATAGCAGGTCCATTCTATGTGTCATACTTGATCATTTTGCCATATTGCCATATTTTTGCTGAAAGGATTTAGTAGAGAACATCCACGATAAAGTTTGCAACTTTTGGTCGCTAATAAAAAAAACCTTGCCTGTACCGGAAGTAGCAGACGATGTGCGCGTGACGTCACGGGTTGTGGAGCTCCTCACATCTGAACATTTTTTACAATCATGGCCACCAGCAGCCAGAGCGATTCGGACCGAGAAAACGACGATTTCCCCATTAATTTGAGCGAGGATGAAAGATTTGTGGATAAGGAAAGTGAGAGTGAAGGACTAGAAAAAAAAAGACGAGGGCAGTGGGAGCGATTCAGATGTTATTAGACACATTTACTAGGATAATTCTGGAAAATTGCTTTTCTGCTTATTGTGTTACTAGTGTTTTAGTGAGATTATATGGTCGTACCTGTACAACCTGAAGGTCGGACGGGTGTGGTGACCGCCAGTGTCTCCGGGGGAAGCCACGTTTCTCGACGAGGCGAAGGCAGACAGGCTGAGATTTTTTTTTCTCCCTCGTCCACGGTGGAAGCATCTGACGGTCGGGGGCGGCCGGTGAGAGGAGGCAAGAGAGTCCGCAGCTGCCTCTTTGACAGGTGCAGGAGGAACGACGCAAGCTCTCCGCTCATGTCTGCGGCAAGTGCCGACTTATTACCACAATTTTCTCACCGAAACCTGCCAGTTGACATGTGGTCGGGAACCATGTTCGCTTGACCGCTCTGTTCCATAGTAAAGCTTCACCGTCATCTTTCGGGAATGTAAACAAGGAAACACCGGCTGTGTTTGTGTTGCTTAAGGCCAGGCTGAGATTTTAGTTTTTTCCCTCCTCCACGGTGGAAGCATCCCACGTTTGGGGGCACGAAGAACGACGCAAGCTCTCCGCTCATGTCTACGGCAAGAGCCGACTTATTACCACAATTTTGTCACCAGAACTTGCCGGTTGACATGTGGTAGGGAACCATGTTCGCTTGACGGCTCTGTTCCATAGTAAAGCAAACAAGGAAACACCAGCTGTGTTTGTGTTGACATGTGGTAGGGAACCATGTTCGCTTGACCGCTCCGTTCCATAGTAAAGCTTCACCGTCATCTTTCGGGAATGTAAACAAGGAAACACCGGCTGTGTCTGTGTTGCTTAAGGCCGGGCTGAGATTTTAGTTTTTTCCCTCCTCCACGGTGGAAGCATCCCACATTTGGGGGCGGCCGGTCGGAGGAGGCAAGAGAGTCCGCAGCTGCCTCTTTGACAGGTGCACGAGGAACGAACCAAGCTCTCCGTTCATGTCTATGGCAAGAGCCGAATTATTACCACAATTTTGTCACCGAAACCTGCCGGTTGACATGTGGTAGGGAACCATGTTCGCTTGACCGCTCTGTTCCATAGTAAAGCAAACAAGGAAACACCGGCTGTGTTTGTGTTGACATGTGGTAGGAAACCATGTTCGCTTGACCGCTCTGTTCCATAGTAAAGCTTCACCGTCATCTTTCGGGAATGTAAACAAGGAAACACCGGCTGTGTCTGTGTTGCTTAAGGCCGGGCTGAGATTTTAGTTTTTTCCCTCCTCCACGGTGGAAGCATCCCACATTTGGGGGCGGCCGGTCGGAGGAGGCAAGAGAGTCCGCAGCTGCCTCTTTGACAGGTGCACGAGGAACGACGCAAGCTCTACGCTCATGTCTATGGCAAGAGCCGACTTATTACGACAATTTTGTCACCGAAACCTGCCGGTTGACATGTGGTAGGGAACCATGTTCGCTTGACCGCTCTGTTCCATAGTAAAGCAAACAAAGAAACAGCGGCTGTGTTTGTGTTGCTAAAGGTGGCCGCAATACACCGCTTCCCACCTACATCTTTCTTCTTTGATGTCTCCATTATTCATTGAACCAACTGAAAAAGATGTCACCGAAACCTGCCGGTTGACATGTGGTAGGGAACCATGTTCGCTTGACCGCTCTGTTCCATAGTAAAGCAAACAAGGAAACACCGGCTGTGTTTGTGTTGACATGTGGTAGGGAACCATGTTCGCTTGACCGCTCTGTTCCATAGTAAAGCTTCACCGTCATCTTTCGGGAATGTAAACAATGAAACACCGGCTGTGTTTGTGTTGCTTAAGGCCGGGCTGAGATTGTATTTTTATCCCTCCTCCACGGTGGAAGCATCCCACGTTTGGGGGCGGCCGGTCGGAGGAAGCAAGAGAGTCCGCAGCTGCCTCTTTGACAGGTGCAGGAGGAACAACGCAAGCTCTCCGCTCATGTCTACGGCAAGAGCCGACTTATTACCACAATTTTGTCATCGAAACCTGCCGGTTGACATGTGGTAGGGAACCATGTTCGCTTGACCGCTCTGTTCCATAGTAAAGCAAACAAGCAAACACCGGCTGTGTTTGTGTTGACATGTGGTAGGGAACCGTGTTCGCTTGACCGCTCTGTTCCATAGTAAAGCTTCACCGTCATCTTTCGGGAATGTAAACAAGGAAACACCGGCTGTGTTTGTGTTGCTAAAGGTGGCCGCAATACACCGCTTCCCACCTACAGCTTTCTTCTTTGATGTCTCCATTATTCATTGAACAAACTGAAAAAGATTCAGCAACACAGATGTCCATAATACTGTGGAATTATGCGATGAAAACAGACGACTTATAGCTGTGAACGGTGCTGGAACAAAATGTCTTCTACAATGCGTGACGTCACGCGCACGCGTCATCATGCCGTGACATTTTAGCATGATACTGCGCGAAATTTTAAATTGCAATTTAGTAAACTAAAACGGCCGTATTGGCATGTGTTGAAATGTTAATATTTCATCATTGATATATAAACTATCAGACTGCGTGGTCGGAAGTAGTGGCTTTCAGTAGGCCTTTAATTACATTAAAAAAAATGTAAATACACAGACTGCTTTGTTTAAAAAGTCATGTTTTAATTTAGGGAACTGAGTAATGAAGTTAAATGTAGTACCAAACAATTCAATGAGTTCATGGAGTGCATGAGAAAGTGGAGAGTAAACCATCGGCTGTCTTGGACCAATTTGGTGATTGGTCAACAATGACATCACACCATAACCAATGATGTAATGATCATTCAGTGAGAATCCTGCGGCTGTGTAAACACGCTACAACAACATGCTAACACAGGGGTAGGGAACCTATGGCTCTGGAGCCAGATGTGGCTCTTTTAATGACTGCATCTGGCTCTCTGATAAATCTGAGGTAACACTGCTTAACACGATAAGTAATGACTAATTCCACTTGTAATCAAAGTGTTAAAAATAACGTTCAAAATATTAAACATGCTCATGCATTTGAATCCATCCATCCTTTTCTACCGCACTTGTTCAAGAAATTGCATGATTTATTTATTATTGTTTTTTTTAGGGCTTGCCCTCCTGGGGGTTCTTCAGACCACCAAGCACCGACATGAAAGCCTGTTTCAGGGTTGCGATATTTTTTTATTTTTCAATAAGTCTCTCTGTTGCTTTCCAGCAATTGTCTTTTTCTCTTTCGTTCTCGCTCGCGCTCTGGCTCCAGCTCCAACCCTGTCTCTCCTCCCGCCCGCTGCTTATAACAGAGCGACTGGTGATTAGATAAGGCCCAGGTGGGCCATCTACGCACCTGTCGCTGATTTCTAGGCCGGTCCTGGCACACCCCGCTTCGCTGCAGGCATGCAGGCCACGCCCCTCCACAGTTAGCTTCAGAAAATCAACGTTATTACAAAGAATACGAGACCTATTATATTTTAGTAATGTTGGTCTTACTTAAAAATGCACGCGTTTAGTTGTGTTCAGTGTTGAAAAAAAAAAATGATATGGCTCTTACGGAAATACATTTTAAAATATTTAGATTCTTGGCTCTCTCAGCCAAAAAGGTTCCCGACCCCTGTGCTAACACAAGATCTGTTTGAGGCATGCGGAGCAGATAAAGCGGCTCACGGCATCAACTGGACATTCTTCAAAGACATCAAGGCGAAGTAAAACCGAGGCACACGGACTCCCGAAGGCATGCAGGCGTGCGTCTGAAGCATGCAGGCTCCACTTACCAATCGCACGGCTAGCGTTGTTAGCACTCCGCGTGTTAGCTTTAGCCTGCGCCGAAGAGCCCTGCTTCCCCGGGGCTTTAACAGTCTTTTTAGCCCCAGAGGAAGAGTCTCTGTGCCGGGTCACAGTGCCCCCTGCAGGCCTGGAGGAGGTCGGGGGTTTTTTAGCCTGAGCAGCCCGGGCCGTGGCTTTAGATTCCCTTCTCCCTGAGCCGGTGGCATGAGGACACAGGGGAGTGTTTAGGTGGTTAAAAGTGAAGAAATGAGGACACTACATGAGAAGCATGGCTTTTCTCTCACTTTGTCTTGCAATAACAGCCCTGGACACTCCAGTCTCTGGAGGTTATGACGTCTGAGCTTTGGAAGCCAGCACAAATGTACGTCAACATGTCAGGATCATGATAACATCCTTCCATGACTGACGGACAACCAAGTCCAAATACCTTTTGCCACAAAGATTCCTTCAACCTGACACACATGTTCTTCTCAAGGTGTGTGCCACCTGTCATGGTGATCGGGCTCTACACCCTCACCTTACTAGAGGTGTTTTGTGGGGCTGTGTGAGGAATTTCAAGTTAATCCAATTTACAGGGCTGAATCTTAAAGGGGAATTGGACTTTAATTTAGCCTGTCATTGACAATCTACAAACCCTGTTTCCATATGAGTTGGGAAATTGTGTTAGATGTAAATATAAACAGAATACAATGATTTGCAAATCCTTTTCAACCCATATTCAGTTGAATATGCTACAAAGACAACATATTTGATGTTCAAACTGATCAACTATTTTTATTTTGCAAATAATAATTAACTTTAGAACTTGATGCCAGCAACACGTGACAAAGAAGTTGGGAAAGGTGGCAATAAATACTGATAAAGTTGAGGAATGCTCATCAAACACTTATTTTGAACATCCCACAGGTGTGCAGGCTAATTGGGAACAGGTGGGTGCCATGATTGGGTATAAAAGCAGCTTCCATGAAATGCTAAGTAATTCACAAACAAGGATGGGGTGAGGGTCACCAATTTGTCAGCAAATTGTCGAACAGTTTTAGAACAACATTTCTCAACGAGCTATTGCAAGGAATTTAGGGATTTTACCATCCACGGTCCGTAAAATCATTAAAATGTTCAGAGAATCTGGAGAAATCACTGCACTAAGCGATGATATTACGGACTTTTGATCCCTCATGCGGTACTGCATCAAAAACCGACATTAGTGTGTAAAGGATATCACCACATGGGCTCAGGAGCTTACAGTTGGTCGCTACATCTGTAAGTGCAAGTTAAAACTCTACTATGCAAAGCCAAACCCATTTTTTAAACAATTTCCTGAAACGCCACCGGCTTGGCTGGGCCCGAGCTCACCTAAGATGGACTGATGCAAAGTGGAAAGGTGTTCTGTGGTCTGACGAGTCCACATTTCAAAATTATATTAGGAAACAAAGGACGTGGTGTCTTCCAGAACAAAGAGGAAAATAACCATTCGGATTGAAAAGCCAGCATCTGTGATGGTATGGGGGTGTATTAGTGCCCAAGGCATGGGTAACTTACACATCCGTGAAGGCACCATTAATGCTGAAAGGTCCATACAAGTTTTGGAGCAACATATGTTGTTATCCAAGCAACGTTAACATGGACGCCCCTGCTTATTTCAGCAAGACAAGTGTTTCAACAGTGTGGCTTTGTAAAAAAAAAAGAGTGTGGGTACTTTCCTGGCCCGCCTGCAGTCCAGACCTGTCTCCCATCAAAAATGTGTGGCGCATTATGAAGCGTAAAATACGACAGCGGAGACTCTTGAACGACTGAAGGTCTACATAAAACAAGAATGGGGAAGAATTCCACTTTCAAAGCTTCAACAATTAGTTTCCTCAGTTCCCAAACGTTTATTGAGTGTTGTTAAAAGAAAAGGTGATGTAACACAGTGGTGAACATGCCCTTTCCCAACTACTTTGGCACGTGTTGCAGCCATGAAATTGTAAGTTAATTATTATTTTTTTTAAAACAACTATGTTTATGAGTTTGAACATCAAATATGTTGTCTTTGTAGCATATTCAACTGAATATGGGTTGAAAAGGATTTGCAAATCATTGTATTCCGTTTATATTTACATCTAACACAATTTCCCAACTCATATGGAAACAGGGTTTGTAGACACAGTGTTACTATTAGTGCTAACGCTGAGGAACTACAGAAGCCACAAGCAGTCAAGTTGTCACCTTGCGTGAATGCTCAATAAAAAGAGAATACAACAAATCCTTTTCAACTTATATTCAATTGAATAGACTGCAAAGACAAGATATTTCATCTTCACACTGACAAACTTTGCTATTTTTTTTTCAAATAATCACAAACTTAGAATGTAATGGCAGCAACACATTGCAAAAAAGGCCTTTTTACCAGTGTGTTACATGGCTTTTCCTTTGAACAACACTCAGTGCAGGTTTGGGAACTGAGGAGACACATTTTTGAAGTGGAATTCTTTCCCATTCTTGCTTGATGTACAGCTTAAGTTGTTCAATAGTCTCCCTTCTCATATTTTAGCCTTCACACATTTTCAATGTCTAGACTACAGGCAGGCCAGTCTAGTACCCGCACTCTTTTACTATGAAGCCACGCTGTTGTAACACCTGGCTTGGAATTGTCTTGCGGAAATAAGCAAGACAACAACATATGTTGCTCCAAAACCTGTATGTACCTTTCAGCATTAATGGTGCCTCCACACATGTGTAAGTTGGCCATGCCTTGGCCACTAATACACCCCCATACCATCACACATGCTGCCTAGAACACTTTCACCCTAGAACAATCCGGATGGTTATTTTCCTCTTTGGTCCAAAGTTTCCAAAAACAATTTGAAATGTGGACTCGTCAGACCACAGAACACTTTTACTCTTTGCATCAGTCCATCTTAGATGAGCTCGGGCTCAGCCAAGTGTTTCTGGGTGTTGTTGATAAATGGCTTTGGCTTTGCATGGTAGAGTTTTAACTTGCACTTACAGACGTAGCGAACAACTATAGTTACTGACAGTGGTTTTCTGAAGTGTTCCTGAGTCCATGTGGTGATATCCTTTACACACTGATGTGGCGTGTAATATCATGGCTTACGTGCAGTGATTTCTCTGAACCTTTTGAGGATATTACGGAGCGTAGATGGTGAGATCCCTAAATTCCTTGCAATAGCTGCTTGAGAAATGTTGTTCTTAAACAATTTGCTCAGGCTTGCACATTTCATGGAAGCTGCTTTTACAGCCAATCATAAATGATGAATGATAAATGGGTTGTACTTGTATAGCGCTTTTCTACCTTCAAGGTACTCAAAGCGCTTTGACACTACTTCCACATTTACCCATTCACACACACATTCACACACTGATGGAGGGAGCTGCCATGCAAGGCGCTAACCAGCACCCATCAGGAGCAAGGGTGAAGTGTCTTGCTCAGGACACAACGGACGTGACGTGGTTGGTGCTAGGTGGGGATTGAACCAGGGACCCTCGGGTTGCGCACGGCCACTCTTCCACTGCGCCACGCCGTCCGCACCCATCTGTTCCCAATTAGCCTGTTCTCTCGCAGTCTTTTTTGCCACTTGTGCCAGCTTTTTTGAAACAGGTTGCAGCCATCAAATTCCAAATGAGCTAATATGTGCAAAAAATAGCAACGTTTGCCAGTGTGAAGATGAAATATATTGTCTTTGCAGTCTATTCAATTCAATATAAGTTGAAAAGGATTTGTTGTATTCTCTTTTTATTGAGCATTTACACGAGGTGACAACTTGACTGCTTGTGGGTTTTGTAGAAGCACAGGCAACAAAGTCGTGTTTGAGGAGAAGAAACACATGAATACAGCTCTGTGAAAGAAACCTGAGGACATGGAGGATCCAGCAGGAGAGCTTTAAACACAAGGAGGTAGTAAGAGAAGCAGTCACCTGCGTTGTCGTCATTGCTCACAGGTGCAGCAGCCGGCTGGGCGGGGCTTGTCACCGTGGTTTCCATCTCAACTTTGACCTGCTCGGGCGACACGCTGGATGTGGCGTGTCCATTCTGAGTTCCTCTGCTGACGTCCTCGTCTGTCACAATTCACAAGACATCATCAGCTGTAATTCAGCATCTTCACAGCAAATCCAGCTTTCATCACGGCTGTCTTCAAACACCCAGGAGTTAGATTCCACCATCAACTCGGTGGTGAGTTCCTTACCTGCTAGAGCCCAGAGGACAGTATGGGTACACTGACAGTGAAGTGAAGTGAATTATATTTATATAGCGCTTTTCTCAAGTGACTCAAAGTGCTTTACATAGTGACACCCAATATCTAAGTTACATTTTTAAACCAGTGTGGGTGGCACTGGGAGCAGGTGGGTAAAGTGCCTTGCCCAAGGACACAACGGCAGTAACTAGGATGGCACAAGCGGGAATCAAACCTGCAACCCTCAAGTTGCTGGCACAGTGTCTTCTTTCAATAATAAAACTACATTTTTGTGTGCAGACTAGGGTTGTACGGTATACCGGTACTATACTAGTACCACGAAAATAATGAATAATATTCGGTACTAACTATACCTCCTCTAAAAAGTACCGGTTCCCCTCCCCCACACTTTTTTTTTTAACTGGCATGACGGTGCATAGTCGCGTGGTGACATTGCTGCTTTTAGGAGCAGAGGAGCATGTTGGGCAGCGCACACACACAGAGTACTTACAAGCAAACACAGAGTGTAGACAGAAAAGGGAGAATGGACGCATTTTCCGTGTAAAAAGTCAAGATAAAGGTGAAGTCATAACACTGAAAACAAGAGATGCTTTAAGACATGAAGTGAATTATATTTATATAGCGCTTTTCTCTAGTGACTCAAAGTGCTTTACATAGTAAAACCCAATATTTAAGTTACATTTAAACCAGTGTGGGTGGCACTGGGAGCAGGTGGGTAAAGTGTCTTGCCCAAGGACACAACGGCAGTGACTAGGATGGCGGAAGCGGGAATCGAACCTGCAACCCTCAAGTTGCTGGCATGGCCGCTCTACCAACCGAGCTAGGCCGCCCCACCATGCAGCTAACATCCATCCACAGTGTTTTACCTGCTTCTAAATCACTAATCTTGGCCTCCATGGCGACAAATAAAGTATGTTTATTACAAGTAGCATTATCACTGGAGGACAAGGAATAGCTAAACAAGCTTCACTACACACCATAGGAGGATACAATGGGGCGGTATAGCTCGGTTGGTAGAGTGGCCGTGCCAGCAACTGGAGGGTTGCAAGTTCAATTCCCGCTTCCGCCATCCTAGTCACTGCCGTTGTCTCCTTGGGCAAGACACTTTACCCACCTGCTCCCAGTGCCACCCACACTGGTTTAATTGTAACTTAGATATTGGGTTTCACTATGTAAAGCGCCTTGAGTCACTAGAGAAAAGCGCTATATAAATATAATTCAAAAATTCAAAAAGACAATAGCTCACCGCAGTCACAATGTAAACAAACGCCATGGGTGGATCTACACCTGACATCCACTGTAATGATACCAAGTACAAAAGCATGTCTCATCGATACTACTATGATTACGTCGATATTTTTTAGCATCACAAAATCTTTTTCATATTATGCTTATAAAGTCAGTAAATGTGTTCCTGGACACATGAGGACTTTAAAAATGACCTATGTATGATACTGTAACTACTTGGTATCGGATCCATACCTAAATGTGTGGTATCATCCAAAACTAATGTCAAGTATCAAAGAAGAGAAGAATAAGTGATTATTACATTTTAACAGAAGTGTAGATAGAACATGTTAAAACAGAAAATAAGCAGATATTAACAGTAAACAAACAAGTAAATGAATAATCAGTTTTTACAGTTTGTCCCTCATAATGTGTAGAAAATAATAGGTGTATAAATGACACAATATGTCAGCAGACTAATTAGGAGTCTTTGATTGTTTACTTACTACTAAAAGTCAAGTTCACTATTTTATTTAAAGACTAAATGACAATAATAAACATTTGTTTCCTGTACAAACCCCGTTTCCATATGAGTTGGGAAATTGTGTTAGATGTAAATATAAACAGAATACAATGATTTGCAAATCCTTTTCAACCCATATTCAGTTGAATATGCTACAAAGACAACATATTTGATGTTCAAACTGATAAACACATTTTTTGTGCAAATAATCATTAACTTTAGAATTTGATGCCAGCAACGCGTGACAAAGAAGTTGGGAAAGGTGGCAATAAATACTGAGAAAGTTGAGGAATGCTCATCAAACACTTATTTGGAACATCCCACAGGTGTGCAGGCTAATTGGGAACAGGTGGGTGCCATGATTGTGTATAAAAGCAGTTTACATGAAATGCTAAGTAATTCACAAACAAGGATGGGGTGAGGGTCACCACTTTGTAAAAAAATTGCCGAACAGTTTTAGAACAACTTTTCTCAACGAGCTATTGAAATGTGGCACCATTAATTAAGGTCCATACAGGTTTTGGAGCAACATTTGTTGTCATCCAAGCAACGTTATCATGGACGCCCCTGCTTATTTCAGCAAGACAAGTGTTACAATAGTGGAAAATGTGTGGCGCATTATGAAGCATAAAATACGACAGTGGAGACCCCGGACTGTTGAAGGACTGAAGCTCTACATAAAACAAGAATGGGAAAGAATTCCACTTTCAAAGCTTCAACAATTAGTTTCCTCAGTTCCCAAACATTTATTGAGTGTTGTTAAAGGGGAACATTATCACCAGACCTATGTAAGCGTCAATATATACCTTGATGGTGCAGAAAAAAGACCATATATTTTTTTAACCGATTTCCGAACTCTAAATGGGTGAATTTTGGCGAATTAAACGCCTTTCTGTTCATCGCTCTTTTTGCGATGACGTCAGAACGTGACGTCTCCGAGGTAATACAGCCGCCATTTTCATTTTCAACACATTACAAACAGCGGGTCTCAGCTCTGTTATTTTCAGTTTTTTCGACTATTTTTTTGGAACCTTGGAGACATCATGCCTCGTGGGTGTGTTGTCGGAGGGTGTAACAACACTAACAGGGAGGGATTCAAGTTGCACCACTGGCCCGAAGATGCCAAAGTGTCCGCCGCCAGACCCTCACTGAATGTACCAAAGTGGCTCCACATTTGACCGGCGATGACAGACATGGCACAGAGATGTATGGATAACCTGCAGATGCATTTGCAACGATAAAGTCAACAAAATCACAAAGGTGAGTTTTGTTGATGTTGACTTATGTGCTAATCAGACATATTTGGTTGCGGCGTGACTGCCAGCTAATCGATGCTGACATGCTACGCTAATCAACGCTAACATGCTATTTACCGGCGGTGCTAAAGCAGACATGGCACAGAGATGTATGGATAACAAGCAGATGCATTTGCAACGATAAAGTCAACAAAATCACAAAGGTGAGTTTTGTTGATGTTGACTGCCAGCTAATCGATGCTAACATGCTACGCTAATCGATGCTAACATGCTATTTACCAGCGGTGCTAAAGCAGACATGGCACAGAGATGTATGGATAACCTGTAGATGCATTTGCAACTATATTACGTTTACTTCCACTCACATTTAATGCGAAACAAACACTTACCAATCGACGGATTTAAGTTGCTCCAGTGTCACAAGATGCCAAAGTCCTGCCTGATCGTTTGGTCCGCACATTTTATCGGCGATGCTAACGCAGCTATTCGGCCATGCTATGGCTATGAATAGCGTCAATAGCTATTCGCTCAATAGCTTCAGTTTCTTCTTCAATACTTTCAAACTCCAACCATCCGTTTCAATACATGCGTAATCTGTTGAATCGCTTAAGTCGCTGAAATCCGAGTCTGAATCCGAGCTAATGTCGCTATATCTTGCTGAGGTATTCGCCGTTGTTTGTTTACATTGGCAGCACTGTGTGACGTCACAGGGAAATTAATAGTCACATCGCAAATAGCGAAAATCAAGCACTTTATAGCTTTTTTTAGGGATATTCGGGGACCGGTAAAATTTTGAAAAAAAATTTAAAAAATACAACAGGCCACTGGGAACTGATGTTTAAAGGGGAACATCATCACAATTTCAAAAGAGTTAAAAACAATAAAAATCAGCGACAGTAGCTCGGATTCAAACTCGGATTTCAGCGACTTAAGCGATTCAACAGATTACGCATGTATTGAAACAGATGGTTGGAGTATGAAAATATTGAAGAAGAAACTGAAGCTATTGAGCGAATAGCTATTGACGCTATTCATAGCCATAGCATGGCCGAATAGCTGCGTTAGCATCGCCGGTAAAATGTGCGGATGAAACGATCAGGACTTTCGAATCTTTTGACACTGGAGCAACTTAAATCCGTCGATTGGTAAGTGTTTTTTTCGCATTAAAAGTGGGTGGAAGGAAACGTAATATAGTTGCAAATGCATCTGTAGGTTATCCATACATCTCTGTGCCATGTCTGCTTTAGCACCGACGGTAAATAGCATGTTAGCATCGATTAGCGTAGCATGTTAGCATTGATTAGCTGGCAGTCAACATCAACAAAACTCACCTTTGTGATTTCGTTGACTATCGTTGCAAATGCATCTGCAGGTTATCCATACATCTCTGTGCCATGTCTGCCTTAGCATCACCGGTAAAATATGGAGACACTCTGGCACATTCAATGGGGGTCTGGCGGCAGACACTTTGGCATCTTCGGGCCAGTGGTGCAACTTGAATCCCTCCCTGTTAGTGTTATTACAACCTCCGACAACACACCGTCGAGGCATGATGTCTCCAAAGTTCCAAAAAATAGTCCAAAAAACAGAAAATAACAGAGCTGAGACCCGGTGTTTGTAATGTGTTGAAAATGAAAATGGCGGGTGTGTTACCTCGGCGACGTCACATTCTGACGTCATCGCCTCCAGCCCGATAAACAGAAAGGCGTTTAATTCGCCAAAATTCACCCATTTAGAGTTCGGAAATCGGTTAAAAAAATAGATGGTCTTTTTTCTGCACCATTAAGGTATATATTGACGCTTGCATAGGTCTGGTGATAATGTTCCCCTTTAAATGTTTTTAACCCTTTTGAAATTGTGATAATGTTCCCCTTTAAAAGAAAAGGTGATGTAACACGGTGGTGAACATGCCCTTTCCCAACTACTTTGGCACGTGTTGCAGCCATGAAATTCTAAGTTAATTATTATTTGCAAAAAAAAAGAAGCTCCTCTCTGAGCTGCAACCTTATCGTGGTAGAGGAGTTTGCGTGTCCCAATGATCCTAGGAGCTATGTTGTCCGGGGGCATAAAGCCCCCTGATAGGGTCTCCCAAGGCAAACAGGTTCTAGGTGAGGGATCAGACAAAGAGCAGCTCGAAGACCTTTATGAAGAAGAAACATCATGGACCCAGATTTCCCTCGCCCGGACGCGGGTCACCGGGGCCCCCCTCTGGAGCCAGGCCCGGAGGTGGGGCACGATGGCGAGCGCCTGGTGGCCGGGCCTGTTCCCATGGGGCCCGGCCGGGCACAGCCCGAAGAGGCAACGTGGGTCACCCCTCCAATGGGCTCACCACCCATAGCAGGGGCCATAGAGGTCGGGTGCATTGTGAGCTGGGCGACAGCCGAAGGCAGGGCACTTGGCGGTCCGATCCTCGGCTACAGAAGCTAGCTCTTGGGACGTGGAACGTCACGTCACTGGGGGGGAAAGAGCCTGAGCTAGTGCGCGAAGTCGAGAAATTCCGGCTGGATATAGTCGGACTCACTTCGACGCACAGCAAGGGCTCTGGAACCACTTCTCTCGAGAGGGATTGGACCCTCTTCCACTCTGGCGTTGCCGGCAGTGAGAGGCGACGGGCTGGGGTGGCAATTCTTGTTTCCCCCCGGCTCAAAGCCTGTACGTTGGAGTTCAACCCGGTGGACGAAAGGGTAGCCTCCCTCCGCCTTCGGGTGGGGGGACGGGTCCTGACTGTTGTTTGTGCTTATGCACCAAACAGCAGTTCAGAGTACCCACCCTTTTTGGGAACGCTCGAGGGAGTACTGGAAAGTGCTCCCCCGGGTGATTCCCTTGTCCTACTGGGAGACTTCAACGCTCACGTTGGCAACGACAGTGAAACCTGGAGAGGCGTGATTGGGAAGAATGGCCGCCCGGATCTGAACCCGAGTGGTGTTTTGTTATTGGACTTTTGTGCTCGTCACAGTTTGTCCATAACAAACACCATGTTCAAACATAAGGGTGTCCATATGTGCACTTGGCACCAGGACACCCTAGGCCGCAGTTCCATGATCGACTTTGTAGTTGTGTCATCGGATTTGCGGCCTCATGTTATGGACACTCGGGTGAAGAGAGGGGCGGAGCTTTCTACCGATCACCACCTGGTGGTGAGTTGGCTGCGATGGTGGGGGAGGATGCCGGACAGACCTGGGAGGCCCAAACGCATTGTGAGGGTCTGCTGGGAACGTCTGGCAGAGTCTCCTGTCAGACAAAGTTTCAATTCCCACCTCCGGAAGAACTTTGAACATGTCACGAGGGAGGTGCTGGACATTGAGTCCGAGTGGACCATGTTCCGCACCTCTATTGTCGAGGCGGCAGATCGGAGCTGTGGCCGCAAGGTAGTTGGTGCCTGTCGGGGCGGAAATCCTAAAACCCCTTGGTGGACACCAGCGGTGAGGGATGCCGTCAAGCTGAAGAAGGAGTCCTATTGGGTCCTTTTGGCTCATAGGACTCCGGAGGCAGTGGACAGGTACCGACAGGCCAAGCGGTGTGCAGCTTCAGCGGTCGCGGAGGCAAAAACTCGGACATGGGAAGAGTTCGGGGAAGCTATGGAAAACGACTTCCGGACGGCTTCGAAGCGATTCTGGACCACCGTCCGCCGCCTCAGGAAGGGGAAGCAGTGCACTATCAACACCGTGTATGGTGCGGATGGTGTTCTGCTGACCTCGACTGCGGATGTTGTGGACAGGTGGAAGGAATACTTCGAAGACCTCCTCAATCCCACCAACACGTCTTCCTATGAGGAAGCAGTGCCTGGGGAATCTGTGGTGGACTCTCCTATTTCTGGGGCTGAGGTCGCTGAGGTAGTTAAAAAGCTCCTCGGTGGCAAGGCCCCAGGGGTGGACGAGATCCGCCCGGAGTTCCTTAAGGCTCTGGATGCTGTGGGGCTGTCTTGGTTGACAAAACTTTGCAGCATCGCGTGGACATCGGGGGCGGTACCTCTGGATTGGCAGACCGGGGTGGTGGTTCCTCTCTTCAAAAAGGGGGACCGGAGGGTGTGTTCCAACTATCGTGGGATCACACTCCTCAGCCTTCCCGGTAAGGTTTATTCAGGTGTACTGGAGAGGAGGCTACGTCGGATAGTCGAACCTCGGATTCAGGAGGAACAGTGTGGTTTTCGTCCTGGTCGTGGAACTGTGGACCAGCTCTATACTCTCGGCAGGGTTCTTGAGGGTGCATGGGAGTTTGCCCAACCAGTCTACATGTGCTTTGTGGACTTGGAGAAGGCATTCGACCGTGTCCCTCGGGAAGTCCTGTGGGGAGTGCTCAGAGAGTATGGGGTATCGGACTGTCTTATTGTGGCGGTCCGTTCCCTGTACGATCAGTGCCAGAGCTTGGTCCGCATTGCCGGCAGTAAGTCGAACACATTTCCAGTGAGGGTTGGACTCCGCCAAGGCTGTCCTTTGTCACCGATTCTGTTCATAACTTTTATGGACAGAATTTCTAGGCGCAGTCAAGGCATTGAGGGGTTCCGGTTTGGTAACCGCAGGATTAGGTCTCTGCTTTTTGCAGATGATGTGGTCCTGATGGCTTCATCTGACCGGGATCTTCAGCTCTCGCTGGATCGGTTCGCAGCCGAGTGTGAAGCGACCGGAATGAGAATCAGCACCTCCAAGTCCAAGTCCATGGTTCTCGCCCGGAAAAGGGTGGAGTGCCATCTCCGGGTTGGGGAGGAGACCCTGCCCCAAGTGGAGGAGTTCAAGTACCTAGGAGTCTTGTTCACGAGTGAGGGAAGAGTGGATCGTGAGATCAACAGGCGGATCGGTGCGGCGTCTTCAGTAATGCGGACGTTGTACCGGTCCGTTGTGGTGAAGAAGGAGCTGAGCCGGAAGGCAAAGCTCTCAATTTACCGGTCGATCTACGTTCCCATCCTCACCTATGGTCATGAGCTTTGGGTCATGACCGAAAGGATAAGATCACGGGTACAAGCGGCCGAAATGAGTTTCCTCCGCCGTGTGGCGGGGCTCTCCCTTAGAGATAGGGTGAGAAGCTCTGCCATCCGGGAGGAACTCAAAGTAAAGCCGCTGCTCCTTCACATCGAGAGGAGCCAGATGAGGTGGTTCGGGCATCTGGTCAGGATGCCACCCGAACGCCTCCCTAGGGAGGTGTTTAGGGCACGTCCAACCGGTAGGAGGCCACGGGGAAGACCCAGGACACGTTGGGAAGACTATGTCTCCCGGCTGGCCTGGGAACGCCTCGGGATCCCCCGGGAAGAGCTAGACGAAGTGGCTGGGGAGAGGGAAGTCTGGGTTTCCCTGCTTAGGCTGTTGCCCCCGCGACCCGACCTCGGATAAGCGGAAGATGATGGATGGAAAAAAAAAGAAGTTTATGAGTTTGAACATCAAATATGTTGTCTTTGTAGCATATTCAACTGAATATGGGTTGAAAAGGATTTGCAAATCATTGTATTTCGTTTATATTTACATCGAACACAATTTCCCAACTCATATGGAAACGGGGTTTGTACTTCATCTCTGTATTGTCTCAAAAATGTCCCAAGTTCCTTCTAGAAGCGTGCACCACAAACCTTGGTCCAGGATGAGCACTCCCTTTTTGATGAGCTCCTCTCTGGTTTGCCTTGTTGAGATTTTTCTCTCCAATACTAGGAAGATGAAGATGTTTGAAGTCAAAGTCTGACAGTCTGCTGGAAGATGCCGACGTTACCTTTGGAAAGATCCTGAAACCTGTCACTGGACTTCTTCTTCCTCCACTTCCAGGGTTTGAACAGTCTTCCTAGAGTGGACAGCTTGCCTCGCTGCTGCCGTGCACTGTGGGTATCGTCCACCACCACGTCGCAGGCGGCCAGTGATGACGATTTCTCCAAACCATCAACTGCAGGGAACATGTAAGGATGAAAAGGTATCAGCGACTTTGACTCCAATATTGTTTTTTTTTTACAGAATTAAGTTCTGTTTTTGTAAAAAATTATGTGGAGAAAATGCTTAGAACTACAATAAAAAAAAGTCCTAATTTAGCAAAAATTCAGTTGTGATTTTACAAGAAGACTCCATATTTCTTTTAAAAATAGTCAAAATGTCACATGTAAAAGTCACCCAAACGAATCTTTAAAAAAAAAAAGTCAAAATATTAAAACATGTTAAATACCACAAAAAAAAAGTTTAATTTTGTGAGCATATTGTACTTTTTACAGGAACAACAATTCAATATTTTGTAAAATACAAAGAAATAAAGTTGACATAAAACAAAATCAAATCAAATTATGGAAAACAAAGTGTAAAGTGTGAAAAAAAAAAGTCTAAATATTGACTATATAAATCAGGGGTCGGGAACCTTTTTGGCTGAGAGAGCCAAAAAGCCAAATATTTTCAAATGTATTTCCGTAAGAGCCATATAATATTTTTTTAACACTGAACACAATATAACGCGTGCATTTTTAAGTAAGACCAACATTTCTAGAGTATAATAAGTCTCTTATTCTTTGTAATAACATTGTTATTCTGAAGCTAACTGTGGAGGGGGGGTGGCCTGCGGGCCTGCAACAAACTGTGGTGTGCCAGGACCGGCCTCGAAATCAGCAACAGGTGTGTAGACGGCCCACCTGAGCCTTGTTATCTAATCACCTGTCGCTCTGTTGTAAGCAGCAGCCAGGAGGAGGGATGGGGTTGGGGCTGGAGCCAGAGCGCGAGCGAGAACGAAAGAGAAAAATACAATTGCTGGAAAGCGACTGAGAGACTTATTGAAAGATAAAACAATATTGTAACCCTGAAATGGGCTCTCATGTCGGTGCTTGGTGGTCTGAAGAACCCCCAGGAGGACAAGCCCCACACTAACCAAAAATAAATAAATAACTTCTTAACGCAACTTCTTGAACAGGTGCGGTGGTAAACGGATGGATGGACTAAAAATGCATGAGAATGTTTTATGTTTTGAACATTATTTTTAACACTTATTAGAAGTGGAATTATTCATTACTTATCATGTTAAGCAGTGTCAGCTCAGATTTATCCGAGAGCCAGATGCAGTCATCAAAAGAGCCACATCTGGCTCTAGAGCCATAGGTTCCCTACCCCTGATATAAATCTTAATACACTTGTGAAATTTTAAAATGTTATTTAGTTGATTAATTACAAGATAATGTAGTAATGTTGCAAGAATAATTAGAACTCGATTAGAAAAATGTAACCCATCCATCCATCCATTTTCTACCGATTATTCCCTTTGGGGTCGCTGGAGCCTATCTCAGCTACAATTACATCATATTAAATGATAGCAATGTAATGTTACCCAATTTTTCATCATAAATAAATACCTCATCTTTTACTAGTTGTAATTTAGCAAAAATGATGTTGTAATTTTACAAGAAGGTTCATTATTTATTTTTTGAAATAAAGTCAAAGTCACATGTAAAAGTCGTTATTTCATTAGAAAAAGGCCACAAAAATTTAGAATAGTCAAAACATTAAATCAGTCTAAATATCACAAGAAAAAGTTATCATTTTGCTAGCATCTTGAAAAAAGCTTGACTGGTGAATGACAATTAAAGCAAAATTTGGAAAACATAAAGTCAAAATAGTACAAAGACATGTTGTCATTTTGGGAGAATAGTCATACTTTTACAAGCAAGAGAGTAACACCAACATAATGATGTTATATTCATTTTACAAAAAAATAAAGTCTATATATTGACTACATAAATCTTAATACACTTGTAAAAATGTAAAATGTTATTTAGTTGATTAATTACAATAATAATGTGGTAATCTTGCTAGAATAAAAGTAAAAAGTAACATCTTATTAAATGATCGCAATGTAATATTCCCATTTTTTCCTAATAAAAGAATACCTCATCTTTTACTTCTCCTAATGATAACTTTCTAGAGTAAAGTCCTAACTAATATTCTAAGAACAAACATGGCTTCATTTAGACCAGGGGTGTCCAAACTTTTTCCACTGAGGGCCGCACATGGAAAAATTTGATTGATTGATTGATTGATTGATACTTTTATTAGTAGATTGCACAGTTCAGTACATATTCCGTACAATTGACCTTTAAATGGTAACACCCGAATACGTTTTTCAACTTGTTTAAGTCGGGGTCCACGTTAATCAATTCATGGTAATGAAAGCGTGCGGGGGCCGATTTGATATTTTGTCATTTTCAAACCAGAACAAAATGTATGGATTTTTTTTTTTTTTTTAACCTTTAAGGGCCCCAGGTACCATAAAGAGTCTCAGCTATTAACATTTTTAAAATAAGTCAAATTATTATTAGTAGTGTTATTTTTTATTTAACACTTACAATAAATCTCTATATCAACTTCAAGTTGATATAAAGTAATACAAAAAAAGGTTTTATGGCTTCTCTGTCAAAAACTTTAAACTTTTTTTTAATTTTTTATAGTAAAACTGAAATATGCAGTATTTAGTAATTAAAGCCCTAAAAGATCAATAATGCAGGACACCATTGATTTGAATTACTTTATATTTTTGGAGTAATAACAGGGAAAAGATAAATAAAATACCAATAAATATATTTGGGATCCAAATGAAAGCGTGCGGGGGCCATTTTGATATTTTCTCATTTTCCAACCAGAACAAAATGTATGGATTATTTTATTTTTATTTTTTACCTTTAAGGGCCCCGGGGACCATAAAGAGTATCAGCCATTAAAATGTTAAAAATAAGTCAAATTATTATTATTATAATTTTTTATTTAACACTTACAATAAATCTCTATATCAACTTCAAGTTGATATAAACTAATACAAAAAAAAGGTTTTAGGGCTTTTCCGTCAAAAACTACTACTTTTTTTTTATACTAAAACTGAAATATGCGGTATTTAGTAATTAAAGCCCTAAAAGATCAATAATGCAGCACACCATTGATTTTGATTACTTTAGATTTTTTGAGTAATAACAGGGAAAAGATAAATAAAATACCAATAAATATATTTGGGATCCAAATGAAAGCGTGCAGGGGCCATTTTGACATTTTCTCATTTTCCAACCAGAACAAAATGTATGGATTATTTGTTTTATTTTTTTACCTTTAAGGGCCCCGGGCACCATAAAGAGACTCAGCCATTAAAATCTTAAAAATAAGTACAATTATTATTATTTTTATTTTTTATTTAACACTTACAATAAATCTCTCTAACAACTTCAAGTTTATATAAAGTAATACAAAAAAAGGTTTTAGGGCTTTTCTGTCAAAAACTACTACTTTTTTTTATATAGTAAAACGGAAAGTTGCGGTATTTAGTAATTAAAGCCCTAAAAGATCATTAATGCAGGACACCATTGATTTTAATTACCTTATATTTTTTTAGTAATAACAGGGAAAAGATACCTAAAATACCAATAAATATATTTGGGATCCAAAGGGTGCCCCACTCATAAAGTCTACATTTTTATTAGGTTTTTCTTTTACTTTCAACACAGGAAAAGTTACAGGATCAAAATCTATCGATTTTACCTTTGAAGTATTATTTTGTTTGTTTTATGCTTTTTTTGTCAAAGAAAATGTTAAAGTTTTTATATGGCAACCACACAATATATGCAATATTTACAATTCAAAATTTTTTAAAGTGAAATACTTGAAGTAATTGGAGTTTTGAAAAATAATTAATTATAACAGATTTTTTTTGTGTCTTTTTTTTTGAGCAACGGCAAAAAAAGAAAAGTAAAGAAAGACAAAAGAAGAAAAACTGCCTGCATGGCAGCTTTTTCTCATTAGATTTCACCTCATTTGAAGTGAATTACATTTATATAGCGCTTTTCTCTAGTGACTCAAAGCACTTTACATAGTGAAACTCAATATCTAAGTTACATTTTTAAACCAGTGTGGGTGGCACTGGGAGCAAGTGGGTAAAGTGTCTTGCCCAAGGACACAACGGCAGTGACTAGGATGGCAGAAGCGGGAATCGAACCTGCAACCCTCAAGTTGCTGGCACGGCCACTCTACCAACCGAGCTATGCCTTTTTTAAATTTGTATTTTTTTATTTTGCAATAGCAGTTCCAGAATGCTATTGCAATGCTTTGGACGCCCCTGATTATGACTAAAGTGAGGAAGAAAACACTGCACAGCACTGCAATTAGTGGACAATTAAGAAGAAGACAAGAAAAGTAGTCTTCATGTTGTGCTTTCACACATTTCCTGTTCCTGGGAAGATATCAAATCAGAAGAAGAGTTGTTTTTATATTCGGGGAAACAAGAACCGAGTCAAAGGAGGTTGTTTCAGTGATGTGTTAAGGTGCAACAACGCTCTTTTGTTAGGGACAATTGCAACCATTCCAACATGACACTGACAATGTCTGTCTACAAACCCCGTTTCCATATGAGTTGGGAAATTGTGAATACAATGATTTGCAAATCATTATTCAACCCATATTCAGTTGAATATGCTACAAAGACAACATATTTGATGTTCAAACTGAAAAACATTTTTTTTTGTGCAAAATAATCATTAACTTTAGAATTTCATGCCAGCAACACGTGACAAAGAAGATGGGAAAGGTTGCAATAAATACTGAGAAAGTTTGGGAATGCTCATCAAACACTTATTTGGAACATCCCACAGGTGTGCCGGCTAATTGGGAACAGGTGGGTGCCATGATTGGGTATAAAAACAGCTTCCCAAAAAATGCTCAGTCTTTCACAAGAAAGGATGGGGCGAGGTACACCCCTTTGTCCACAACTGCGTGAGCAAATAGTCAAACAGTTTAAGAACAACGTTTCTCAAAGTGAAATTGCAAGAAATTTAGGGATTTCAACATCTACGCTCCATAATATCATCAAAAGGTTCAGAGAATCTGGAGAAATCACTCCACGTAAGCGGCATGGCCGTGAACCAACATTGAATGACCGTGACCTTCGATCCCTCAGATGGCACTGTATCAAAAAACAACATCAATCCCTAAAGGATATCACCACATGGGCTCAGGAACACTTTAGAAAACCACTGTCACTAAATACAGTCGGTTGCTACAAACCTTTAAATGCAAGTTAAAGCTCTACTATGCAAAGCGAAAGCCATTTATCAACAACATCCAGGAACGCCGCCGGCTTTTCTGGGCCCGAGATCATCTAAAATGGACTGATGCAAAGTGGACAAGTGTTCTGTGGTCTGACGAGTCCACATTTCAAATTGCTTTTGGAAATATTCCACATCATGTCATCTGAACCAAAGGGAAGGCGAACCATTCAGACTGTTATCGACACAAAGTTCAAAAGCCAGCATCTGTAATTTTATGGGGGTGCATTAGTGCCTAAGGCATGGGTAACTTACACATCTGTGAAGGCACAATTAATGCTGAAAGGTACAGACAGGTTTTGGAAAAACATATGCCGCCATCTAAGAGCCGTC
>NC_084619.1:67830247-67912747 GCF_033978795.1 Nerophis ophidion | reverse complement strand
ATACATTTAGGAAGGATGCAACATAAATTACCTATGGAGTTTATTTACATAAAACTAGCCCCTAAATAACCCAAATGAAGACGTGTGTTTACTCTTGGCATCACAGACTTACGCAAAGACTGGAGAGGTTGTTTACGCAATTAGACTTCACGTGTGTGCAGTTGTGAATGGAAAATATGCATGTGCTGTGTTTGGCAACACAATCTGCACACTGACACTATCTGAGGAAGTGGAATGATGAAATAAAAGAGGGTAAAACATGTCAAGATGCTAATGAGAGGAAACACTCAGTAGTCAGTCACACTGTGGGATTATTCCTTGCTTACATTACAACAATATTAATGCTTTGAGAGTAACATAACATAATATAGAGCAGAGGTCGGGAACCTATGGCTCTAGAGCCAGATGTGGCTCTTTTGATGACTGCATCTGGCTCTCAGATAAATCTTAGCTGACATTGCTTAACACAGGGGTCGGGAACCTTTTTGGCTGAGAGAGCCATGAAAGCCAAATATTTCACAATGTATTTCCGTAAGAGCCATATAACATTTTTCAACACTGAATACAACTAAATTTGTGCATTTTTAAGTATGACCAACATTTGTAGAGTATAATAAGTCTCTTATTCTTTTTAACAACATTGATATTATAAAAGTTAACCAGTAATACATATAATACTCCATCCATCCATTCATCCATCTTCTTCCGCTTATCCGAGGTCGGGTCGCGGGGGCAGCAGCCCAAGCAGGGAAACCCATACTTCCCTCTCCCCAGCCACTTCGTCTAGCTCTTCCCGGGGATCCCGAGGCGTTCCCAGGCCAGCCGGGAGACATAGTCTTCCCAACGTGTCCTGGGTCTTCCCCGTGGCCTCCTACCAGCTGGACGTGCCCTAAACACCTCCCTAGGGAGGCGTTCGGGTGGCATCCTGACCAGATGCCCGAACCACCTCATCTGGCTCCTCTCGATGTGAAGGAGCAGCTGCTTTACTTTGAGTTCTTCCCGAATGGCAGCGCTTCTCACCCTATCTCTAAGGGAGAGCCCCGCCACACGGCGGAGGAAACTCATTTCGGCCGCTTGTACCCGTGATCTTATCCTTTCGGTCATGACCCAAAGCTCATGACCATAGGTGAGGATGGGAACGTAGATCGACCGGTAAATTGAGAGCTTTGCCTTCCGGCTCAGCTCCTTCTTCACCACAACGGATCGATACAACGTCCGCATTACTTCTTACCATTAATGCGACATCTTGAACAGGTGCGGTAGAAAACGGATGGTTGGATTAAAATGCATGAGAATGCTTTATAATTTGAACGTTATTTTTGAAACTGTGATTACCGGCGGAATTATTCATTACTTATTGTGTTAAGCAACGTCAGCTAAGATTTATCTGAGAGCAAGATGCAGTCATCTGGCTCTAAAGCCATAGGTTCCCTACCCCTGGTTTGAAGGGGAACATTATCACAATTTCAAAAGGGTTAAAAACAACAAAAATCTGTTCCCAGTGGCTTGTTGTATTTTTTTTCAAAATTTTACCGGTCTCCAAATATCCCTAAAAAAAGCTTTAAAGTGCTTGATTTTCGCTATTTGCGATGCCACTATCCATTTCCCTGTGACGTCATACAGTGCGGCCAATGTAAACAAACAATGGCGAATAGCACAGCAAGATATAGCGACATTAGCTCGGATTCAGACTCGGATTTCAGCGGCTTAAGCGATTCAACAGATTACGCATGTATTGAAACGGATGGTTGGAGTATGAAAGTATTGAAGAAGAAACTGAAGATATTGACGCTATTCATAGCCATAGCATGGCCGAATAGCTGTGTTAGCATCGCCGGTAAAATGTGCGGACTGAACGATCAGGACTTTCGCATCTTGTGACACTGGAGCAACTTAAATCCGTCGATTGGTAAGTGTTTGTTTCGCATTAAATGTGAGTGGAAGGAAACGTAATATAGTTGCAAATGCATCTGCAGGTTATCCATACATCTGTGTTCCATGTCTGCTTTAGCACCGCCGGTAAATAGCATGTTAGCATCGATTAGCGTAACATGTTAGCATCGATTAGCTGGCAGTCACGCCGCAACCAAATGTCTGATTAGCACATAAGTCAACAACAACAAAACTCACCTTTGTGATTTTGTTGACTTTATCATTGCAAATGCATCTGCAGGTTATCCATACATCTCTGTGCCATGTCTGTCATCGCCGGTAAAATGTGGAGCCATTTTGGTACATTAAATGGGGGTCCTGCGGCAGACACTTTGGCATCTTCGGGCCAGTGGTGCAACTTGAATCCCTCCCTGTTAGTGTTGTTACACCCTCCGACAACACACCGTCGAGGCATGATGTCTCCAAGGTTCCCAAAAATTATCGAAAATAACGGAGCTGAGACACAATGTTTACAATGGGTTGAAAATGAAAATGGCGGCTGTATTACCTCGGCGACGTCACATTCTGACGTCATCCCCTCCAGAACGATTAACAGAAAGGCGATTAATTCGCCAAAATTCACCCATTTAGAGTTCGGAAATCGGTTAAAAAAATATATGGTCTTTTTTCTGCACCATCAAGGTATATATTGACACTTACATAGGTCTGGTGATAATGTTCCCCTTTAAGCATTAGACACCTTTTTACCTGCACCCTGCCTCCCGCTGTTTCCCACATCTACAAAGCAATTAGCCACCGACTGCCACCTACTGATATGGAAGAGTATTACACGGTTACTCTGCATAGCTCTGTTGGTAGAGTGGCCGTGCAAGCAACCTGAGGGTTCCAGGTTCGATTCCCGCTTACGCCATCCTAGTCACTGCCGTTGTGTCCTTGGGCAAGACACTTTACACACCTGCCCCCAGCGCCACCCACACTGGTTTAAATGTAACTTAGATATTGGGTGTCACTTTGTAAAGCGCTTTGAGTCACTAGAGAAAAGCGCTATATAAATGTAATTCTCTGAGAGCCATATGTAGGCATCAAAAGAGCCACATCTGGCTCTAGAGCAGGGGTAGGGAACCAATGGCTCTAGAGCCAGATGTGGCTCTTTTGATGACTGCATCTGGCTCTCTGATAAATCTGAGCTGACGTTGCTTAACACGATAAGTAATGAATAATTCCACTTGTAATCACAGTGTTAAAAATAATGTCCAAAATATATATTATTCTCATGCATTTTTAATCCGTCCATCCTTTTTTCTACCGCACCTGTTCAAGAAGTTGCGTCAATTGTAAGAAGTTATTTATGTATTATTGGTTAGTGTGGGGCTTGCCCTCCTGGGGGTTCTTCAGACCCCCAAGCACCGACATGAGAGCCTGTTTCAGGGTTACAATATTGTTTTATTTTTCAATAAATCTCTCAGTTGTTTTCCAGCAATTGTATTTCCAGCCCCAACCCCATCTCTCCTCCTGGCTGCTGCTTATAACAGAGCGACAGGTGATTAGATAACAAGGCCCAGGTGGGCCATCTACGCACCTGTCGATGCAGGCCCGCGGACCACGCCCCCTTCACAGTTAGCCTTAGAATAACAATGTTATTACAAAGAATAAGAGACCTACTATACTCTAGAAATGTTGGTTTTACTTAAAAATTCACGCGTTTGTGTTCAGTGTTAAAAAAAATATTATATGGCTCTTACGGAAATATATTTCAAAATATTTGGCTTTTTGGCTCTCTCAGCCAAAAAGGTTCCCGACCCCTGCTTTAGAGCCATAGGTTCCCTACCCCTGGCTTAACACGATAAGTAATGAATAATTACGCTGGTAATCACAGTGTTAAAAATGACGTTCAAATTATATAACATTCTCATTTATTTTAATCCAACCATCCATTTTCTAACCCAACTATTCAAGAAGTTGCATTAATGGGAAGAAGTATTATATTCATTATTGGTTAGCTTTAGAATAACAATGTTATTAAAAATAATAGGAGACTTATTATTCTCTAAAAATGTTGGTCTTACTTAAAAATGCACGCATTTATCTGTATTCAGTGTTAAAAAATATTATATGGCTCTCACGGAAATACATTTTGAAATATTTGGCTTTCGTGGCTCTCTCAGCCAAAAAGGTTCTCGACCCCTGACCTATATTAATGTTGAATATGTTCCCCGTACTAAAGTATTTGTGCCCCAGTTTTTTACTGGGGCACAAAATGAACTGTGCATGACCATCACCTTTTTCAAACAACAAAACCAAGACAGTGCACAAACTCACAAAAAATTACACGCCTGCAAATCAGTCAGCTGTTGCCGTATCCGTAATACGCCGATAGGGAGAAGTTTGTATTTACACGATGAGTCGGGTGTGTTTTGACCTCCGCCGAACCCGTGAGGCCGACTCACCGAACCCCTAGGGTTCCATCGAACCCTGGTTAAGAACCACTGAGCTAGATCATTGCTGTGTAGGCCTACTTTGAGAATTAGTGGGGCATTAGTGGTTCTGCTTTCAATTCATATTGAACAATTGCCTCATATTTGGTCATATTTGCTAAAAACAAAAAAGGGAATAAGCGGTAGAAAATGGATGGATGGATGGACGCTACTGAGTGTCATTTGCTAACATTTTCTAAATAAAAAAATGGTGCCTAGGCTCCACAACACTGCATTAAACCTTATCAAATTGCATTTACAATCCACAAAGTATATGCAACTAAACATCACAAACGACGGCCATTTCGAATATTTCGCTATTTCGTAGATTGGAGTTCGGAGGACGTCCGGATGGAAACACGTCATCACTCTGACCATATCAGCTGATCAGTCATACAGGAAATGTGGCCAAGTTATGAAGAGACGTGCTGTTTACTAAACATATGTTTCCCTTCTTGTATGCTTTCTAAATCGTAAATAAATACATAAAAAGTCTGCTAACCATGCAGTCAATGGAGGCTTTCTACAAAGCCTCTAAATAAGCATCCAAAGCCAGCAACTAATACTTTATTTACATATTACACAAATATTAGCGGTATTGTTATTATAAGCTTTAATGCAGACAAACTATTTTAGGCAGCGCATTGATAACAGAATGATGTTGCTGCTGCATCACGCCTTGGATCGTCAAACTTATTCTAGTTTTTATATCATCACTCTCATCTGGATAATAGGAGCATTTAGCCATGAATCTACAAGTTGTTCATCTGTGACATTGGATGTGTACCTGGAGATGGAGACAAGCAGCTTCCCTGAAATGCTCACTCATTCACAAACAAGGACGGGGCGATGGTCACCAATTTGTCAACAAATGCCTGAGCAAATTGTTTAAGAACAACATTTCTCAAGCAGCTATTGCAAGGAATTTAGGGATTTCACCATCTACGCTCCGTAATATCATCAAAACGTTCAGAGAATCTGGAGAAATCACTGCACGTAAGCCAGGATATTACGCACCTTCCTTCCCTCAGGTGGAACTGCATTAAAAAAAAACACATCCGTGTGTAAAGGATATCACCACATGGGCTCAGGAACACTTCAGAAAACCACTGTCAGTAACTACAGTTGGTTGCTACATCTGTAAGTGCAAGTTAAAACTCTACTATGCAAAGCCAAAGCCATTTATCAACAACACCCAGAAACGCTTGGCTGGGCCCGAGCTCATCTAAGATGGTAGTCAGTCCATGGTAGAGGGCTTGTGGTGGAGGGTGTGTCAGTCCATGGTGGATGGTATGTCAGTCCATGGTGGAGGGCTTGTGGTGGAGGGTGTGTCAGTCCATGGTGGAGGGTGTGTCGGTCCATGGTGGAGGGTGTGTCGGTCCATGGTGGAGGGTGTGTCAGTTCATGGTGGAGGGTGTGTCAGTTCATGGTGGTGGGTGTGTCAGTCCATGGTGGAGGGTGTGTCGGTCCATGGTTGAGGGTGTTTCAGTCAATGGTGGAGGGTGTGTCAGTCCATGGTGGAGGTTGTGTCAGTCCATGGTTGAGGGTGTGTCGGTCCATGGTGGAGGAAGGTGTGTCAGTCCATGGTGGAGGGTGTGTCAGTTCATGGTGGAGGGTGTGTCAGTCCATGGTGGAGGGTGTGTCGGTCCATGGTGGAGGGTGTCAGGTGGAGGGTGTGTCAGTCCATGGTGGAGGGTGTGTCAGTCCATGGTGGAGGGTGTGTCAGTCCATGGTGGATGGTATGTCAGTCCATGGTGGAGGGCTTGTGGTGGAGGGTGTGTCAGTCCATGGTGGAGGGCTTGTGGTGGAGGGTGTGTCAGTCCATGGTGGAGGGTGTGTCAGTTCATGGTGGAGGGTGTGTCAGTCCATGGTGGAGGCTGTGTCAGTCCATGGTGGAGGGTGTGTCAGTCCATGGTGGAGGGTGTGTCAGTCCATGTTGGAGGTTGTGTCAGTCCATGGTGGAGGGTATGTCAGTCCATGGTGGAGGGTGTGTGGTGAAGGGTGTGTCAGTCCATGGTGGATGGTATGTCAGTCCATGGTGGATGGTATGTCAGTCCATGGTGGAGGGCTTGTGGTGGAGGGTGTGTCAGTCCATGGTGGAGGGTGTGTCAGTCCATGGTGGAGGGTGTGTCAGTCCATGGTGGAGGGTGTGTCAGTCCATGTTGGAGGGTGTTTCAGTCCATGGTGGAGGGTGTGTCAGTCCATGGTGGAGGGTGTGTCAGTCCATGTTGGAGGGTGTTTCAGTCCATGGTGGAGGGTGTGTCAGTCCATGGTGGAGGGTGTGTCAGTCCATGGTGGAGGGTGTGTCAGTCCATGTTGGAGGGTGTTTCAGTCCATGGTGGAGGGTGTGTCAGTTCATGGTGGAGGCTGTGTCAGTCCATGGTGGAGGGTGTGTCAGTCCATGGTGGAGGGTGTGTCAGTCCATGTTGGAGGTTGTGTCAGTCCATGGTGGAGGGTATGTCAGTCCATGGTGGAGGGTATGTCAGTCCATGGTGGAGGGTGTGTGGTGAAGGGTGTGTCAGTCCATGGTGGAGGGTGTGTCAGTCCATGGTGGAGGCTGTGTCAGTCCATGGTGGAGGGTGTGTCAGTCCATGGTGGAGGGTGTGTCAGTCCATGTTGGAGGTTGTGTCAGTCCATGGTGGAGGGTATGTCAGTCCATGGTGGAGGGTATGTCAGTCCATGGTGGAGGGTGTGTGGTGAAGGGTGTGTCAGTCCATGGTGGATGGTATGTCAGTCCATGGTGGATGGTATGTCAGTCCATGGTGGAGGGCTTGTGGTGGAGGGTGTGTCAGTCCATGTTGGAGGGTGTTTCAGTCCATGGTGGAGGGTGTTTCAGTCAATGGTGGAGGGTGTGTCAGTCAATGGAGGAGGGTGTGTCAGTCCATGGTGGAGGGTGTGTCAGTGTCAGTGTGTGTGTGTGTGTGTGTGTGTGTGTGTGTGTGTGAGGTGACTATAATAAGTGTGTGTGTGTGAGAGAGTGTGTGAGGTGACTACAATAAGAGAACTGTGTGTGTGTGTGTGTGTGTGTGTGTGTGTGTGTGTGTAGTGACACTAATAAGTGTGTGTGTGAGGTGACTATAGTAAGAAAAGTGTGTGTGTGTGTGTGGTGACTGTAACAAGTGTGTTTGTGTGTGCGTGAGGTGACTGTGATAAGAGAAGTGTGTGTGTGAGGTGACTATAATGTGTGTGTGTGTGTGTGTGTGTGTGTGTGTGTGTGTGTGTGTGTGTGTGTGTGAAGTGACACTAATAAGTGTGTGTGTGAGGTGACTATAGTAAGAAAAGTGTGTGTGTGTGTGTGTGGTGACTGTAACAAGTGTGTTTGTGTGTGTGTGAGGTGACAATAATAAGAGAAGTGTGTGTGTGTGTGTGAGGTGACTATAATAAGTGTGTGTGTGTGTGTGTGTGTGAGGTGACTATAATAAGAGAACTGTGTGTGTGTGTGTGTGAAGTGACTCTAATAAGTGTGTGAGTGAGGTGACTATAGTGAGAAAAGTGTGTGTGTGTGAGGTGACTATAACAAGTGTGTTTGTGTGTGAGGTGACTATAAGGGAAGTGTGTGTGTGTGTGTGAGAGGTGACTATAATAAGAGAATTGTGTGTGTGTGTGAAGTGACTCTAATAAGTGTGTGTGTGAAGTGACTCTAATAAGTGTGTGTGTGTGTGTGAGGTGACTATAGTAAGAAAAGTGTGTGTGTGTGAGTGTGTCTGTGCGTGAGGTGACATTAAGGAAGACACCGTGAGACACACGTGATGGCGGCAGCTAGCATGCAAATCGCTCATGTCAAAGTCGAAGTAAACTCGGTAAAATTCCACACTAAGTTGAAGTAAACTCGGGAGAAGTCAACACAAAGTTGAAGTAAACACGGGAGAAGTCGACACAAAGTGGAAGTAAACACGGGAGAAGTCGCCACTTCCTGCGGGCGAAGCAAGCAAGCAGTGTTGAAGCCGGAAAGAAGCACTCACCGCCGGCTGGGTCAGACACGGAAGACACGGAAGAGGTCTGGCCCATCTTCGGCTGCCCGGGTCAGGGAGCTCAGGCTCGACCCGCACGCCGCTATCAGCGCTCCTTATCGCCGCATAGATCCTGGCAGCGAGCGGCCTGGGAGGTCATGTCCGCCTCGGCTGGAACTTTCTTCTGGGCGCCTGCGAGAGATTAACCCGCCCTCGTCTTCCTCCTCCTACTGCTGCTGATACCACTGCTGATACTACTACTACTACTACTGCTGATACTACTACTACTACTGCTGATACCACTGCTGATACTACTACTACTACTACTGCTGATACTACTACTACTACTGCTGATACCACTGCTGATACTACTGCTACTACTACTGATACCACTGCTGATACTACTGCTGGGATGCTGGGGCTGGCCAGGCCGATACTAACATCGACCGCGTCGATACCAGAGGTAGTGTAACCGAGGCTGGATAGATGTCGCCTATAATGTATAAAACTACAAATAACAAACACGAAAGCTCCAGTTTTACACGAGGACCACTTTATTCTGTTTGTTTTCAAAACTCCGCTCCACCGCAACGTGTCACCACTTCCGCTTTTTAGCGCCTTCAGAATAAGAGCTCAAGGCATATACTGACAGGGGTCACCAACCTTTTTGAAAGCAAGAGCTACTTCTCGGGTACTGATTAATGCAAAGGGCTACCAGTTTGATACACACTTAAATGAATTGCCAGAAATAGCCAATTTGCTCAATTTACCTTTTAATAAATAAATCTATATATATATATAAAAAAAAAGGGTATTTCTGTCTGTCATTCCGTCGTACATTTTTTTCCCTTTTACGGAAGGTTTTTTGTAGGGAATAAATGATGAAAAAAAACACTTATTTGAATGGTTTAAAAGAGGAGAAAACAGGAAAAAAATTTAAACATAGTTTGTTTTCAATTTCGACTCTTTAAAATTCTAAATTCAAACCGAAAAAATAGCTAATTCGAATCTTTTTGAAAAAATAATAAAAAATAAAATTTATGGAGCATCATTAGTAATTTTTCCTGATTAAGATTAATTTTAGAATTTTGATGACATGTTTTAAATAAGTTAAAATCCAATCTGCATTTTGTTAGAATAGATAACAAATTGGACCAAGCTATATTTCTAACAGAGACAAATCATTATTTCTTCTAGATTTTCCAGAACAACATTTTTTTTAAAGAAATTTAAAAGACTAAGATTTAAATTTAATTCGCAAGATTTTCTAGATTTGCCAGAATATTTTTTGAATTTTAAACATAAGTGTGAAGAAATATTTCACAAATATTCTTTGTCGAAAAAACTGAAGCTAAAATGAAGAATTAAATTAAAATGTATTTATTATTCTTTAAAATAAAAACATAAATTGACTTGAACATTGATTTAAATTGTCAAGAAAGAAGAGGAAGGAATTTAAAAGGTAAAAAGGTATATGTGTTTAAAAATCCTAAAATCATTTTTAAGGTTGTATTTTTTCTCTAATATTGTCTTCCTGAAAGTTATAAGAAGCAAAGTAAAAAAATAAATTAATTTATTTAGTGAAGACTAAGTCTTTAAAATATTTTCTTGGATTTCAAATTCTATTTGAGTTTTGTCTCTCTTAGAATTAAAAATGTCGAGCAAAGCAAGACCAGCTTGCTAGTAAATAAAAAAAAATAAAAAAAATAGAGGCAGCTCACTGGTAAGTGCTGCTATTTGAGCTATTTTTAGAACAGGCCAGCGGGCGACTCATCTGGTCCTTACGGGCGACCTTGGTGACCCCTGTGGTCAAAGTTGGAACTGCCACAAAACACATTTGAAGATATTCAACACTCTGCTACCATCTGGTGGCTAAAGTGGATGTCCACCCTTCTGAATTTGTCATGTTTCATGTGTCGGGTAACCTGTGGGTTCCTATGAATCCCCTTCCATGACTACAAGTACTACATGTCAAGAATCAGCTGGAGGCCTTCAGTTATCACACCGACAAACTTTCATTTTGCGGGATGAAGAAGTGAAAGTGAAAGTGCTGCCTTAGAGTTTCCATTAGAATGAGTTGCTAGGACGTGGATGTGAACATGAAAAGGTGACAGCAATGTTCTGCATCTTCATCCTGCTCCTCAACACCGTGTGTAATATTAGCTGCATGACCTCACTGGTCATCACACACACCTGCTGATAACTAGTAAATACACACGAGTGTGTGTGTGTGTTTGTGTGTGTGTGCGTGTGTGTGTGTGTGTGTTTGTCCAAGCTGTTGACAGCATGTGGAGTTGAGAGCTTGCAGACACCACCCAGCCTCCGTAGAAGTAGTCAGGACCGAGAGCGCCATCTAGTGTAGGAAGTGTACCAGCACAAGTACTGCTGGGCTGCTCATCAACAGTCTGCAGCAGGGTGCCCTAACTTTTGCTGCAGGCCAGCAACTTTCAATGTCGCAAGTGTTTGGGGATTATTGATATACATTATGTATATTGGTGTATTTATTAACAAGAGAAAGGTGTTTTTTTTAACGATTTCATTAAGACTTGCATTGACTGGAATCAGACAGCAGTGGTGATCGCCTCCACTTCTTCTCACAGAGGAGAACAAAAGTCCTCCTTTCTGTCCAAAACCACATGAAAGTTTGTCATACTCCTTTTCAAACACTTTACAAGAAATACTAACTTCCTAGCTGGATAGCTTTCTGAGACTCTTATTTTGTTAGCACAGGCAGGATGAAGCAAGGCTTTTATTGTGAAGACAGGAACTGTGCACTCAGTCTTTAGAGTTTTGAAAGCAACGTTGAAATAAAAAGAGTTTCTCGCCTTCCTGTCGGTCATTTTTTCTTAATAATGACCTGACAGCAGCCGGAGTCGTCTCACAAGACCCTCGGGTGCTGAGAATGTCAATCAAGTGATGTCAGAGTGACAACATGGTAAATAAATTGATGCTCCATAATTTTTAGGTCTATTCTTTTAATTCCTTACTGACACACCTCCTTCCAACATGGACTGACACACCTTCCTCCCCCATGGACCAACACACCCTCCACCATCGAATGACATACCATCCAGCATGGACTGACACACCCTCCACCATGGACTGACACACCCTCCACCATGGACTGACACACCCTCCACCATGGACTGACACACCCTCCACCATGGACTGACACACCCTCCACCATGGACTGACACACCTTCCTCCACCATGGACTGACACACCCTCCACCATGGACTGACACACCCTCCACCATGGACTGACACACCTTCCTCCACCATGGACTGACACACCCTCCAACATGGACTGACACACCTTCCTCCACCATGGACTGACACACCTTCCTCCACCATGGACTGACACACCCTCCAACATGGACTGACACACCTTCCTCCACCATGAACTGACACACCCTCCACCATGGACTGACACACCCTCCACCATGGACTGACACACCCTCCAACATGAACTGACACACCTTCCTCCACCATGAACTGACACACCCTCCACCATGGACCGACACACCCTCCACCATGGACTGACACACCCTCCACCATGGACTGACACACCTTCCTCCACCATGGACTGACACACCCTCCACCATGGACTGACACACCCTCCAACATGGACTGACACACCTTCCTCCACCATGGACCGACACACCCTCCTCCATGGACCGACACACCCTCCACCATGGACTGACACACCCTCCAACATGGACTGACACACCTTCCTCCACCATGGACTGACACACCCTCCAACATGGACTGACACACCTTCCTCCACCATGGACCGACACACCCTCCACCATGGACCGACACACCCTCCACCATGGACTGACACACCCTCCACCATGGACTGACACACCTTCCTCCACCATGGACTGACACACCCTCCAACATGGACTGACACACCTTCCTCCACCATGGACTGACACACCCTCCAACATGGCCTGACACACCTTCCTCCACCATGGACCGACACACCCTCCACCATGGACCGACACACCCTCCACCATGGACTGACACACCCTCCACCATGGACTGACACACCTTCCTCCACCATGGACTGACACACCCTCCAACATGGACTGACACACCTTCCTCCACCATGGACTGACACACCCTCCAACATGGCCTGACACACCTTCCTCCACCATGGACCGACACACCCTCCACCATGGACTGACACACCCTCCTCCATGGACTGACACACCCTCCACCATGGACTGACACACCTTCCACCATGGACTGACATACCATCCACGATGGACTGACACACCCTCCTCCATGGACTGACACACCCTCCACCATGGACTGACACACCTTCCTCCACCATGAACTGACACACCCTCCACCATGGACTGACATACCATCCACGATGGACTGACACACCTTCCTCCACCATGGACTGACACACCCTACACCATGGACTGACACACCCTCCAACATGGACTGACACACCTTCCTCCACCATGGACTGACACACCCTCCACCATGGACTGACACACCCTCCACCATGGACTGACACACCTTCCTCCACCATGGACTGACACACCTTCCTCCACCATGGACTGACACACCCTCCAACATGGACTGACACACCTTCCTCCACCATGAACTGACACACCCTCCACCATGGAGTGACACACCCTCCACCATGGACTGACACACCCTCCAACATGAACTGACACACCTTCCTCCACCATGAACTGACACACCCTCCACCATGGACTGACACACCCTCCACCATGGACTGACACACCCTCCACCATGGACTGACACACCTTCCTCCACCATGGACTGACACACCCTCCAACATGGACTGACACACCTTCCTCCACCATGGACTGACACACCCTCCAACATGGCCTGACACACCCTCCACCATGGACTGACACACCCTCCTCCATGGACTGACACACCCTCCACCATGGACTGACACACCTTCCTCCACCATGAACTGACACACCCTCCACCATGGACTGACACACCCTCCACCATGGACTGACACACCTTCCTCCACCATGAACTGACACACCCTCCACGATGGACTGACACACCCTCCACCATGGACTGACACACCCTCCAACATGGCCTGACACACCCTCCACCATGGACTGACACACCCTCCTCCATGGACTGACACACCCTCCACCATGGCCTGACACACCTTCCCCCATGGACTGACACACCCTCCACCATGAACTGACACACCCTCCACCATGGACTGACACACCTTCCTCCACCATGGACCGACACACCCTCTGCCATGGACTGACACACCCAAAAATGTGTGGGGGTGCACAAAAACTGCTTAACCAGCATTTTAGAGAATCTGGAGAAATCACTGCACCTAAGCGATGATATTACAAACCTTTGTTCCCTCAGGCGGTACTGCATCAAACACCGACATTAGGTGTGTAAAGGATATCACCACAGTGATACTTAATAAAACCACTTTCAGTAACTACAGTTGGTCGCTACATTTGTAAGTGCAAGTTAAAACTCTACTATGCAAAGCGAAAGCCATTTATCAACAACACCCAGGAACGCCGCCAGCTTCGCTGGGCCCGAGCTCATCCAAGATGGACTGATGCAAAGTGGAAAACTGTTCTGTGGTGTGACAAGTCCACGTTTCAAATTATATTTAGAAACTGTGGAAGTGGTGTCCTACCGAACAGAGTGGAAACTAACCATCCGGATTGTTATAGGCGCAAAGTTGAAAAGCCAGCATCTGTGATGGTATGGGGGTGTATTAGTGCCCAAGGCATGGGTAACTTACACATCTGTGAAGGCACCATTAATGCTGAATGGTCCATACAGGTTTTGGAGCAACATTTGTTGTCATCCAAGCAACGTTATCATGGACGCCCCTGCTTATTTTAGCAAAATAATGCCAAGCCAGGTGTTACAACAGCGGGGCTTCGTAGTAAAAGAGTGCAGGTACTTTCCTGGCCCGCCTGCAGTCCAGACCTATCTCCCATGGAAAATGTGTGGCGCATTATGAATGGTGTAAAATACGACAACAAGGCTGTTGAACAACTTAAGCTGTACATCAAGCAAGAATGGGAAAGGATTCCACTTTCAAAGCTTCAACAATTAGTTTCCTCAGTTCCCAAACGTTTATTGAGTGTTGTTAAAAGAAAAGGTGATGTAACACAGTGGTGAACATGCCCTTTCCCAACTACTTTGGCATGTGTTGCAGCCATAAAATTCTAAGTTATTATTTGCAAAAAAATAAGGTTTATCAGTTTGAACATCAAATATGTTGTCTTTGTGGCATATTCAACTGAATATGGGTTGAAAAGGATTTGCAAATCATTGTATTCCGTTTATATTTACATCTAACACAATTTCCCAACTCATATGGAAACGGGGTTTTGTAAATAAATAAATATACTAAACATGTTGTAGACCACATGGTGGCAGCGTGTCAGGACGTTAACTAACAAGAAGGTTCCTCCTGACCCTCCTATTGACAAATGCAGTCATAAAATATTCAAAAGGAGGCTAATAATTGTTTAAGTGCTACTTTTGAGAGCCTCTCTCTGCCTCCTTACCTGCACTTCCTCGTTACTGTCGCAGATAATTACCAAAGAAGACGTGCACCTGGAAAATTATCTCAGCGTTCAGCTTGCTAAAGGCCTACTGAAATGAGATGTTCTTATTCAAACGGGGATAGCAGGTCCATTCTATGTGTCATACTTGATCATTTCGCCATATTGCCATATTTTTGCTGAAAGGATTTAGTAGAGAACATCGATGATAAAAAACGCAACTTTTGGTGCTGATAAAAAAGCCTTGCCTGTACCGGAAGTAGCAGACGATGTGCGCGTGACGTCACGGGTTGTGGAGCTCCTCACATCTGAACATTGTTTACAATCATGGCCACCAGCAGCGAGAGCGATTCGGACCAAGAAAGCAACGCTTTCCCCATTAATTTGAGCGAAGATGAAAGTTTCGTGGATGAGGAAATTTAGAGTGAAGAACTAGAAAGAAAAAAAAGGCGAGGGCAGTGGGAGCGATTCAGATGTTATTAGACACATTTACTAGGATAAGTCTGGAAAATCCCTTATCTGCTTATTGTGTTACTAGTGTTTTAGTGAGATTATATGGTAGCTGAAAGTCAGAGGGGTGTGGCCACGGGTGTGTTGACCGCCAGTGTCTCCGGTGGGAGGAGGTAAGAGAGTCCGCAGCTGCAGAAGGATGCAAGCTCCGCTCATGTCTACGGTAAGAGCCGACTTATTACCAGAATTTTCTCACCGAAACCTGCCGGTTGACATGTGGTCGGGAACCATGTTCGCTTGACCGCTCTGTTCCATAGTAAAGCTTCACCTTCGGGAATGTAAACAAAGAAACACCGGCTGTGTTTGTGTGGCCAAAGGCAGCTGCAATACACCGCTTCCAACCTACATCTTTCTTCTTTGACGTCTCCATTATTAATTGAACAAATTTCAAAAGATTCAGCAACACAGATGTCCAGAGCAATTTAGTAAACTAAACCGGCCGTGTTGGCATGTGTTGCAATTTTAAGATTTCATCATTGATATATAAACTGTGTAGTCGGTAGTAGTGGGTTTCAGTAGGCCTTCAAGGGAGGAGTGTGAATTTGTTTTCAAAATGCTGCACCATCGTAACCTGCTTTAGTATTAGTACTGCAACCCGATCTCTGTGTGGCAGCTAGCATCATGCTAATCAATAGCTGACATCCTGCCAGACGGAGAGCTGCAGCCAAGGAGAAGCTCTAGAAAGAAAGGAGGCGTGTTTGCTAACAAGCACTGAATAAAATGTTGCAGGAACTGAGGCAGCAGACATGCCGAGTGTTAGAGGAACATAAACAAGCGAGCATTCCTTCACATTCTTTAAAAGGAGCATAAACAAGCGAGCATTCCGTCATCTTCTTTCCTCCACATGTCCGAGCAGAGCACAAACACTGAAAGCAGAAGGAGAGTTTTAAAGTTACAAAGTTGAAGTTTAAGTTGCTACCTGCGCTCACATCACACTATACAAAGTTGAAGTTTAAGTTGCTACCTGCGCTCACATCACACTTTACAAAGTTGAAGTTTAAGTTGTTACCTGCGCTCACATCACACTTTACAAAGTTAAAGTTTAAGTTGCTACCTGCGCTCACATCACACTTTACAAAGTTCAGGTTTAAGTTGCTACCTGCGCTCACATCACACTTTACATTGTTGGAGTTGAAGTTGCTACCTGCGCTTACATCACACTTTACAAAGTTAAAGTTTAAGTTGCTACCTGCGCTCACATCACACTTTACAAAGTTGAAGTTTAAGTTGCTACCTGCGCTCACATCACACTTTACAAAGTTCAGGTTTAAGTTGATACCTGCGCTCACATCACACTTTACAAAGTTGAAGTTGAAGTTGCTACCTGCGCTTACATCACACTTTACAAAGTTAAAGTTTAAGTTGCTACCTGCGCTTACATCACACTTTACAAAGTTAAAGTTTAAGTTGCTCCCTGCGCTCACATCACACTTTACAAAGTTGAAGTTGAAGTTGCTACCTGCGTTCACATCACACTTTACAAAGTTGAATTTGAAGTTGCTAGCTGCGCTCACATCACACTTTACAAAGTTGAAGTTGCTACCTGCCTTCACATCACACTTTACAAAGTTGAAGTTGAGGTTGCTACCTGCGCTCACACCACACTTTACAAAGTTGAAGTTGAAGTTGCTACCTGCGCTCACATCACACTTTACAAAGTTGAAGTTTAAGTTGCTACCTGCGCTCACATCACACTTTACAAAGTTAAAGTTTAAGTTGCTACCTGCGTTCACATCACACTTTATAAAGTTGAAGTTGAAGTTGCTACCTGCCCTCACATCACACTTTACAAAGTTAAAGTTTAAGTTGCTACCTGCGCTCACATCACAATTCACAAAGTAGAAGTTTAAGTTGCTACCTGCGCTCACATCACACTTTACAAAGTAGAAGTTTAAGTTGCTACCTGCGCTCACATCACACTTTACAAAGTTGAAGTTGCTACCTGCGCTCACATCACACTTTACAAAGTTGAAGTTGAAGTTGCTACCTGCGCTCACATCACACTTTACGAAGTTGAAGTTGCTACATGCGCTCACATCACACTTTACAAAGTTGAAGTTGAAGTTGCTACCTGCGCTCACATCACACTTTACAGAGTTGAAGTTTAAGTTGCTACCTGCGCTCACATCGCACTTTACAAAGTTGAAGTTTAAGTTGCTACCTGCGCTCACATCACACTTTATAAAGTAGAAGTTTAAGTTGCTACCTGCGCTCACATCACACTTTACTAAGTTTAAGTTTAAGTTGCTACCTGCGCTCACATCACACTTTACAAAGTTGAAGTTGCTACCTGCGCCCACATCACACTTTACAAAATTGAAGTTGAAGTTGCTACCTGCGCTCACATCACACTTTACAAAGTTGAAGTTGAAGTTGCTACCTGCGCTCACATCACACTTTACAAAGTTGAAGTTGAAGTTGCTACCTGCGCTCACATCACACTTTACAAAGTTGAAGTTGCTACCTGCGCTCACATCACACTTTACAAAGTTGAAGTTGAAGTTGCTACCTGCGCTCACATCACACTTTACAAAGTTAAAGTTGAAGTTGCTACCTGCGCTCACATCACACTTTACAAAGTTGAAGTTGAAGTTGCTACCTGCGCTCACATCACACTTTACAAAGTTGAAGTTGAAGTTGCTACCTGTGCTCACATCACACTTTACAAAGTTCAGGTTTAAGTTGATACCTGCGCTCACATCACACTTTACAAAGTTGAAGTGGAAGTTGCTACCTGCGCTCACATCACACTTTACAAAGTTGAAGTATAAGTTGCAACTTGCGCTCACATCACACTTTATAAAGTAGAAGTTGAAGTTGCTCCCTGCGCTCACATCACACTTTACAAAGTTGAAGTTTAAGTTGCTACCTGCGCTCACATCACACTTTACAAAGTTGAAGTTTAAGTTGCTACCTGCGCTCACATCACACCTTACAAAGTTGAAGTTGCTACCTGCGCTCACATCACACTTTACAAAGTTGAAGTTGAAGTTGCTACCTGCGCTCACATCACACTTTACAAAGTTGAAGTTGAAGTTGCTACCTGCGCTCACATCACACTTTACAAAGTTGAAGTTTAAGTTGCTACCTGCGCTCACATCACACTTTACAAAGTTCAGGTTTAAGTTGATACCTGCGCTCACATCACACTTTACAAAGTTGAAGTTGAAGTTGCTACCTGCGCTTACATCACACTTTACAAAGTTAAAGTTTAAGTTGCTACCTGCGCTCACATCACACTTTACAAAGTTGAAGTTTAAGTTGCTACCTGCGCTCACATCACACTTTACAAAGTTCAGGTTTAAGTTGATACCTGCGCTCACATCACACTTTACAAAGTTGAAGTTGAAGTTGCTACCTGCGCTTACATCACACTTTACAAAGTTAAAGTTTAAGTTGCTACCTGCGCTTACATCACACTTTACAAAGTTGAAGTTGAATTTGCTACCTGCGTTCACATCACACTTTACAAAGTTGAATTTGAAGTTGCTCGCTGCGCTCACATCACACTTTACAAAGTTGAAGTTGCTACCTACGCTCACATCACACTTTACAAAGTTGAAGTTGAGGTTGCTACCTGCGCTCACACCACACTTTACAAAGTTGAAGTTGAAGTTGCTACCTGCGCTCACATCACACTTTACAAAGTTGAAGTTTAAGTTGCTACCTGCGCTCACATCACACTTTACAAAGTTAAAGTTTAAGTTGCAACCTGCGCTCACATCACACTTTACAAAGTTGAAGTTTAAGTTGCTACCTGCGCTCACATCCCACTTTATAAAGTTGAAGTTGAAGTTGCTACCTGCCCTCACATTACACTTTACAAAGTTGAAGTTTAAGTTGCTACCTGCGCTCACATCACAATTCACAAAGTAGAAGTTTAAGTTGCTACCTGCGCTCACATCACACTTTACAAAGTTGAAGTTGAAGTTGCTATCTGCGCTCACATCACACTTTACAAAGTAGAAGTTTAAGTTGCTACCTGCGCTAACATCACCCTTTACAAAGTAGAAGTTTAAGTTGCTACCTGCGCTCACATCACACTTTACAAAGTTGAAGTTTAAGTTGCTACCTGCGCTCACATCACACTTTACAAAGTTGAAGTTGCTACCTGCGCTCACATCACACTTTACAAAGTTGAGGTTGAAGTTGCTACCTGCCCTCACATCACTCTTTACAAAGTTGAAGTTGCTACCTGCGCCCACATCACACTTTACAAAGTTTAAGTTTAAGTTGCTACCTGCGCTCACATCACACTTTACAAAGTTGAAGTTGAGGTTGCTACCTGCGCTCACATCACACTTTACAAAGTAGAAGTTTAAGTTGCTACCTGCGCTCACATCACACTTTACAAAGTTAAAGTTTAAATTGCTACCTGCGCTCACATCACACTTTACAAAGTTGAAGTTGAGGTTGCTACCTGCGCTCACATCACACTTTACAAAGTTGAAGTTGAAGTTGAAGTTGCTACCTGCGCTCACATCACACTTTACAAAGTTGAAGTTGAAGTTGCTACCTGCGCTCACATCACACTTTACAAAGTTGAAGTTGAAGTTGCTACCTGCGCTCACATCACACTTTACAAAGTTGAAGTTGAAGTTGCTACCTGCGCTCACATCACACTTTACAAAGTTGAAGTTGCTACCTGCGCTCACATCACACTTTACAAAGTTGAAGTTGAAGTTGCTACCTGCGCTCACATCACACTTTACAAAGTTCCGCATGAACATTTCAGTTCCTCCAAGATTTCACACCCTGTTTTGTGGTTGTCGCCGCCTAAAAAGCCTAAATTGTTTTCAATAACATGAGAACTTTTTCCACCAAAAGTTCAGGAGTTTTAAGTTCCTGGAACTCCAAGTTCCTGTAAACTCCTGTGGTTTGTGTTTCCATGGCATTTCCCAGTTACAATATTTTCACACACTGATGCCATGTACATGAACAGAATATAGGATTTCTTGGAATTTCGGAAAGTTCCACCTCGCTAATAGGAACTAAAAATTGTTCCTGAAAAACTACATCTAGGTTTCCCTGATCTATTGGACTTCCACAGGAAGACCTTGTCATGACCTGAGATCTACAAAGCAGAGAGGGAGCAAAACCTGACATCGCTCCAGGGACCTTTCCTTTAAACTGTTTATGACCAAGGCCAGCAGCTGTTCATGACCCCCATCCCCTTAGATGCAGCTGCAGCCATGTAATCAGGAAATGCCCAAATACATGAGGAAGCGTGGAGCTCCTTCCTAGGAGCGGCGGGGCGACGTTGTACGAGGGTAAAAGTGCACTATGTCACATCAGACTTAGACAAACTAAGTCACATCATCCATCCATCCATCTTCAACCACTTATCTGGAATGGGGTTGTGGGGACAACAGCTCCAGCAGAGACATCAGACTTAGACTTAGACAAACTAAGTCACATCAGACTTAGACTTAGCCATACTAAGTCACATCAGACTTAGACAAACTAAGTTACATCAGACTTGGACAAACTAAGTCACATCAGAGTTAGACTTAGGCAAAATAAGCCACATCGGACTTAGACTTAGACAAACCAAGTCACATAAGACTTAGACAAACTAAGTAACATCAGACTTAGACACACTAAGTCACATCAGACTTAGGCTTAGACGAACTAAGTCACATCAGACATAGAAAAACTAAGTCACATCAGACTTAGACGTAGGCAAACTAAGTCACATCCGACTTAGACAAACTAAGTCACATCAGACTTAGACGAACAGTGACCACGTCAGAATAAGTCACATCAGGCTTAGACTTAGACAAATTAAGTCACATCAGACTTAGACGAAGTAAGTCGCATCAGACTTAGACTTAGACGAACTACGTCACATCAGACATAGTAAAAACTAAGTCACATCAGACTTAGACGTAGACCAACTAAGTCACACCAGACTTAGACAAACTAAGTCACATCAGACTTAGACGAACAGGGACTACGTCAGAATAAGTCACATCAGGCTTAGACTTAGACAAATTAAGTCACATCAGACTTAGACGAAGTAAGTCACATCAAACTTATACTAAAACAACCTAAATCACATCAGACTTAGACTAAGACAAACTAAGTTACATCAGAAAAAGTCACATCAGACTTAGACAAACTAAGTCACATCAGACTTAGACAAAGTAAGTCACATCAGACTTACACTTAGACACACAGTGACCACGTCAAACTAAGTCACATCAGACTTACACTTAGACAAATTAAGTCACATCAAACTTTGACTTAGACAACCTAAGTCACATCAGACTTGGACTTAGACAAATTAAGTCACATCAGACTTAGACGAACTAAGTCAGATCAAACTTAAACTTGGACAACCTAAATCACATCAGACCTAGACTAAGACAAACTAAGTCACATCAGAAAAAGTCACATCAGACTTAGACAAACTAAGTCACATCAGACTTAGACTTTGACAAAGTAAGTCACATCAGACTTACACTCAGACTTACACTCGGACAAACAGTGACCACGTCAAACTAAGTCACATCAGACTAGACTTAGACAAATTATGTCACATCAGACTTGGACTTGGACAAACTAAGTCACAACAGAATAAGTCACATCAGACTTAGACAAATTAAGTCACATCAGACTTAGACGAACTAAGTCACATCAGACTTAGACTAAGACAAACTAAGTCACATCAGAAAAAGTCACATCAGACTTAGACAAACTAAGTCACATCAGACTTAGACAAACTAAGTCACATCAGACCTACACTTAGACAAACAGTGAGCACGTCAAAATAAGTCACATCAGACTTACACTTAGACAAATTAAGTCACATCAGACTTAGACGAACTAAGTCACATCAAACTTAGACTTAGACGAACTAAGTCACATCAGACTTAGACTTAGACAACCTAAGTCACATCAGACTTAGACCAAGACAAACTAAGTCACATCAGAAAAAGTCACACCAGACTTAGACTTAGACAAAGTAAGTCACATCAGACTTACACTTAGACAAACAGTGACCACGTCAAACTAAGTCACATCAGACTAGACTTGGACAAATTAAGTCACACCAGACCTAGACAAACTAAGTCACATCAAACTTAGACTTAGACAAACAAAGTCACATCAGACTTAGACAAACTAAGTCACATCAGACTTAGACGTAGACAAACTAAGTCAAATCAGACTTACACTTAGACAAACAGTGACCACGTCAAACTAAGTCACATCAGACTAGACTTAGACAAATTAAGTCACATCAGACTTAGACAAACTAAGTCACATCAAACTTAGACCTAGACAAACTAAGTCACATCAGACTTAGACTTAGACAAACTAAGTCACAACAGAATAAGTCACATCAGACTTAGACAAATTAGGTCACATCAGACTTAGACCAAATTATTGGGGATCCAAAAGGGTCCTACTCATTAAAGTGTTAAAAAATGTATTATAGTTATTTTGTTTACTTTTAACACAATAATCTCGACATCAACTTCAGATCTATCCGTCAAATATAAGTTTTATTGTTCATAATGTTTTTTGTTTGTTCGTTTTAAAACAAAATCGTGTGGCAAACACTAAATGTGCAACATTTTAAACAAAAAATATCTCCAAGTAGAATATTTAATGTGACCTGAATAGGTCAATAATTCATAATGACATTGATTTTTATTCACAATTTTGTTTTTAAAGAAACAGCCTGCATGACAGCTTTGTGTTATTAGAGTCAACATAGCAACATTTCCTATTTAAATTTCACCTTTTTGCTCTTTTATACCACTTTTTATGTTCTGTATTTTTTTAAATCGTATTTTTAGAATGTACCGTGGGGCCGTTAAAATTTTTTCCTGCGGGCCGCAAATGGCCCCCGGGCCACATTTTGGACATCCCTGCTCTAATACATTTAGGAAGGATGCAACATAAATTACCTATGGAGTTTATTTACATAAAACTAGCCCCTAAATAACCCAAATGAAGACGTGTGTTTACTCTTGGCATCACAGACTTACGCAAAGACTGGAGAGGTTGTTTACGCAATTAGACTTCACGTGTGTGCAGTTGTGAATGGAAAATATGCATGTGCTGTGTTTGGCAACACAATCTGCACACTGACACTATCTGAGGAAGTGGAATGATGAAATAAAAGAGGGTAAAACATGTCAAGATGCTAATGAGAGGAAACACTCAGTAGTCAGTCACACTGTGGGATTATTCCTTGCTTACATTACAACAATATTAATGCTTTGAGAGTAACATAACATAATATAGAGCAGAGGTCGGGAACCTATGGCTCTAGAGCCAGATGTGGCTCTTTTGATGACTGCATCTGGCTCTCAGATAAATCTTAGCTGACATTGCTTAACACAGGGGTCGGGAACCTTTTTGGCTGAGAGAGCCATGAAAGCCAAATATTTCACAATGTATTTCCGTAAGAGCCATATAACATTTTTCAACACTGAATACAACTAAATTTGTGCATTTTTAAGTATGACCAACATTTGTAGAGTATAATAAGTCTCTTATTCTTTTTAACAACATTGATATTATAAAAGTTAACCAGTAATACATATAATACTCCATCCATCCATTCATCCATCTTCTTCCGCTTATCCGAGGTCGGGTCGCGGGGGCAGCAGCCCAAGCAGGGAAACCCATACTTCCCTCTCCCCAGCCACTTCGTCTAGCTCTTCCCGGGGATCCCGAGGCGTTCCCAGGCCAGCCGGGAGACATAGTCTTCCCAACGTGTCCTGGGTCTTCCCCGTGGCCTCCTACCAGCTGGACGTGCCCTAAACACCTCCCTAGGGAGGCGTTCGGGTGGCATCCTGACCAGATGCCCGAACCACCTCATCTGGCTCCTCTCGATGTGAAGGAGCAGCTGCTTTACTTTGAGTTCTTCCCGAATGGCAGCGCTTCTCACCCTATCTCTAAGGGAGAGCCCCGCCACACGGCGGAGGAAACTCATTTCGGCCGCTTGTACCCGTGATCTTATCCTTTCGGTCATGACCCAAAGCTCATGACCATAGGTGAGGATGGGAACGTAGATCGACCGGTAAATTGAGAGCTTTGCCTTCCGGCTCAGCTCCTTCTTCACCACAACGGATCGATACAACGTCCGCATTACTTCTTACCATTAATGCGACATCTTGAACAGGTGCGGTAGAAAACGGATGGTTGGATTAAAATGCATGAGAATGCTTTATAATTTGAACGTTATTTTTGAAACTGTGATTACCGGCGGAATTATTCATTACTTATTGTGTTAAGCAACGTCAGCTAAGATTTATCTGAGAGCAAGATGCAGTCATCTGGCTCTAAAGCCATAGGTTCCCTACCCCTGGTTTGAAGGGGAACATTATCACAATTTCAAAAGGGTTAAAAACAACAAAAATCTGTTCCCAGTGGCTTGTTGTATTTTTTTTCAAAATTTTACCGGTCTCCAAATATCCCTAAAAAAAGCTTTAAAGTGCTTGATTTTCGCTATTTGCGATGCCACTATCCATTTCCCTGTGACGTCATACAGTGCGGCCAATGTAAACAAACAATGGCGAATAGCACAGCAAGATATAGCGACATTAGCTCGGATTCAGACTCGGATTTCAGCGGCTTAAGCGATTCAACAGATTACGCATGTATTGAAACGGATGGTTGGAGTATGAAAGTATTGAAGAAGAAACTGAAGATATTGACGCTATTCATAGCCATAGCATGGCCGAATAGCTGTGTTAGCATCGCCGGTAAAATGTGCGGACTGAACGATCAGGACTTTCGCATCTTGTGACACTGGAGCAACTTAAATCCGTCGATTGGTAAGTGTTTGTTTCGCATTAAATGTGAGTGGAAGGAAACGTAATATAGTTGCAAATGCATCTGCAGGTTATCCATACATCTGTGTTCCATGTCTGCTTTAGCACCGCCGGTAAATAGCATGTTAGCATCGATTAGCGTAACATGTTAGCATCGATTAGCTGGCAGTCACGCCGCAACCAAATGTCTGATTAGCACATAAGTCAACAACAACAAAACTCACCTTTGTGATTTTGTTGACTTTATCATTGCAAATGCATCTGCAGGTTATCCATACATCTCTGTGCCATGTCTGTCATCGCCGGTAAAATGTGGAGCCATTTTGGTACATTAAATGGGGGTCCTGCGGCAGACACTTTGGCATCTTCGGGCCAGTGGTGCAACTTGAATCCCTCCCTGTTAGTGTTGTTACACCCTCCGACAACACACCGTCGAGGCATGATGTCTCCAAGGTTCCCAAAAATTATCGAAAATAACGGAGCTGAGACACAATGTTTACAATGGGTTGAAAATGAAAATGGCGGCTGTATTACCTCGGCGACGTCACATTCTGACGTCATCCCCTCCAGAACGATTAACAGAAAGGCGATTAATTCGCCAAAATTCACCCATTTAGAGTTCGGAAATCGGTTAAAAAAATATATGGTCTTTTTTCTGCACCATCAAGGTATATATTGACACTTACATAGGTCTGGTGATAATGTTCCCCTTTAAGCATTAGACACCTTTTTACCTGCACCCTGCCTCCCGCTGTTTCCCACATCTACAAAGCAATTAGCCACCGACTGCCACCTACTGATATGGAAGAGTATTACACGGTTACTCTGCATAGCTCTGTTGGTAGAGTGGCCGTGCAAGCAACCTGAGGGTTCCAGGTTCGATTCCCGCTTACGCCATCCTAGTCACTGCCGTTGTGTCCTTGGGCAAGACACTTTACACACCTGCCCCCAGCGCCACCCACACTGGTTTAAATGTAACTTAGATATTGGGTGTCACTTTGTAAAGCGCTTTGAGTCACTAGAGAAAAGCGCTATATAAATGTAATTCTCTGAGAGCCATATGTAGGCATCAAAAGAGCCACATCTGGCTCTAGAGCAGGGGTAGGGAACCAATGGCTCTAGAGCCAGATGTGGCTCTTTTGATGACTGCATCTGGCTCTCTGATAAATCTGAGCTGACGTTGCTTAACACGATAAGTAATGAATAATTCCACTTGTAATCACAGTGTTAAAAATAATGTCCAAAATATATATTATTCTCATGCATTTTTAATCCGTCCATCCTTTTTTCTACCGCACCTGTTCAAGAAGTTGCGTCAATTGTAAGAAGTTATTTATGTATTATTGGTTAGTGTGGGGCTTGCCCTCCTGGGGGTTCTTCAGACCCCCAAGCACCGACATGAGAGCCTGTTTCAGGGTTACAATATTGTTTTATTTTTCAATAAATCTCTCAGTTGTTTTCCAGCAATTGTATTTCCAGCCCCAACCCCATCTCTCCTCCTGGCTGCTGCTTATAACAGAGCGACAGGTGATTAGATAACAAGGCCCAGGTGGGCCATCTACGCACCTGTCGATGCAGGCCCGCGGACCACGCCCCCTTCACAGTTAGCCTTAGAATAACAATGTTATTACAAAGAATAAGAGACCTACTATACTCTAGAAATGTTGGTTTTACTTAAAAATTCACGCGTTTGTGTTCAGTGTTAAAAAAAATATTATATGGCTCTTACGGAAATATATTTCAAAATATTTGGCTTTTTGGCTCTCTCAGCCAAAAAGGTTCCCGACCCCTGCTTTAGAGCCATAGGTTCCCTACCCCTGGCTTAACACGATAAGTAATGAATAATTACGCTGGTAATCACAGTGTTAAAAATGACGTTCAAATTATATAACATTCTCATTTATTTTAATCCAACCATCCATTTTCTAACCCAACTATTCAAGAAGTTGCATTAATGGGAAGAAGTATTATATTCATTATTGGTTAGCTTTAGAATAACAATGTTATTAAAAATAATAGGAGACTTATTATTCTCTAAAAATGTTGGTCTTACTTAAAAATGCACGCATTTATCTGTATTCAGTGTTAAAAAATATTATATGGCTCTCACGGAAATACATTTTGAAATATTTGGCTTTCGTGGCTCTCTCAGCCAAAAAGGTTCTCGACCCCTGACCTATATTAATGTTGAATATGTTCCCCGTACTAAAGTATTTGTGCCCCAGTTTTTTACTGGGGCACAAAATGAACTGTGCATGACCATCACCTTTTTCAAACAACAAAACCAAGACAGTGCACAAACTCACAAAAAATTACACGCCTGCAAATCAGTCAGCTGTTGCCGTATCCGTAATACGCCGATAGGGAGAAGTTTGTATTTACACGATGAGTCGGGTGTGTTTTGACCTCCGCCGAACCCGTGAGGCCGACTCACCGAACCCCTAGGGTTCCATCGAACCCTGGTTAAGAACCACTGAGCTAGATCATTGCTGTGTAGGCCTACTTTGAGAATTAGTGGGGCATTAGTGGTTCTGCTTTCAATTCATATTGAACAATTGCCTCATATTTGGTCATATTTGCTAAAAACAAAAAAGGGAATAAGCGGTAGAAAATGGATGGATGGATGGACGCTACTGAGTGTCATTTGCTAACATTTTCTAAATAAAAAAATGGTGCCTAGGCTCCACAACACTGCATTAAACCTTATCAAATTGCATTTACAATCCACAAAGTATATGCAACTAAACATCACAAACGACGGCCATTTCGAATATTTCGCTATTTCGTAGATTGGAGTTCGGAGGACGTCCGGATGGAAACACGTCATCACTCTGACCATATCAGCTGATCAGTCATACAGGAAATGTGGCCAAGTTATGAAGAGACGTGCTGTTTACTAAACATATGTTTCCCTTCTTGTATGCTTTCTAAATCGTAAATAAATACATAAAAAGTCTGCTAACCATGCAGTCAATGGAGGCTTTCTACAAAGCCTCTAAATAAGCATCCAAAGCCAGCAACTAATACTTTATTTACATATTACACAAATATTAGCGGTATTGTTATTATAAGCTTTAATGCAGACAAACTATTTTAGGCAGCGCATTGATAACAGAATGATGTTGCTGCTGCATCACGCCTTGGATCGTCAAACTTATTCTAGTTTTTATATCATCACTCTCATCTGGATAATAGGAGCATTTAGCCATGAATCTACAAGTTGTTCATCTGTGACATTGGATGTGTACCTGGAGATGGAGACAAGCAGCTTCCCTGAAATGCTCACTCATTCACAAACAAGGACGGGGCGATGGTCACCAATTTGTCAACAAATGCCTGAGCAAATTGTTTAAGAACAACATTTCTCAAGCAGCTATTGCAAGGAATTTAGGGATTTCACCATCTACGCTCCGTAATATCATCAAAACGTTCAGAGAATCTGGAGAAATCACTGCACGTAAGCCAGGATATTACGCACCTTCCTTCCCTCAGGTGGAACTGCATTAAAAAAAAACACATCCGTGTGTAAAGGATATCACCACATGGGCTCAGGAACACTTCAGAAAACCACTGTCAGTAACTACAGTTGGTTGCTACATCTGTAAGTGCAAGTTAAAACTCTACTATGCAAAGCCAAAGCCATTTATCAACAACACCCAGAAACGCTTGGCTGGGCCCGAGCTCATCTAAGATGGTAGTCAGTCCATGGTAGAGGGCTTGTGGTGGAGGGTGTGTCAGTCCATGGTGGATGGTATGTCAGTCCATGGTGGAGGGCTTGTGGTGGAGGGTGTGTCAGTCCATGGTGGAGGGTGTGTCGGTCCATGGTGGAGGGTGTGTCGGTCCATGGTGGAGGGTGTGTCAGTTCATGGTGGAGGGTGTGTCAGTTCATGGTGGTGGGTGTGTCAGTCCATGGTGGAGGGTGTGTCGGTCCATGGTTGAGGGTGTTTCAGTCAATGGTGGAGGGTGTGTCAGTCCATGGTGGAGGTTGTGTCAGTCCATGGTTGAGGGTGTGTCGGTCCATGGTGGAGGAAGGTGTGTCAGTCCATGGTGGAGGGTGTGTCAGTTCATGGTGGAGGGTGTGTCAGTCCATGGTGGAGGGTGTGTCGGTCCATGGTGGAGGGTGTCAGGTGGAGGGTGTGTCAGTCCATGGTGGAGGGTGTGTCAGTCCATGGTGGAGGGTGTGTCAGTCCATGGTGGATGGTATGTCAGTCCATGGTGGAGGGCTTGTGGTGGAGGGTGTGTCAGTCCATGGTGGAGGGCTTGTGGTGGAGGGTGTGTCAGTCCATGGTGGAGGGTGTGTCAGTTCATGGTGGAGGGTGTGTCAGTCCATGGTGGAGGCTGTGTCAGTCCATGGTGGAGGGTGTGTCAGTCCATGGTGGAGGGTGTGTCAGTCCATGTTGGAGGTTGTGTCAGTCCATGGTGGAGGGTATGTCAGTCCATGGTGGAGGGTGTGTGGTGAAGGGTGTGTCAGTCCATGGTGGATGGTATGTCAGTCCATGGTGGATGGTATGTCAGTCCATGGTGGAGGGCTTGTGGTGGAGGGTGTGTCAGTCCATGGTGGAGGGTGTGTCAGTCCATGGTGGAGGGTGTGTCAGTCCATGGTGGAGGGTGTGTCAGTCCATGTTGGAGGGTGTTTCAGTCCATGGTGGAGGGTGTGTCAGTCCATGGTGGAGGGTGTGTCAGTCCATGTTGGAGGGTGTTTCAGTCCATGGTGGAGGGTGTGTCAGTCCATGGTGGAGGGTGTGTCAGTCCATGGTGGAGGGTGTGTCAGTCCATGTTGGAGGGTGTTTCAGTCCATGGTGGAGGGTGTGTCAGTTCATGGTGGAGGCTGTGTCAGTCCATGGTGGAGGGTGTGTCAGTCCATGGTGGAGGGTGTGTCAGTCCATGTTGGAGGTTGTGTCAGTCCATGGTGGAGGGTATGTCAGTCCATGGTGGAGGGTATGTCAGTCCATGGTGGAGGGTGTGTGGTGAAGGGTGTGTCAGTCCATGGTGGAGGGTGTGTCAGTCCATGGTGGAGGCTGTGTCAGTCCATGGTGGAGGGTGTGTCAGTCCATGGTGGAGGGTGTGTCAGTCCATGTTGGAGGTTGTGTCAGTCCATGGTGGAGGGTATGTCAGTCCATGGTGGAGGGTATGTCAGTCCATGGTGGAGGGTGTGTGGTGAAGGGTGTGTCAGTCCATGGTGGATGGTATGTCAGTCCATGGTGGATGGTATGTCAGTCCATGGTGGAGGGCTTGTGGTGGAGGGTGTGTCAGTCCATGTTGGAGGGTGTTTCAGTCCATGGTGGAGGGTGTTTCAGTCAATGGTGGAGGGTGTGTCAGTCAATGGAGGAGGGTGTGTCAGTCCATGGTGGAGGGTGTGTCAGTGTCAGTGTGTGTGTGTGTGTGTGTGTGTGTGTGTGTGTGTGAGGTGACTATAATAAGTGTGTGTGTGTGAGAGAGTGTGTGAGGTGACTACAATAAGAGAACTGTGTGTGTGTGTGTGTGTGTGTGTGTGTGTGTGTGTGTAGTGACACTAATAAGTGTGTGTGTGAGGTGACTATAGTAAGAAAAGTGTGTGTGTGTGTGTGGTGACTGTAACAAGTGTGTTTGTGTGTGCGTGAGGTGACTGTGATAAGAGAAGTGTGTGTGTGAGGTGACTATAATGTGTGTGTGTGTGTGTGTGTGTGTGTGTGTGTGTGTGTGTGTGTGTGTGTGTGTGTGTGTGAAGTGACACTAATAAGTGTGTGTGTGAGGTGACTATAGTAAGAAAAGTGTGTGTGTGTGTGTGTGGTGACTGTAACAAGTGTGTTTGTGTGTGTGTGAGGTGACAATAATAAGAGAAGTGTGTGTGTGTGTGTGAGGTGACTATAATAAGTGTGTGTGTGTGTGTGTGTGTGAGGTGACTATAATAAGAGAACTGTGTGTGTGTGTGTGTGAAGTGACTCTAATAAGTGTGTGAGTGAGGTGACTATAGTGAGAAAAGTGTGTGTGTGTGAGGTGACTATAACAAGTGTGTTTGTGTGTGAGGTGACTATAAGGGAAGTGTGTGTGTGTGTGTGAGAGGTGACTATAATAAGAGAATTGTGTGTGTGTGTGAAGTGACTCTAATAAGTGTGTGTGTGAAGTGACTCTAATAAGTGTGTGTGTGTGTGTGAGGTGACTATAGTAAGAAAAGTGTGTGTGTGTGAGTGTGTCTGTGCGTGAGGTGACATTAAGGAAGACACCGTGAGACACACGTGATGGCGGCAGCTAGCATGCAAATCGCTCATGTCAAAGTCGAAGTAAACTCGGTAAAATTCCACACTAAGTTGAAGTAAACTCGGGAGAAGTCAACACAAAGTTGAAGTAAACACGGGAGAAGTCGACACAAAGTGGAAGTAAACACGGGAGAAGTCGCCACTTCCTGCGGGCGAAGCAAGCAAGCAGTGTTGAAGCCGGAAAGAAGCACTCACCGCCGGCTGGGTCAGACACGGAAGACACGGAAGAGGTCTGGCCCATCTTCGGCTGCCCGGGTCAGGGAGCTCAGGCTCGACCCGCACGCCGCTATCAGCGCTCCTTATCGCCGCATAGATCCTGGCAGCGAGCGGCCTGGGATGTCATGTCCGCCTCGGCTGGAACTTTCTTCTGGGCGCCTGCGAGAGATTAACCCGCCCTCGTCTTCCTCCTCCTACTGCTGCTGATACCACTGCTGATACTACTACTACTACTACTGCTGATACTACTACTACTACTGCTGATACCACTGCTGATACTACTACTACTACTACTGCTGATACTACTACTACTACTGCTGATACCACTGCTGATACTACTGCTACTACTACTGATACCACTGCTGATACTACTGCTGGGATGCTGGGGCTGGCCAGGCCGATACTAACATCGACCGCGTCGATACCAGAGGTAGTGTAACCGAGGCTGGATAGATGTCGCCTATAATGTATAAAACTACAAATAACAAACACGAAAGCTCCAGTTTTACACGAGGACCACTTTATTCTGTTTGTTTTCAAAACTCCGCTCCACCGCAACGTGTCACCACTTCCGCTTTTTAGCGCCTTCAGAATAAGAGCTCAAGGCATATACTGACAGGGGTCACCAACCTTTTTGAAAGCAAGAGCTACTTCTCGGGTACTGATTAATGCAAAGGGCTACCAGTTTGATACACACTTAAATGAATTGCCAGAAATAGCCAATTTGCTCAATTTACCTTTTAATAAATAAATCTATATATATATATAAAAAAAAAGGGTATTTCTGTCTGTCATTCCGTCGTACATTTTTTTCCCTTTTACGGAAGGTTTTTTGTAGGGAATAAATGATGAAAAAAAACACTTATTTGAATGGTTTAAAAGAGGAGAAAACAGGAAAAAAATTTAAACATAGTTTGTTTTCAATTTCGACTCTTTAAAATTCTAAATTCAAACCGAAAAAATAGCTAATTCGAATCTTTTTGAAAAAATAATAAAAAATAAAATTTATGGAGCATCATTAGTAATTTTTCCTGATTAAGATTAATTTTAGAATTTTGATGACATGTTTTAAATAAGTTAAAATCCAATCTGCATTTTGTTAGAATAGATAACAAATTGGACCAAGCTATATTTCTAACAGAGACAAATCATTATTTCTTCTAGATTTTCCAGAACAACATTTTTTTTAAAGAAATTTAAAAGACTAAGATTTAAATTTAATTCGCAAGATTTTCTAGATTTGCCAGAATATTTTTTGAATTTTAAACATAAGTGTGTAGAAATATTTCACAAATATTCTTTGTCGAAAAAACTGAAGCTAAAATGAAGAATTAAATTAAAATGTATTTATTATTCTTTAAAATAAAAACATAAATTGACTTGAACATTGATTTAAATTGTCAAGAAAGAAGAGGAAGGAATTTAAAAGGTAAAAAGGTATATGTGTTTAAAAATCCTAAAATCATTTTTAAGGTTGTATTTTTTCTCTAATATTGTCTTCCTGAAAGTTATAAGAAGCAAAGTAAAAAAATAAATTAATTTATTTAGTGAAGACTAAGTCTTTAAAATATTTTCTTGGATTTCAAATTCTATTTGAGTTTTGTCTCTCTTAGAATTAAAAATGTCGAGCAAAGCAAGACCAGCTTGCTAGTAAATAAAAAAAAATAAAAAAAATAGAGGCAGCTCACTGGTGAGTGCTGCTATTTGAGTTATTTTTAGAACAGGCCAGCGGGCGACTCATCTTGTCCTGACGGGCTACCTTGGTGACCCCTGTGGTCAAAGTTGGAACTGCCACAAAACACATTTGAAGATATTCAACACTCTGCTACCATCTGGTGGCTAAAGTGGATGTCCACCCTTCTGAATTTGTCATGTTTCATGTGTCGGGTAACTTGTGGGTTCCTATGAATCCCCTTCCATGACTACAAGTACTACATGTCAAGAATCAGCTGGAGGCCTTCAGTTATCACACTGACAAACTTTCATTTTGCGGGATGATGAAGAAGTGAAAGTGAAAGTGCTGCCTTAGAGTTTCCATTAGAATGAGTTGCTAGGACGTGGATTTGAACATGAAAAGGTGACATCAATGTTCTGCATCTTCATCCTGCTCCTCAACACCGTGTGTAATATTAGCTGCATGACCTCACTGGTCATCACACACACCTGCTGATAACTAGTAAATACACACGAGTGTGTGTGTGTGTTTGTCCAAGCTGTTGACAGCATGTGGAGTTGAGAGCTTGCAGACACCACCCAGCCTACGTAGAAGTAGTCAGGACCGAGAGCGCCATCTAGTGTAGGAAGTGTACCAGCACAAGTACTGCTGGGCTGCTCATCATCAGTCTGCAGCAGGGTGCCCTAACTTTTGCTGCAGGCCAGCAACTTTCAATGTCGCAAGTGTTTGGGGATTATTGATATACATCATGTATATTGATGTATTTATTAACAAGAGAAAGGTGTTTGTTTAACACACTTTCATTAAGACCTGCATTGACTGGAATCAGACAGCAGTGGTGATCACCTCCACTTTTTCTCACGGAGGAGAACAAAAGTCCTCCTTTCTGTCCAAAACTACACGAAAGTTTGTCATACTCCTTTTCAAACACTTTACAAGAAATACTAACTTCCTAGCTGGATAGCTTTCAGAGACTCTTATTTTGTTAGCACAGGCAGGATGAAGCAAGGCTTTTATTGTGAAGACAGGAACTGTGCACTCAGTCTTTAGAGTTTTGACAGCAACGTTGAAATAAAAAGAGTTTCTCGCCTTCCTGTCGGTCATTTTTTCTTAATAATGATCTGACAGCAGCCGTAGTCGTCTCACAAGACCCTCGGGTGCTGAGAATGTCAATCAAGTGATGTCAGAGTGACAACATGGTAAATAAATTGATGCTCCATAATTTTTAGGTCTATTCTTTTAATTCCTTACTGACACACCTCCTTCCAACATGGACTGACACACCTTCCTCCCCCATGGACCAACACACCCTCCACCATCGAATGACATACCATCCAGCATGGACTGACACACCCTCCACCATGGACTGACACACCCTCCACCATGGACTGACACACCCTCCACCATGGACTGACACACCCTCCACCATGGACTGACACACCCTCCACCATGGACTGACACACCTTCCTCCACCATGGACTGACACACCCTCCACCATGGACTGACACACCCTCCACCATGGACTGACACACCTTCCTCCACCATGGACTGACACACCCTCCAACATGGACTGACACACCTTCCTCCACCATGGACTGACACACCTTCCTCCACCATGGACTGACACACCCTCCAACATGGACTGACACACCTTCCTCCACCATGAACTGACACACCCTCCACCATGGACTGACACACCCTCCACCATGGACTGACACACCCTCCAACATGAACTGACACACCTTCCTCCACCATGAACTGACACACCCTCCACCATGGACCGACACACCCTCCACCATGGACTGACACACCCTCCACCATGGACTGACACACCTTCCTCCACCATGGACTGACACACCCTCCACCATGGACTGACACACCCTCCAACATGGACTGACACACCTTCCTCCACCATGGACCGACACACCCTCCTCCATGGACCGACACACCCTCCACCATGGACTGACACACCCTCCAACATGGACTGACACACCTTCCTCCACCATGGACTGACACACCCTCCAACATGGACTGACACACCTTCCTCCACCATGGACCGACACACCCTCCACCATGGACCGACACACCCTCCACCATGGACTGACACACCCTCCACCATGGACTGACACACCTTCCTCCACCATGGACTGACACACCCTCCAACATGGACTGACACACCTTCCTCCACCATGGACTGACACACCCTCCAACATGGCCTGACACACCTTCCTCCACCATGGACCGACACACCCTCCACCATGGACCGACACACCCTCCACCATGGACTGACACACCCTCCACCATGGACTGACACACCTTCCTCCACCATGGACTGACACACCCTCCAACATGGACTGACACACCTTCCTCCACCATGGACTGACACACCCTCCAACATGGCCTGACACACCTTCCTCCACCATGGACCGACACACCCTCCACCATGGACTGACACACCCTCCTCCATGGACTGACACACCCTCCACCATGGACTGACACACCTTCCTCCACCATGAACTGACACACCCTCCACCATGGACTGACATACCATCCACGATGGACTGACACACCTTCCTCCACCATGGACTGACACACCCTACACCATGGACTGACACACCCTCCAACATGGACTGACACACCTTCCTCCACCATGGACTGACACACCCTCCACCATGGACTGACACACCCTCCACCATGGACTGACACACCTTCCTCCACCATGGACTGACACACCTTCCTCCACCATGGACTGACACACCCTCCAACATGGACTGACACACCTTCCTCCACCATGAACTGACACACCCTCCACCATGGAGTGACACACCCTCCACCATGGACTGACACACCCTCCAACATGAACTGACACACCTTCCTCCACCATGAACTGACACACCCTCCACCATGGACTGACACACCCTCCACCATGGACTGACACACCCTCCACCATGGACTGACACACCTTCCTCCACCATGGACTGACACACCCTCCAACATGGACTGACACACCTTCCTCCACCATGGACTGACACACCCTCCAACATGGCCTGACACACCCTCCACCATGGACTGACACACCCTCCTCCATGGACTGACACACCCTCCACCATGGACTGACACACCTTCCTCCACCATGAACTGACACACCCTCCACCATGGACTGACACACCCTCCACCATGGACTGACACACCTTCCTCCACCATGAACTGACACACCCTCCACGATGGACTGACACACCCTCCACCATGGACTGACACACCCTCCAACATGGCCTGACACACCCTCCACCATGGACTGACACACCCTCCTCCATGGACTGACACACCCTCCACCATGGCCTGACACACCTTCCCCCATGGACTGACACACCCTCCACCATGAACTGACACACCCTCCACCATGGACTGACACACCTTCCTCCACCATGGACCGACACACCCTCTGCCATGGACTGACACACCCAAAAATGTGTGGGGGTGCACAAAAACTGCTTAACCAGCATTTTAGAGAATCTGGAGAAATCACTGCACCTAAGCGATGATATTACAAACCTTTGTTCCCTCAGGCGGTACTGCATCAAACACCGACATTAGGTGTGTAAAGGATATCACCACAGTGATACTTAATAAAACCACTTTCAGTAACTACAGTTGGTCGCTACATTTGTAAGTGCAAGTTAAAACTCTACTATGCAAAGCGAAAGCCATTTATCAACAACACCCAGGAACGCCGCCAGCTTCGCTGGGCCCGAGCTCATCCAAGATGGACTGATGCAAAGTGGAAAACTGTTCTGTGGTGTGACAAGTCCACGTTTCAAATTATATTTAGAAACTGTGGAAGTGGTGTCCTACCGAACAGAGTGGAAACTAACCATCCGGATTGTTATAGGCGCAAAGTTGAAAAGCCAGCATCTGTGATGGTATGGGGGTGTATTAGTGCCCAAGGCATGGGTAACTTACACATCTGTGAAGGCACCATTAATGCTGAATGGTCCATACAGGTTTTGGAGCAACATTTGTTGTCATCCAAGCAACGTTATCATGGACGCCCCTGCTTATTTTAGCAAAATAATGCCAAGCCAGGTGTTACAACAGCGGGGCTTCGTAGTAAAAGAGTGCAGGTACTTTCCTGGCCCGCCTGCAGTCCAGACCTATCTCCCATGGAAAATGTGTGGCGCATTATGAATGGTGTAAAATACGACAACAAGGCTGTTGAACAACTTAAGCTGTACATCAAGCAAGAATGGGAAAGGATTCCACTTTCAAAGCTTCAACAATTAGTTTCCTCAGTTCCCAAACGTTTATTGAGTGTTGTTAAAAGAAAAGGTGATGTAACACAGTGGTGAACATGCCCTTTCCCAACTACTTTGGCATGTGTTGCAGCCATAAAATTCTAAGTTATTATTTGCAAAAAAATAAGGTTTATCAGTTTGAACATCAAATATGTTGTCTTTGTGGCATATTCAACTGAATATGGGTTGAAAAGGATTTGCAAATCATTGTATTCCGTTTATATTTACATCTAACACAATTTCCCAACTCATATGGAAACGGGGTTTTGTAAATAAATAAATATACTAAACATGTTGTAGACCACATGGTGGCAGCGTGTCAGGACGTTAACTAACAAGAAGGTTCCTCCTGACCCTCCTATTGACAAATGCAGTCATAAAATATTCAAAAGGAGGCTAATAATTGTTTAAGTGCTACTTTTGAGAGCCTCTCTCTGCCTCCTTACCTGCACTTCCTCGTTACTGTCGCAGATAATTACCAAAGAAGACGTGCACCTGGAAAATTATCTCAGCGTTCAGCTTGCTAAAGGCCTACTGAAATGAGATGTTCTTATTCAAACGGGGATAGCAGGTCCATTCTATGTGTCATACTTGATCATTTCGCCATATTGCCATATTTTTGCTGAAAGGATTTAGTAGAGAACATCGATGATAAAAAACGCAACTTTTGGTGCTGATAAAAAAGCCTTGCCTGTACCGGAAGTAGCAGACGATGTGCGCGTGACGTCACGGGTTGTGGAGCTCCTCACATCTGAACATTGTTTACAATCATGGCCACCAGCAGCGAGAGCGATTCGGACCAAGAAAGCAACGCTTTCCCCATTAATTTGAGCGAAGATGAAAGTTTCGTGGATGAGGAAATTTAGAGTGAAGAACTAGAAAGAAAAAAAAGGCGAGGGCAGTGGGAGCGATTCAGATGTTATTAGACACATTTACTAGGATAAGTCTGGAAAATCCCTTATCTGCTTATTGTGTTACTAGTGTTTTAGTGAGATTATATGGTAGCTGAAAGTCAGAGGGGTGTGGCCACGGGTGTGTTGACCGCCAGTGTCTCCGGTGGGAGGAGGTAAGAGAGTCCGCAGCTGCAGAAGGATGCAAGCTCCGCTCATGTCTACGGTAAGAGCCGACTTATTACCAGAATTTTCTCACCGAAACCTGCCGGTTGACATGTGGTCGGGAACCATGTTCGCTTGACCGCTCTGTTCCATAGTAAAGCTTCACCTTCGGGAATGTAAACAAAGAAACACCGGCTGTGTTTGTGTGGCCAAAGGCAGCTGCAATACACCGCTTCCAACCTACATCTTTCTTCTTTGACGTCTCCATTATTAATTGAACAAATTTCAAAAGATTCAGCAACACAGATGTCCAGAGCAATTTAGTAAACTAAACCGGCCGTGTTGGCATGTGTTGCAATTTTAAGATTTCATCATTGATATATAAACTGTGTAGTCGGTAGTAGTGGGTTTCAGTAGGCCTTCAAGGGAGGAGTGTGAATTTGTTTTCAAAATGCTGCACCATCGTAGCCTGCTTTAGTATTAGTACTGCAACCCGATCTCTGTGTGGCAGCTAGCATCATGCTAATCAATAGCTGACATCCTGCCAGACGGAGAGCTGCAGCCAAGGAGAAGCTCTAGAAAGAAAGGAGGCGTGTTTGCTAACAAGCACTGAATAAAATGTTGCAGGAACTGAGGCAGCAGACATGCCGAGTGTTAGAGGAACATAAACAAGCGAGCATTCCTTCACATTCTTTAAAAGGAGCATAAACAAGCGAGCATTCCGTCATCTTCTTTCCTCCACATGTCCGAGCAGAGCACAAACACTGAAAGCAGAAGGAGAGTTTTAAAGTTACAAAGTTGAAGTTTAAGTTGCTACCTGCGCTCACATCACACTATACAAAGTTGAAGTTTAAGTTGCTACCTGCGCTCACATCACACTTTACAAAGTTGAAGTTTAAGTTGTTACCTGCGCTCACATCACACTTTACAAAGTTAAAGTTTAAGTTGCTACCTGCGCTCACATCACACTTTACAAAGTTCAGGTTTAAGTTGCTACCTGCGCTCACATCACACTTTACATTGTTGGAGTTGAAGTTGCTACCTGCGCTTACATCACACTTTACAAAGTTAAAGTTTAAGTTGCTACCTGCGCTCACATCACACTTTACAAAGTTGAAGTTTAAGTTGCTACCTGCGCTCACATCACACTTTACAAAGTTCAGGTTTAAGTTGATACCTGCGCTCACATCACACTTTACAAAGTTGAAGTTGAAGTTGCTACCTGCGCTTACATCACACTTTACAAAGTTAAAGTTTAAGTTGCTACCTGCGCTTACATCACACTTTACAAAGTTAAAGTTTAAGTTGCTCCCTGCGCTCACATCACACTTTACAAAGTTGAAGTTGAAGTTGCTACCTGCGTTCACATCACACTTTACAAAGTTGAATTTGAAGTTGCTAGCTGCGCTCACATCACACTTTACAAAGTTGAAGTTGCTACCTGCCTTCACATCACACTTTACAAAGTTGAAGTTGAGGTTGCTACCTGCGCTCACACCACACTTTACAAAGTTGAAGTTGAAGTTGCTACCTGCGCTCACATCACACTTTACAAAGTTGAAGTTTAAGTTGCTACCTGCGCTCACATCACACTTTACAAAGTTAAAGTTTAAGTTGCTACCTGCGTTCACATCACACTTTATAAAGTTGAAGTTGAAGTTGCTACCTGCCCTCACATCACACTTTACAAAGTTAAAGTTTAAGTTGCTACCTGCGCTCACATCACAATTCACAAAGTAGAAGTTTAAGTTGCTACCTGCGCTCACATCACACTTTACAAAGTAGAAGTTTAAGTTGCTACCTGCGCTCACATCACACTTTACAAAGTTGAAGTTGCTACCTGCGCTCACATCACACTTTACAAAGTTGAAGTTGAAGTTGCTACCTGCGCTCACATCACACTTTACGAAGTTGAAGTTGCTACATGCGCTCACATCACACTTTACAAAGTTGAAGTTGAAGTTGCTACCTGCGCTCACATCACACTTTACAGAGTTGAAGTTTAAGTTGCTACCTGCGCTCACATCGCACTTTACAAAGTTGAAGTTTAAGTTGCTACCTGCGCTCACATCACACTTTATAAAGTAGAAGTTTAAGTTGCTACCTGCGCTCACATCACACTTTACTAAGTTTAAGTTTAAGTTGCTACCTGCGCTCACATCACACTTTACAAAGTTGAAGTTGCTACCTGCGCCCACATCACACTTTACAAAATTGAAGTTGAAGTTGCTACCTGCGCTCACATCACACTTTACAAAGTTGAAGTTGAAGTTGCTACCTGCGCTCACATCACACTTTACAAAGTTGAAGTTGAAGTTGCTACCTGCGCTCACATCACACTTTACAAAGTTGAAGTTGCTACCTGCGCTCACATCACACTTTACAAAGTTGAAGTTGAAGTTGCTACCTGCGCTCACATCACACTTTACAAAGTTAAAGTTGAAGTTGCTACCTGCGCTCACATCACACTTTACAAAGTTGAAGTTGAAGTTGCTACCTGCGCTCACATCACACTTTACAAAGTTGAAGTTGAAGTTGCTACCTGTGCTCACATCACACTTTACAAAGTTCAGGTTTAAGTTGATACCTGCGCTCACATCACACTTTACAAAGTTGAAGTGGAAGTTGCTACCTGCGCTCACATCACACTTTACAAAGTTGAAGTATAAGTTGCAACTTGCGCTCACATCACACTTTATAAAGTAGAAGTTGAAGTTGCTCCCTGCGCTCACATCACACTTTACAAAGTTGAAGTTTAAGTTGCTACCTGCGCTCACATCACACTTTACAAAGTTGAAGTTTAAGTTGCTACCTGCGCTCACATCACACCTTACAAAGTTGAAGTTGCTACCTGCGCTCACATCACACTTTACAAAGTTGAAGTTGAAGTTGCTACCTGCGCTCACATCACACTTTACAAAGTTGAAGTTGAAGTTGCTACCTGCGCTCACATCACACTTTACAAAGTTGAAGTTTAAGTTGCTACCTGCGCTCACATCACACTTTACAAAGTTCAGGTTTAAGTTGATACCTGCGCTCACATCACACTTTACAAAGTTGAAGTTGAAGTTGCTACCTGCGCTTACATCACACTTTACAAAGTTAAAGTTTAAGTTGCTACCTGCGCTCACATCACACTTTACAAAGTTGAAGTTTAAGTTGCTACCTGCGCTCACATCACACTTTACAAAGTTCAGGTTTAAGTTGATACCTGCGCTCACATCACACTTTACAAAGTTGAAGTTGAAGTTGCTACCTGCGCTTACATCACACTTTACAAAGTTAAAGTTTAAGTTGCTACCTGCGCTTACATCACACTTTACAAAGTTGAAGTTGAATTTGCTACCTGCGTTCACATCACACTTTACAAAGTTGAATTTGAAGTTGCTCGCTGCGCTCACATCACACTTTACAAAGTTGAAGTTGCTACCTACGCTCACATCACACTTTACAAAGTTGAAGTTGAGGTTGCTACCTGCGCTCACACCACACTTTACAAAGTTGAAGTTGAAGTTGCTACCTGCGCTCACATCACACTTTACAAAGTTGAAGTTTAAGTTGCTACCTGCGCTCACATCACACTTTACAAAGTTAAAGTTTAAGTTGCAACCTGCGCTCACATCACACTTTACAAAGTTGAAGTTTAAGTTGCTACCTGCGCTCACATCCCACTTTATAAAGTTGAAGTTGAAGTTGCTACCTGCCCTCACATTACACTTTACAAAGTTGAAGTTTAAGTTGCTACCTGCGCTCACATCACAATTCACAAAGTAGAAGTTTAAGTTGCTACCTGCGCTCACATCACACTTTACAAAGTTGAAGTTGAAGTTGCTATCTGCGCTCACATCACACTTTACAAAGTAGAAGTTTAAGTTGCTACCTGCGCTAACATCACCCTTTACAAAGTAGAAGTTTAAGTTGCTACCTGCGCTCACATCACACTTTACAAAGTTGAAGTTTAAGTTGCTACCTGCGCTCACATCACACTTTACAAAGTTGAAGTTGCTACCTGCGCTCACATCACACTTTACAAAGTTGAGGTTGAAGTTGCTACCTGCCCTCACATCACTCTTTACAAAGTTGAAGTTGCTACCTGCGCCCACATCACACTTTACAAAGTTTAAGTTTAAGTTGCTACCTGCGCTCACATCACACTTTACAAAGTTGAAGTTGAGGTTGCTACCTGCGCTCACATCACACTTTACAAAGTAGAAGTTTAAGTTGCTACCTGCGCTCACATCACACTTTACAAAGTTAAAGTTTAAATTGCTACCTGCGCTCACATCACACTTTACAAAGTTGAAGTTGAGGTTGCTACCTGCGCTCACATCACACTTTACAAAGTTGAAGTTGAAGTTGAAGTTGCTACCTGCGCTCACATCACACTTTACAAAGTTGAAGTTGAAGTTGCTACCTGCGCTCACATCACACTTTACAAAGTTGAAGTTGAAGTTGCTACCTGCGCTCACATCACACTTTACAAAGTTGAAGTTGAAGTTGCTACCTGCGCTCACATCACACTTTACAAAGTTGAAGTTGCTACCTGCGCTCACATCACACTTTACAAAGTTGAAGTTGAAGTTGCTACCTGCGCTCACATCACACTTTACAAAGTTCCGCATGAACATTTCAGTTCCTCCAAGATTTCACACCCTGTTTTGTGGTTGTCGCCGCCTAAAAAGCCTAAATTGTTTTCAATAACATGAGAACTTTTTCCACCAAAAGTTCAGGAGTTTTAAGTTCCTGGAACTCCAAGTTCCTGTAAACTCCTGTGGTTTGTGTTTCCATGGCATTTCCCAGTTACAATATTTTCACACACTGATGCCATGTACATGAACAGAATATAGGATTTCTTGGAATTTCGGAAAGTTCCACCTCGCTAATAGGAACTAAAAATTGTTCCTGAAAAACTACATCTAGGTTTCCCTGATCTATTGGACTTCCACAGGAAGACCTTGTCATGACCTGAGATCTACAAAGCAGAGAGGGAGCAAAACCTGACATCGCTCCAGGGACCTTTCCTTTAAACTGTTTATGACCAAGGCCAGCAGCTGTTCATGACCCCCATCCCCTTAGATGCAGCTGCAGCCATGTAATCAGGAAATGCCCAAATACATGAGGAAGCGTGGAGCTCCTTCCTAGGAGCGGCGGGGCGACGTTGTACGAGGGTAAAAGTGCACTATGTCACATCAGACTTAGACAAACTAAGTCACATCATCCATCCATCCATCTTCAACCACTTATCTGGAATGGGGTTGTGGGGACAACAGCTCCAGCAGAGACATCAGACTTAGACTTAGACAAACTAAGTCACATCAGACTTAGACTTAGCCATACTAAGTCACATCAGACTTAGACAAACTAAGTTACATCAGACTTGGACAAACTAAGTCACATCAGAGTTAGACTTAGGCAAAATAAGCCACATCGGACTTAGACTTAGACAAACCAAGTCACATAAGACTTAGACAAACTAAGTAACATCAGACTTAGACACACTAAGTCACATCAGACTTAGGCTTAGACGAACTAAGTCACATCAGACATAGAAAAACTAAGTCACATCAGACTTAGACGTAGGCAAACTAAGTCACATCCGACTTAGACAAACTAAGTCACATCAGACTTAGACGAACAGTGACCACGTCAGAATAAGTCACATCAGGCTTAGACTTAGACAAATTAAGTCACATCAGACTTAGACGAAGTAAGTCGCATCAGACTTAGACTTAGACGAACTACGTCACATCAGACATAGTAAAAACTAAGTCACATCAGACTTAGACGTAGACCAACTAAGTCACACCAGACTTAGACAAACTAAGTCACATCAGACTTAGACGAACAGGGACTACGTCAGAATAAGTCACATCAGGCTTAGACTTAGACAAATTAAGTCACATCAGACTTAGACGAAGTAAGTCACATCAAACTTATACTAAAACAACCTAAATCACATCAGACTTAGACTAAGACAAACTAAGTTACATCAGAAAAAGTCACATCAGACTTAGACAAACTAAGTCACATCAGACTTAGACAAAGTAAGTCACATCAGACTTACACTTAGACACACAGTGACCACGTCAAACTAAGTCACATCAGACTTACACTTAGACAAATTAAGTCACATCAAACTTTGACTTAGACAACCTAAGTCACATCAGACTTGGACTTAGACAAATTAAGTCACATCAGACTTAGACGAACTAAGTCAGATCAAACTTAAACTTGGACAACCTAAATCACATCAGACCTAGACTAAGACAAACTAAGTCACATCAGAAAAAGTCACATCAGACTTAGACAAACTAAGTCACATCAGACTTAGACTTTGACAAAGTAAGTCACATCAGACTTACACTCAGACTTACACTCGGACAAACAGTGACCACGTCAAACTAAGTCACATCAGACTAGACTTAGACAAATTATGTCACATCAGACTTGGACTTGGACAAACTAAGTCACAACAGAATAAGTCACATCAGACTTAGACAAATTAAGTCACATCAGACTTAGACGAACTAAGTCACATCAGACTTAGACTAAGACAAACTAAGTCACATCAGAAAAAGTCACATCAGACTTAGACAAACTAAGTCACATCAGACTTAGACAAACTAAGTCACATCAGACCTACACTTAGACAAACAGTGAGCACGTCAAAATAAGTCACATCAGACTTACACTTAGACAAATTAAGTCACATCAGACTTAGACGAACTAAGTCACATCAAACTTAGACTTAGACGAACTAAGTCACATCAGACTTAGACTTAGACAACCTAAGTCACATCAGACTTAGACCAAGACAAACTAAGTCACATCAGAAAAAGTCACACCAGACTTAGACTTAGACAAAGTAAGTCACATCAGACTTACACTTAGACAAACAGTGACCACGTCAAACTAAGTCACATCAGACTAGACTTGGACAAATTAAGTCACACCAGACCTAGACAAACTAAGTCACATCAAACTTAGACTTAGACAAACAAAGTCACATCAGACTTAGACAAACTAAGTCACATCAGACTTAGACGTAGACAAACTAAGTCAAATCAGACTTACACTTAGACAAACAGTGACCACGTCAAACTAAGTCACATCAGACTAGACTTAGACAAATTAAGTCACATCAGACTTAGACAAACTAAGTCACATCAAACTTAGACCTAGACAAACTAAGTCACATCAGACTTAGACTTAGACAAACTAAGTCACAACAGAATAAGTCACATCAGACTTAGACAAATTAGGTCACATCAGACTTAGACCAAGTAAGTTGCATCAAACTTAGACTTAGACAAACTAAGTCACATCAGACTTGGACTTAAACTAACTAAGTCACATCAAAATAAGTCACATCAGACTTAGACTTAGACAAACTAAGTCACATCAGACTTAGACTTTGACAAACTAAGTCACAACAGAATAAGTCACATCAGACTTAGACTTAGACAAATTAGGCCACATCAGACTTAGCCAAAGTAAGTTGCATCAAACTTAGACTTAGACAAACTAAGTCGCATCAGACTTGGACTTAGACAAACTAAGTCACATCAAAATAAGTCACATCAGTCTTAGACAAACTAAGTCACTTTAGACTTAGACAAACAGTGACCACATCCGACTTAGACTTAGACAAACTAAGTCACATCAGACTTGCACTTAGACAAACAGTGACCACGTCAAAATAAGTCACATCAGACTTACACGAATTAAGTCACATCAAACTTAGACTTAAACAAACTAAGTCACATCAGACTTAAACTTAGACAAACTAAGTCACATCAGACTTAGACTTAGACAAACTAAGTCACATCAGACTTAGACAAACTAAGTCACTTTATACTTAGACAAACAGTGACCACATCCAACTTAGACAAACTAAGTCACATCAGACTTACACTTAGACAAACAGTGACCACGTCAAAATAAGTCACATCAGACTTACACAAATTAAGTCACATCAAACTTAGACTTAGACAAACTAAGTCACATCAGAATAAGTCACATCAGACTTAGACAAACTACGTCACTTTGGACTTAGACAAACAGTGACCGCATCCGACTTAGACTTAGAAAAATTAAGTCAAATCGGAATAAGTCACATCAGACTTAGACAAACTAAGTCACTTTAGACTTAGACAAACAGTGACCACATCCGACTTAGACTTAGACAAACTAGGTCACATCAGACTTAGACTTACACAAACAGTGACCATATCAGACTTAGACTTACACTTGGACAAACTAAGTCACATCAGACTTAGACTTACACAAACAGTGACCAGATCAGACTTAGACTTAAACCTGGACAAACTAAGTCACATCCAACCTGTATTCACAGGTGTGGTCTTGCCTGTGATGAAGATGAATCAGACTTAGTCAGGTGTGAGCAGGCCACCTGGGGGGGAGGGGGGGGGGGGGGGGGGGCTGTCCCTGGACTTCACTTCCGAAGACACAGAGCAGAGGACAGAAATGCCAAATGGTGAACGTAGGAGAAAATGCACTCCAAGTAAAACCACAGACCTCTTTCAAAGTAGATTACAAAAGATTTTTGTGAGATCGAAATTTACACGACAGGCACAAGTTGACTGCAGCCTATGAAACAACATCTGCCTTCTTCCTGTAGCAGCAGGGACATATATGGACAGTCAACATGACTTCTTGTAGTAGCAGGGACATATATGGACAGTCACCATGACTTCCTGTAGTAGCAGGGACATATATGGACAGTCAACATGACTTCCTGTAGTAGCAGGGACATATATGGACACTCAACATGACTTCCTGTAGTAGCAGGGACATATATGGACACTCAACATGACTTCCTGTAGTAGCAGGGACATATATGGACACTCAACATGACTTCCTGTAGTAGCAGGGACATATATGGACACTCAACATGACTTCCTGTAGTAGCAGGGACATATATGGACGGTCAACATGACTTCCTGTAGTAGCAGGGACATATATGGACACTCAACATGACTTCCTGTAGTAGCAGGGACATATTTGGACACTCAACATGACTTCCTGTAGTAGCAGGGACATATATGGACAGTCAACATGACTTCCTGTAGTAGCAGGGACATATATGGACAGTCACCATGACTTCCTGTAGTAGCAGGGACATATATGGACACTCAACATGACTTCCTGTAGTAGCAGGGACATATATGGAAACTCAACATGACTTCCTGTAGTAGCAGGGACATATATGGACAGTCAACATGACTTCCTGTAGTAGCAGGGACATATATGGACAGTCAACATGACTTCCTGTAGTAGCAGGGACATATATGGAGAGTCAACATGACTTCCTGTAGTAGCAGGGACATATATGGACAGTCAACATGACTTCCTGTAGTAGCAGGGACATATATGGACACTCAACATGACTTCCTGTAGTAGCAGGGACATATATGCTACAAAGACAACATATTTGATGTTGGAACTGATAAACTTTTATTTTTTGTGTGCAAATAATCATTAACCTTAGAATTTGATGCTAGCAACACGTGATATAGAAGTTGGGAAAGGTGGCAATAAATACTGATAAAGTTGAAGAATGCTCATCAAACACTTATTTGGAACATCCCACAGGTGTGCAGGCTAATTGGGAACCGGTGGGTGCCATGATTGGGAACAGCTTCCCAAAAAATGTGCACCCCTTTGTCCACAAATGCGTGAGCAAATAGTCAAACAGTTTAAGAACAACATTTCTCAAAGTGCAATTGCAAGAAATTTAGGGATTTCAACATCTACGCTCCATAACATCATCAACAGGTTCAGAGAATCTGGAGAAATCACTCCATGTAAGCGGCATGGCCGGAAACTAACATTGAATGACCGTGACCTTCGATCCCTCAGTATCAGTATCAAAAACCGACATCAATCTCTAAAGGATATCACCACATGGACTCAGGAAGACTTCAGAAAACCACTGTCAATTAGTAAAGTTGGTCGCTACATCTGTAAGTGCAAGTTAAAGCTTTACTATGCAAAGCAAAAGCCATTTATCAACAACATCCAGTTACGCTGCCAGCTTTTCTGGGCCCGAGATCATCTAAGATGGACTTATGCAAAGTGGAAAAGTGTTCTGTGGTCCACATTTCAAATCATATTTGGAATCTGTGGACGTGGTGTCCTCCGGAACAAAGAGGAAAATAACCATCCGGATTGTTATAGGCGCAAAGTTGAAAAGCCAGCATCTGTGATGGTATGGGGGTGTATTAGTGCCCAAGGCATGGGTAACTTGCACATCTGTGAAGGCCCCATTAATGCTGAAAGGTACATTAAGGTTTTGGAGTAGCATTTGTTGTCATCCAAGCAACGTTATCATGGACGCCCCTGCTTATTTCAGCAAGACAGGTGTTACAACAGCGTGGCTTCGTAAAAAAAGAGTACAGGTACTTTCCTGGCCCGCCTGCAGTCCAGACCTGTCTCCCATGGAAAATGTGTGGCGCATTATGAAGCGTAAAATACGACAGCGGAGACCCCGGACTGTTGAACGACTGAAGCTCTACATAAAACAAGAATGGGAAAGAATTCCACTTTCAAAGCTTCAACAATTAGTTTCCTCAGTTCCCAAACGTTTATTGAGTGTTGTTAAAAGAAATGGTGATGTAACACAGTGGTGAACATGCCCTTTCCCAACTACTTTGGCACGTGTTGCAGCCATGAAATTCTAAGTGAATTATTATTTGCAGTAAAAAATAAATTTTATGAGTTTGAATATCAAATATGTTGTCTTTGTAGCATATTCAACTGAATATCGTTTAAAAAGGATTTGCATATTATTGTATTCTGTTTATATTTACAATTTCCCAACTCATATGGAAACGGGGGTTGTACTTAAGTGACCACTTAAGTGACATCATGCTACTATTTAATGTGGTTAAAAGAAAGTGTGTTTAATTAAGTGACTATGTCAGGTGTGTGCAGACTAAGACGAGAGTAATTCTGGTCGTATTAAGATGAAGAGCAACTCACCATCATGTTCCATGACTGGAGCCTGCAGGGACTCGTCGCCGTGTGACTTGATCCTCGCCTCTTCCCGACATCACCCCCTCCTCTCCCCCGCCCTCCCCTCCCCGGCCTGGCTCCTCCCACCCACCTCCAATAAGGAGCATTAAAAGTTAATGTCTGTTTCCATCTCAGCCCCTCATCCTCCCGTCTGTGCCGAGGTCTCACTCTGACGCCAAAACACAAAGCAGGCGCCGCACCTGCTCCTGATGATTCATGGAGTTCACAGGCAGGTGGCGCTAGCTACAAGTCATCTTGTGTCCCATCCTTCGTGTTCAACATGTCACAGAAAGTACATGCGGGGTTAAACAAATAAAGATTATATGTCGGCCATCCATCTCTTTTTCCAAGTCAGGGCGCGGGGGCAGCAGCCTAAGCAGAGAAGCTCAGACTTTCCTCTCCTCAGATACTTTGTCCAGCTCCTCCCGAAGGGGATCCTGAGGTGTTCCTAGACCAGCTGGGAGACATGGTCTTTCCAACGTGTCCTGGGTCTTTCCCGGTTTCCTAACTGTTCAGGGGACATCCTGACCAGATGCCTGAACCGACTTATCTGGTTCCTCTCCATGTGGAGGAGCAGCAACACTACTTTAAACTCCGCCCACATGACCCTATATCTAATGGAGAGTCCCGCCCCCTGACAGAGGAAACTCATTTAGTCCACTTGTACCCGTGATCTAGTCCTGTCAATCATAACCCAAAGATCATGACCATAGGTGAGGATAGGGTTGTAGATTGACTGACTGGTAAATTGAGAGCTTTGCCTTCCGGCTCAGCTCCTTCTTCACCAAGAGAAACTATAGGTAACTGTGTCACCTTTGGAGGCAGGACACAAGTCTGCAGGGAGGACTTGTCAAGACCATGGTCACCACACAGAAGACTGGAGGTTCAACTACAATAAAAGTAACAGCTCAGTAGTAAACACAAAGAAAACCACTACTAAGGTCTATGTCAACAATGAACACTTTAACGCCACCTAGAACACAATGTGGAACATGTCATCATGTTCTACTTTTGAAGTGCAATGACAATAAAGTGCGATGACAATAAAGTGCAATGACAATAAAGTGCTATGACAATAAAGTACAATGACAATAAAGTGCTATGACAATGAAGTGCTATGACAATAAAGTGCAATGACAAAGTGTTATGACATTAAAGTGCAATGACAAAGTGATATGACATTAAAGTGCAATGACAATAAAGTGCTATGACAATAAAGTACAATGACAATAAAGTGCTATGACAATGAAGTGCTATGACAATGAAGTGCTATGACAATAAAGTGCAATGACATTAAAGTGCTATGACAAAGTACTATGACATTAAAGTGCAATGACAATAAAGTGCTATGACAATAAAGTGATATGAAAATAAAGTGAAATGACAAAGTGCTATGACAATAAAGTGCAATGACAATAAAGTGATATGAAAATAAAGTGAAATGACAATAAAGTGCAAATACATTAAAGTGCAATGACAATAAAGTGCTATGACAATAAAGTGCGATGACAATGAAGTGTTATGACAATTAAGTGCAATGACAATAAAGTGCAATGACAATAAATTGCTATGACAAAGTGCAATGTCAATAAAGGTAAATGACAATGAAGTGCAATGACAATAAAGTGCTATGACAATAAAGTGCAATGACAATAAATTGCTATGACAATAAAGTGCAATGTCAATAAAGGTAAATGACAATGAAGTGCTATGACAATAATGTGCAATGACAAAGTGCAATGACAAAGTGCAATGACAATAAAGTGCAATGACAATAAAGTGCAATGACAAAGTGCATGACAATAAAGTGCAGTGATTATAAAGTACTATGACAATAAAGTTCAATGACAAAGTGCTATGACAATAAAGTGCAGTGATTAAAAAGTACTATGACAATAAAGTGCAATGACAATAAATTGCTATGACAATAAAGTGCAATGTCAATAAAGGTAAATGACAATGAAGTGCTATGACAATAAAGTTCTATGACAATAATGTGCAATGACAAAGTACAATGACAATAAAGTGCAATGACAAAGTGCATGACAATAAAGTGCAGTGATTATAAAGTACTATGACAATAGAGTTCAATGACAAAGTGCTATGACAATAAAGTGCTATGACAATAAAGTGCAATAACAATAAAGTGCTATGACATTAAAGTGCAATGACAATAAAGTGCTATGACAATAAAGTGCAATGACAATAAAGTGCAATGACAAAGTGCATGACAATAAAGTGCAGTGATTATAAAGTGCTATGACAATAAAGTTCAATGACAAAGTGCTATGACAATAAAGTGCTATGACAATAAAGTGCAATAACAATAAAGTGCTATGACATTAAAGTGCAATGACAATAAAGTGCAATGACAAAGTGCAATGACAATAAAGTGCAATGACAATAAAGTGCAATGACAAAGTGCATGACAATAAAGTGCAGTGATTATAAAGTACTATGACAATAAAGTTCAATGACAAAGTGCTATGACAATAAAGTGCAGTGATTAAAAAGTACTATGACAATAAAGTGCAATGACAATAAATTGCTATGACAATAAAGTGCAATGTCAATAAAGGTAAATGACAATGAAGTGCTATGACAATAAAGTTCTATGACAATAATGTGCAATGACAAAGTACAATGACAATAAAGTGCAATGACAAAGTGCATGACAATAAAGTGCAGTGATTATAAAGTACTATGACAATAGAGTTCAATGACAAAGTGCTATGACAATAAAGTGCTATGACAATAAAGTGCAATAACAATAAAGTGCTATGACATTAAAGTGCAATGACAATAAAGTGCTATGACAATAAAGTGCAATGACAATAAAGTGCAATGACAAAGTGCATGACAATAAAGTGCAGTGATTATAAAGTGCTATGACAATAAAGTTCAATGACAAAGTGCTATGACAATAAAGTGCTATGACAATAAAGTGCAATAACAATAAAGTGCTATGACATTAAAGTGCAATGACAATAAAGTGCTATGACAATAAAGTGCAATGACAAAGTGCATGACAATAAAGTGCAGTGATTATAAAGTGCTATGACAATAAAGTGCTATGACAATAAAGTGCTATGACAATAAAGTGCAATAACAATAAAGTGCTATGACATTAAAGTGCAATGACATTAAAGTGCTATGACAATAAAGTGCTATGACAAAGTGCATGACAATAAAGTGCAGTGATTATAAAGTGCTATGACAATAAAGTTCAATGACAAAGTGCTATGACAATAAAGTGCTATGACAATAAAGTGCTATGCTAGTCTTTCCTATGCTTGGTGCGTGTGTACACAAAAGATTTTTGGGGAAAAAACTATTTAAAAACACTAAGAAGGTGAAACCAAAGAGAGGGCGGGACATCATTGAAATGTTAGTATTTGTCTTATTTAGGGACTCAAACTAGTGGTTTGGTGTGATGGAAAGGAGCATAAAACAACATCATTGAACATTGAAAATAAGTCAAAGGTTTAGTCAAATGTTACAATGCAACATTATATTTGTACTAAGATGGCGGCGAGGAGGCGGAGATTGCAGCCGAGCGGAGAGGCGGGGCGTGCCGGGAGCGACGCCGCAGTCGTGCAGGTGTGTGGATCATGCACCAGTACACAATTAACTTATCTCATCACGGTGTATAAAAGGGGAGAAAGAGGAGACATCGAGGCACAAGGAGGAGGAGAGCCCGCAGTAGCGACTGAGGAGCGGAAACAAGGAGCAGACGAGGACGACGGCGGCTGAAAAACGGACCGTGAGCGAGCAATGGAGAGGAGCAGCTGAAAAGCGATCCGATCTAAAGACAAAGCTTTATTTGAAATAATAAAGAAGTCAAACCTGCTAAAGCAATGTCCTTCCTGGGTGGTCCATTGAACCCGAGTGACGACAGCGTGAGTCGTTCACAGTCATGGTCTATATTTATGCTATCTGAGTTTGTCATGTTCTATATTTATGCTATCTGAGTTAGTGACATTCTATAATTATGCTATCTGAGTTAGTGACGTTCTATATTTATGCTATCTGAGTTAGTGATGTTCTATATATATGCTATCTGAGTTAGTGATGTTCTATATTTATGGTATCTGAGTTAGTCATGTTCTATATTTATGCTATCTGAGTTAGTGATGTTCTATGTTTATGCTATCTGAGTTAGTCATGTCCTATATTTATGCTATCTGAGTTAGTCATGGTCTATATTTATGCTATCTGAGTTAGTCATGTTCTATATTTATGCTATCTGAGTTAGTGATGTTCTATGTTTATGCTATCTGAGTTAGTGATGTTCTATATTTATGCTATCTGAGTTAGTCATGTTCTATATTTATGCTATCTGAGTTAGTGATGTTCTATATTTATGCTAACTGAGTTAGTCATGGTCTATATTTATGCTATCTGAGTTAGTGATGTTCTATGTTTATGCTATCTGAGTTAGTCATGTTCTATATTTATGCTATCTGAGTTAGTCATGTTCTATATTTATGCTATCTGAGTTAGTGATGTTCTATATTTATGCTAACTGAGTTAGTCATGTACTATATTTATGGTATCTGAGTTAGTCATGTTCTATATTTATGCTATCTGAGCTAGTCATGTTCTATATTTATGGTATCTGAGTTAGTCATGTTCTATATTTATGCTATCTGAGTTAGTCATGTTCTTTGTTTATGCTATCTGAGTTAGTGATGTTCTATATTTATGCTATCTGAGTTAGTGATGTTCTATATTCATGCTATCTGAGTTAGTGATGTTCTATATTTATGCTATCTGAGTTAGTCATGTTCTATATTTATGCTATCTGAGTTAGTGATGTTCTATATTTATGCTAACTGAGTTAGTCATGGTCTATATTTATGCTATCTGAGTTAGTGATGTTCTATGTTTATGCTATCTGAGTTAGTCATGTTCTATATTTATGCTATCTGAGTTAGTCATGTTCTATATTTATGCTATCTGAGTTAGTGATGTCCTATATTTATGCTAACCGAGTTAGTCATGTTCTATATTTATGCTATCTGAGTTAGTGATGTTCTATGTTTATGCTATCTGAGTTAGTCATGTTCTATATTTATGCTATCTGAGTTAGTCATGTTCTATATTTATGCGCTCTGAGTTAGTCATGTTCTATATTTATGCTATCTGAGTTAGTGATGTTCTATATTTATGCGCTCTGAGTTAGTCATGTTCTATATTTATGCTATCTGAGTTAGTCATGTTCTATATTTATGCTATCTGAGTTAGTGATGTTCAGGTTGAAATAAAAAACTGGAACACATTGAAGCAGGAAGTTGTGCACGTGTTGCTGATACATGCATGTCAGCAAGTGTTAGCACCTGCTGGCTAACCAGGTAGTTACTGATCAATGTGGGTAGTTACTTATCAATGCAGAGTAACTACTTAGTCCAAGGAGAGGAAACACTGAATGGCTGACTATGTACAATCATTTTGTCACAGTGTACTACATATTTACATTTACAGTATTTCTTTATTTACACAAATAAGTCTTTTTCAAAGGAGTCCTGCACATTCATACACCTGTGTAGGTGTAGGTGTATACGTATGTGTGGGTGTAGGTGTATGTGTAGATGTATGTTTATGTGTAGATGTAGGTGTATATGTATGTGTATATGTGTAGATGTATGTTTAGGTGTAGGTGTATACGTATGTATATGTGTAGATGTATGTTTAGGTGTAGGTGTAGGTGTATATGTATGTGTAGATGTATGTTTAGATGTAGGTGTAGGTGTAGGTGAATATGTATGTGCGAATGCGGGTGATGGTGTGGGTGTAGGTGTAGGTGTAGGTGTAGATGCCACTGGGAAAAAAGTGGTCTTGCCCAAACCACAACAGCCATGATGAGGATGGTAGAAGCTGGAATCAGTACAAAATACACTCTCATATATTCATATAGACTGGTCACATCTGGTCTTAGACTTAGATTGGTCATATCTAGACTTAGATTGGTCATATCTAGACTTAGATTGGTCATATCTAGTCTTAGACTTAGATTGGTCACATCAAGTCTTAGACGTAGACTGGTCACATCTAGTCCTAGACTTAGACTGGTCACATCTAGTCTTAGACTTAGATCGGTCACATTTAGTCTTAGATTTAGATTGGTCACATCTGGTCTTAGACTTAAACTGGTCACATCTGGTTTTAGACTTAGATTGGTCACATCAAAGACAGACTGGTCACATCTAGTCTTTGACTTAGATTGGTCACATCTAGTCTTAGACTGATCACATCTTGTCTTAGACTTAAACTGGTCACATCTGGTCTTAGACTTGGATTGGTCATATCTAGTCTTAGACTTAGATTGGTCACATCAAGTCTTAGACGTAGACTGGTCACATCTAGTCTTAGACTTAGACTGGTCACATCTAGTCTTAGATTTAGATTGGTCACATCTAGTCAAAGACAGACTGGTCACATCTAGTCTTTGACTTAGATTGGTCACATCTAGTCTTAGACTGGTCACATCTTGTCTTAGACTTAGACTGATCACATCTTGTCTTAGACTTAAACTGGTCACATCTGGTCTTAGACTTATATTGGTCATATCTAGTCTTAGACTTAGATTGGTCACATCAAGTCTTAGACTTAGACTGGTCACATCTAGTCTTAGACGTAGACTGGTCACATCTAGTCTTAGATTTAGATTGGTCACATCTAGTCAAAGACAGACTGGTCACATCTAGTCTTTGACTTAGATTGGTCACATCTAGTCTTAGACTTAGACTGGTCACATCTTGTCTTAGACTGATCACATCTTGTCTTAGACTTAAACTGGTCACATCTGGTCTTAGACTGGATTGGTCATATCTAGTCTTAGACTTAGATTGGTCACATCTAGTCAAAGACAGACTGGTCACATCTAGTCTTTGACTTAGATTGGTCACATCTAGTCTTAGACTTAGACTGGTCACATCTTGTCTTAGACTGATCACATCTTGTCTTAGACTTAAACTGGTCACATCTGGTTTTAGACTTAGATTGGTCACATCAAAGACAGACTGGTCACATCTAGTCTTTGACTTAGATTGGTCACATCTAGTCTTAGACTGATCACATCTTGTCTTAGACTTAAACTGGTCACATCTGGTCTTAGACTTGGATTGGTCATATCTAGTCTTAGACTTAGATTGGTCACATCAAGTCTTAGACGTAGACTGGTCACATCTAGTCTTAGACTTAGACTGGTCACATCTAGTCTTAGATTTAGATTGGTCACATCTAGTCAAAGACAGACTGGTCACATCTAGTCTTTGACTTAGATTGGTCACATCTAGTCTTAGACTGGTCACATCTTGTCTTAGACTTAGACTGATCACATCTTGTCTTAGACTTAAACTGGTCACATCTGGTCTTAGACTTATATTGGTCATATCTAGTCTTAGACTTAGATTGGTCACATCAAGTCTTAGACTTAGACTGGTCACATCTAGTCTTAGACGTAGACTGGTCACATCTAGTCTTAGATTTAGATTGGTCACATCTAGTCAAAGACAGACTGGTCACATCTAGTCTTTGACTTAGATTGGTCACATCTAGTCTTAGACTTAGACTGGTCACATCTTGTCTTAGACTGATCACATCTTGTCTTAGACTTAAACTGGTCACATCTGGTCTTAGACTGGATTGGTCATATCTAGTCTTAGACTTAGATTGGTCACATCTAGTCAAAGACAGACTGGTCACATCTAGTCTTTGACTTAGATTGGTCACATCTAGTCTTAGACTTAGACTGGTCACATCTTGTCTTAGACTGATCACATCTTGTCTTAGACTTAAACTGGTCACATCTGGTTTTAGACTTAGATTGGTCACATCAAAGACAGACTGGTCACATCTAGTCTTTGACTTAGATTGGTCACATCTAGTCTTAGACTGATCACATCTTGTCTTAGACTTAAACTGGTCACATCTGGTCTTAGACTTGGATTGGTCATATCTAGTCTTAGACTTAGATTGGTCACATCAAGTCTTAGACGTAGACTGGTCACATCTAGTCTTAGACTTAGACTGGTCACATCTAGTCTTAGATTTAGATTGGTCACATCTAGTCAAAGACAGACTGGTCACATCTAGTCTTTGACTTAGATTGGTCACATCTAGTCTTAGACTGGTCACATCTTGTCTTAGACTTAGACTGATCACATCTTGTCTTAGACTTAAACTGGTCACATCTGGTCTTAGACTTATATTGGTCATATCTAGTCTTAGACTTAGATTGGTCACATCAAGTCTTAGACTTAGACTGGTCACATCTAGTCTTAGACGTAGACTGGTCACATCTAGTCTTAGATTTAGATTGGTCACATCTAGTCAAAGACAGACTGGTCACATCTAGTCTTTGACTTAGATTGGTCACATCTAGTCTTAGACTTAGACTGGTCACATCTTGTCTTAGACTTAGATTGGTCACATCTGATGTTAGACTTAGACTGGTCACATCTGGTCTTAGACTTAAACTGGTCATATCTGGTCTTAGACTTAGATTGGTCATATCTAGTCTTAGACTTAGACTTGTCACATCTAGTCTTAGACTTAGACTGGTCACATTTAGTCTTACACTTAGACTGGTCGCATCTGGTCTTAGACTTAGATTGGTCACATCTAGTCTTTGACTTAGATTGGTAACATCTAGTCTTAGACTTAGACTGGTCACATCTAGTCTTAGACTTAGATTTGTAATATCTAGTCTTAGACTAAGATTGGTCATATCTAGTCTTAGACTTAGATTGGTCATACCTAGTGTTAGACTTAGACTGATCACATCTTGTCTTAGACTTAAACTGGTCACATCTGGTCTTAGACTTAGATTGGTCATATCTAGTCTTAGACTTAGATTGGTCACATCAAGTCTTAGACGTAGACTGGTCACATCTAGTCTTAGACTTAGACTGGTCACATCTAGTCTTAGACTTAGATCGGTCACATCTAGTCTTAGATTGGTCACATCTAGTCAAAGACAGACTGGTCACATCTAGTCTTTGACTTAGATTGGTCACATCTAGTCTTAGACTTAGACTGGTCACATCTTGTCTTTGACTTAGATTGGTCACATCTAGTCTTAGACTTAGACTGGTCACATCTAGTCTTAGACTTAGATCGGTCACATCTAGTCTTAGATTGGTCACATCTAGTCAAAGACAGACTGGTCACATCTAGTCTTTGACTTAGATTGGTCACATCTAGTCTTAGACTTAGACTGGTCACATCTTGTCTTAGACTTAGATTGGTCACATCTGATGTTAGACTTAAACTGGTCATATCTGGTCTTAGACTTAAACTGGTCATATCTGGTCTTAGACTTAGATTGGTCATATCTAGTCTTAGACTTAGACTTGTCACATCTAGTCTTAGACTTAGACTGGTCACATGTAGTCTTGGACTAGGAAGTGTGTTTAGAAAGGTAATAATGCATGTTGAGTGTGGAATGAGAGAGTTAAAGAGTTTAGTCGGGGGCCATAGCTGATCTTTGTGCTTCTAAGAGCTGAACTGAACACTTGCTTCTTGTCTACTCTGTAATCTTTGCTATTTAAAGACGACGCTCCACTCCTCTTCATTTCTCCAGCCTCTTCCATCTGTCTCCTTAATGCTTATTATTTAGGTTTGTTAGCACTTCTACCTCCCCGGGTCTTCTTTCCTCCTCTCTTGTCACCAGCATCCTGCGTCATTACAGACTAATAACAGCGTGTCCACTTGGAGGATCTATTCTCAGTCCAGCATCCCTCTCAGTCTAAGTGGACTACACGCACACACACACTCATGTGGACATCAGACATCAAGGCAGCTCACAGGGCCTGACACAAAACTACAAAGATGAAACAATGACATAAATGACTCTAGAAAACTAATATCACCTGTCAGACACCTCATTAGGAAGGAACTGCAGCAACACTGTCACCTGGTGGTCTTTACAAGTACTGTCACCTCGTTAGGAAGACAAGAAGGCTTGGAGGACAATGGTGATGAAGAAGACAAGAAGGCGTTGGAAGACAATGGTGATGAAGAAGACAAGAAGGCATGGAGGACAATGGTGATGAAGAAGACAAGAAAGCATGGAGGTAAATGGTGATGAAGAAGACAAGAAAGCATGGAGGAAAATGGTGATGAAGAAGACAAGAAAGCATGGAGGAAAATGTGATGAAGAAGACATGGAGGACAATGGGTACGAAGAAGACATGGAGGAGAATGGTGATGAAGAAAAGAAGAAGGTGTGGAGGACAATGGTCATGAAGAAGGCATGGAGGACAATGGTGATGAAGAAGGCATGGAGGACAATGGTGATGAAGAAGACAAGAAGGCATGGAGGACAATGGTGATGAAGAAGACAAGAAAGCATGGAGGAAAATGGTGATGAAGAAGACAAGAAAGCATGGAGGAAAATGGTCACAAAGGAGACATGGAGGACAATGGTGATGAAGAAGACATGAAGGATAATGGTGATGAAGAAGATAAGAAGGCATGGAGGACAATGGTCACAAAGAACGCATGGAGGACAATGGTCACAAAGAACGCATGGAGGACAATGGTCACAAAGAAGGCATGGAGGACAATGGTAATGGAGAAGAGGACAATGGTTTTGAAGAAGACAAGAAGGTGTGGAGGACAATGGTCACGAAGAAGGCATGGAGGACAATGGTCATGAAGAAGGCATGGAGGACAATGGTGATGAAGAAGGCACGGAGGACAATGGTGATGAAGAAGACAAGAAGGCATGGAGGACAATGGTGATGAAGAAGACAAGAAGGCGTGGAGGACAATGGTGATGAAGAGGCCATGGAGGACAGTGGTGATGAAGAAGACAAGAAGGCATGGAGGACAATTGTGATGAAGAAGCCAAGAAGGCATGGAGGACAATGGTGATGAAAAAGACTAGAAGTTGTGGAGGACAATGGTGATGAAGAAAAGGACAATGGTGTTGAAGAAAACAAGAAGGTGTCGAGGACAATGGTGACGAAGAAGGCATGGAAAACAATGGTCATGAAGAAGGCATGGAGGACATTGGTGATGAAGAAGGCATGGAGGACAATGGGGATGAAGAAGACAAGAAGGCATGGAGGACAATGGTGATGAAGAAGACAAGAAGGTGTGGAGGACAATGTGATGAAGAAGGCATGGAGGACAATGGTGATGAAGAAGGCATGGAGGACAATGGTGATGAAGAAGCCAAGAAGGCATGGAGAACAATGGTGATGAAGAAGACAAAAAGGTGTGGAGGACAATGGTGATGAAGAAGGCATGGAGGACAATGGTGATGAAGAAGACAAGATTGAAGGACGATGGTAATGAAGAAGGCATGGAGGACAATGGTGATGAAAAAGACAAGAAGGCATGAAAGATAGTGGTGATGAAGAAGACAAAAAGGCATGGAGGACAATGGTGATGAAGAAGACAAGAAGGTGTGGAGGACAATGGTGATGAAGAAGACAAGAGGGACAATGGTGATGAAGAAGACAAGAAGGCATGGAGGACAATGGTTATGAAGAAGACAAGAAGGCATGGAGGACAATGGTGATGAAGAAGACAAGAAGGCATGGAGGACAATGGTAATGAAGAAGACAAGAAGGACAATGGTGATGAAGAAGACAAGAAGGTGTGGAGGACAATGTGATGAAGAAGGCATGGAGGACAATGGTGATGAAGAAGGCATGGAGGACAATGGTGATGAAGAAGCCAAGAAGGCATGGAGAACAATGGTGATGAAGAAGTCAAAAAGGTGTGGAGGACAATGGTGATGAAGAAGACAAGATTGAAGGACAATGGTAATGAAGAAGGCATGGAGGACAATGGTGATGAAAAAGACAAGAAGGCATGAAAGACAGTGGTGATGAAGAAGACAAAAAGGCATGGAGGACAATGGTGATGAAGAAGACAAGAAGGTGTGGAGGACAATGGTGATGAAGAAGACAAGAGGGACAATGGTGATGAAGAAGACAAGAAGGCATGGAGGACAATGGTTATGAAGAAGACAAGAAGGCATGGAGGACAATGGTGATGAAGAAGACAAGAAGGCATGGAGGACAATGGTAATGAAGAAGACAAGAAGGCATGGAGGACAATGGTGATGAAGAAGACAAGATGGACAATGGTGATGAAGAAGACAAGAAGGCATGAAGGACAATGGTGATGAAGAAGACAAGAAGGACAATGGTGATGAAGAAGACAAGAAGGCATGTAGAAGAAACTTCCTCCAAAGTTGAGAGCATAAAGTCATCAATTAGTTCAACCACAACAAAAATAATAATAATAATAATATTTACATCTTCTCGGCCATTCTTTTTACTCCAAACAATACACCGTCATGCAAGACATCACGTGAGACTTCAGCGTGCATCATGAGAACTCACTTCCTTCTGTCATTAACACTGCCTGCTTTCTACTTTTTCTTTGGCTTTTTTTTTTTTCATAAGATGCTCCCCTGTCATGCGTGAAATCACGTGAGATCTCAGCACATCACACGAGACTTCAGCGCAACCAGCACCAAAACATTAACAATATGACTTTTTCTTTTCCTTTGGCTTTTTGCAGCACCTATTTCTAAAGAAGCTGCCCTCTCTTGCATGAAATCACACGAGATCTCAGCACATCACGTGAGACTTGAGCGTGCATCACGAGAACTCACTTAAGGCGGCGGCAGAAACATTGACAGCGTACAGCAGGGGTCACCAACCTTTTTGAAAACCAAGAGCTACTTCTTGGGTACTGATTAATGCGAAGGGCTACCAGTTTGATACACACTTAAATAAATTGCCAAAAATAGCCAATTTGCTCAATTTACCTTTAATAAATAAATCTATATATATTTATTTAAAAAAAGGGGTATTTCTGTCTGTCATTTCGTCATATATTTTTTTTCCTTTTACGGAAGGTTTTTTGTAGAGAATAAATGATGAAAAAAACACTTAATTGAACGGTTTAAAAGAGGAGAAAACACGAAAAAAAATTAAATTAAATTTTGAAACATAGTTTATCTTCAATTTGGGCGGCATAGCTCGGTTGGTAGAGCAGCCGTGCTAGCAACTTTAGGGTTGCAGGTTCGAATCCCGCTTCTGCCATCCTAGTCACTGCCGTTGTGTCCTTGGGCAAGACACTTTACCCACCTGCTCCCAGTGCCACCCACACTGGTTTAAATGTAACTTAGATATTGGGTTTCACTATGTAAAGCGCTTTGAGTCACTAGAGAAAAGCGCTACATAAATATAATTCACTTCACTTCACAATTTCGACTCTTTAAAATTCAAAATTCAGCCTAAAAAAATTAATAGAAAATCTAGCTGATTTGAATCTTTTGGAAAAAATAAAAAAAATAATTTATGGAACATCATTAGTCATTTTTTTCCTGATTAAGATTAATTTTAGAATTTTGATGACATGTTTTAAATAGGTTAAAATCCAATCTGCACTTTGTTAGAATATATAACAAATTGGACCAAGCTATATTTCTAACAAAGACAAATCATTATTTCTTCTAGATTTTCCATAACAAAAATGTTAAAAGAAATTCAAAAAACTTTGAAATAGGATTTAAATTTGATTTTACAGATTTTCTAGATTTGCTAGAATATTTAATTTTAATTTTAATCATAATAAGTTTGAAGAAATATTTCACATATATTCTTTGTGAAAAAAACAGAAGCTAAAATGAAGGATTAAATTAAAATGTATTTATTATTCTTTACAATAAAAAAAACAAATTCACTTGAACATTGATTTAAATTGTCAGGAAAGAAGAGGAAGGAATTTAAAAGGTAAAAAGGTATATGTGTTTAAAAATCCTAAAATCATTTTTAAGGTTGTATTTTTTCTCTAAAATTGTCTTTCTGAAAGTTATAAGAAGCAAAGTAAAAAAATAAATGAATTTATTTAAACAAGTGAAGACCAAGTCTTTAAAATATTTTCTTGGATTTTCAAATTCTATTTGAGTTTTGTCTCTCTTAGAATTAAAAATGTCGAGACCAGCTTGCTAGTAAATAAATACAATTTAAAAAATAGAGGCAGCTCTCTGGTAAGTGCTGCTATTTGAGCTATTTTTAGAACAGGCCAGCGGGCGACTCATCTGGTCCTTACGGGCGTACACTATTTTCCTTTTTCTTTGGCTTTTTGGGGCACCTATTTCTAGGGAAGCTGCCCTCTCATGCATGAGATCTCAGCACATCACGTGAGTCACTTCGCTGAGCTTTGGTGACAGTTTGACCCTGGAACAGATCATTCTTGTTTGCCAAGAGAAAGGGGATGTAAGACCAGGCAGTAACAAGAGTGTCCGTGTCCATCTCCCAACAATGGCGGTGGCTTCTCTCTCACCTGGGCGGACTCCTCTGAGCCTGGACAGGATCCTGGCACCAAAGCCAGAGGTGTCGCTCTGGGAGCGCAGCCTGGGCAAGGGTCTCAGGGCCGAGAAGGTCTTCACCTGGGAATGAGAGTCCCCCGTCTCCTCCATGGTCGCCTAAGAAAGTGACAGAAGACAAGCTGAGTTCTTCCTCTCCTGCTCGGTGGCATCAAGCTGACTTCCTGTGTTGGCCCCGCCCTCCCAAGCATGTCTGCACGTAAAAGAGGCCAAATGTGAAGTAGTGTGTGATCTAAGTCAAAGGTCATCAAAATGCTGCACGCCAACGTCCACAATTTGTCCCAAAGGAAGTCCCAAGTGAAGGAAAAAATATAGATTACATTTTTTCATTCATATTATTATTATTTTTAATCGGTCCTGTCGAGACGTTTAGTCAAATCATATAGTTGATGTAGATGATCTATATCTACTGTAAATATTGACTGTACACAAGTGTGTACAGTTTGTATTTGAATTTGTGTTTAAATATGTATAATCTGTGTATATGTGTATATATACATATATATATATACATACACACACACACACATATATATATATGTGTGTATGTATTTATATGTAAGGTTTGCTGGGCATGGTCATGCCGGATTCGTTCTTCCGTGGATGCGTTCGGGCAAGAACACAGCGTATGGTAAGAAATAAAGATTTATTTCACTCGAAAACACGCTAAGAACAAAAAACACTGGTGCTAGGCAGAAAAGGCACACAAAAGGCGCTAGCATGGGAGCTGGGGAAACAAACAGAAACACTTACACTTGGCACAAAAAGGGGGAAATAAAAACAACTAGCATGAGAGCCAGGGATAAATAAGGCGTAGCGCCAACGCTAGCGAGTAAGAATATAGAAAGCGGGCGTCACTTGTTGCGTGAAAGCCAATTAGGATCCGAGAGTGAATGAACGGAAAGGGCTGGCTTAAATAAGGCGGTAGTCAGCAAAAACAGGTGTGCGTCGAAAGCAAGGGGCAAGTGAAAATTAATGAGCAACCATGGTGACGGAAGAAACACAGGAAATAAGGAAGTCAAACAACGGAATGTGATATAAAAAGGAACAAAGCTACAATATGGTATGATCCGGGCATCGGATCATAACAATATACGCAAATATACATATATATATATATATATATATATATATATATATATATATATATATATATATATATATATATATATAGGTGTGTGTATATATATATCTATATATATATATATATACTGTATGTATGTATATATATATATATACACAGTATATATATATATATATTTATGTATATATACATGTGTGTATATGTATATTAAAGTTAAAGTACCAAGGATTGTCATATATACATATACACACACATACATATAAATAAATGTATACATATATATATATATATATATATATATATATATATACATATATATTCTACCGCTTATTCCTCTTGGGGTGGCGGGGGGCGCTGGTGCCTATCTCAGCTACAATCAAGTGGAAGGCGACGTACACCCTGGACAAGTGGCCACCTCATCACAGGGCCAACACAGATAGACAGACAAGATTCACACTCACATTCACACATTGGAGACCATTTAGTGTTGCCAATCAACCTATCCCCAGGTGCATGTCTTTGGAGGGGGGAGGGGCCTATCCCCAGGTGCATGTTTTTGGAAGTGGGAGGGGCCTATCCCCAGGTGCATGTCTTTGGAGGTGGGAGGAATTCGGAGTACCCGTAGGGAACCCACGCACTCACGGGAGAACATGCAAACTCCACACAGAAAGGACCCGAGCCCGGGATTGAACTCAGGACTACACATGACCTTCGTATTGTGAGGCAGATGCACTAACCCCTCCCCCACCGTGCGGCCCTGTTAATATCAATGTTTACTTATATAGCCCTAAATCATCAAAAAAAAAGGGTATTTCTGTTTGTCATTCCATCGTACATTTTTTTTCCTTTCACGGAAAGTTTTTTGTAGAGAATAAATGATGAAAAAAAACACTTAATGGAACGGTTTAAAAAAGGAGAAAAGAGGGGGGGAATTTTTTTTAATTTGGAATCATAGTTTATCTTCAATTTCGACTCTTCAAAATTCAAAATTCAACCGAAAAAAATGAAGAGAAAAACTAGCTAATTCAAATCTTTTTGAAAAAATTTAAAAAATAATTCATGGAACATCGTTAGTAATTTTTCCTGATTAAGATTCATTTTAGAATTTTGATGACATGTTTTAAATAGGTTGAAATCTAATCTGCACTGTGTTAGAATATATAACAAATTGGACCAAGCTATATTTCTAACAAAGACAAATCAATATTTCTTCTACATTTTCCAGAACAAAAATTTTAAAAGAAATTCAAACGACTTTGAAATAAGATTTAAATATGATTTGATTCTACAGATTTTCTAGATTTGCCCGAATAATTTTTGGGAATTTTAATCATAATAAGTCTGAAAAAATATTTCACAAATATTCTTCGTCGAAAAAACAGAAGCTAAAATGGAGAATTAAATTAAAATGTATTTATTATACTTTACAAAAAAAAAAAAAACTTGAACATCGATTTAAATTGTCAGGAAAGAAGAGGAAGGAATTTAAAATGTAAAAAGGTATATGTGTTTAAAAATCCAAAAATCATTTTTAAGGTTGTATCTTTTCTGTAAAATTGTCTTTCTGAAAGTTATAAGAAGCAAAGTAAAAAAAAATAAATGAATTTATTTAAACAAGTGAAGACCAAGTCTTTAAAATATTTTCTTGGATTTTCAAATTGTATTTGAGTTTTGTCTCTCTTAGAATTAAAAATGTCGAGCAAAGCGAGACCAGCTTGCTAGTAAATAAATACAATTAAAAAATAGAGGCAGCTCACTGGTAAGTGCTGCTATTTGCGCTATTTTTAGAACAGGCCAGCGGGCGACTCATCTGGTGCCCGCGGGCACTGCCTTGGTGACCCCTGACATATGCAATATTTTTTCCACATAAAACATTTTAAAGTGATAATTTTTAAGTAATAATTCATTATAACATATATTTTTTTGTCCTTTTTTTTTAGCAATGGAAAAAAAAAAGAAAATAAATACAAAAGGAAAAAAAAAACTGCCTGCATGGCAGCTTTGTGTTGAAATTTCCAATGTTGAAACAAAGCTGCCATGCAGGCAGTTTTTTTTTTCCTTTTGTATTTATTTTCTTTGTATCAATTTTGCAATTTTTGCAGAATGTTTCAATCAACCAATCAATGGTGCAACGCGCAATGTGGCCACTAGATGTCGACACCGAGATGCGCTCGGTTGTCTTTCCTCTGGCCAAGTCCAGCCGATAGTCCAAAAAAAGTCACCTCTCACTCTGACGTTTCTTCGTGAAAGCAGATATGTCATAAATACATTAAAACAATCATTCCCTTGGGGTGTTTGACGGAAACGACCGGAGTGAGCGGGACTTACTTGATTATTTGGGATGACTTCAGCCTCAAGCGGCGGAGTTGGAAGTGCTGTGATCTTCTCCCGAGCGCCGCTCTTCGTTTGTGACGATCTTCGGCCCTGCTGAGGAGCCACCGTGCCTCGCCTTCAGCCTTCAACCCGCAGCCGAGTCCTCGCTGTCGGCGGACGGGAGATGGGCTGAGGCGGGAGCAGGACCACCCCCAGGCGGCTACTGAGGCCACGAACTCGGGTGAGGAGTATGCCGACGCGCCGGTAAACGTCGCCGGGTTTTAATTGTGGTCGTCGGCGAGCTCGCGGGACCAGCGTTAGTTAGCTTGAGCGGGTTAGCATCAATCAAAGTCCAAGGCAACATTATGTGTTCTTTTTCATCATAGCCGAGGTTATAAAGTGACTATTCGTGTTTTAAAATGCTGCCGAGCGAGATAACTTGTGCGCTAACCAGCTAGCCGCTCGGGCTGGTACTGCTAACCGGGTTTTAGTCGGTGCCCGCAATGGAAACACGCACAGCCGCCTTGTAACGTCAGACCGACACTGGTGTTAGACGGAGCCCCTCGAACCTGCTGGGTGACGTCACTGGAAGCACCTGTGACCCCCTGCAAGTGACCTGTGACCTCTGCACTTCTGCTACAGCAGGGGGGTCCTAAGTGTGACCATTTGTGGCCCCCAGCACATCATTTTAAAAATACTAAAAGATACATATATTTTTTAAACAATAAAAAGTGGAATAAAAGAGCAAATTGGGGAAATGCAACGAGAAAAAGTTGCATTGTTGACTCTGATATCACATTTTTTAATATAATTTCTCAAAAAATAATAATGAATTAAAGGGGCAAGCAGCGATGGACGGGACCGACTTTTGCTGGTGTTTCCTGCCTTTACCCATTCAACATATCTTTACCTACACTTTACCTACCTTCCCTGCATCCTGGGGTCACACTGGTGCTTCTTTCTGTCACCCATAATGTGACGGGTTTTTACAAAAATTTTGTTTTGAAGGGGTAATTGCCAACTTCCTGTTGATTTTGGCTGAAGGATGTCAATTATTGAAATGTAGGTCTAACTGAGAACTACATAGAGGCGTTTGTTTCATGTCTTTCTGACATTTCTACCGGAAGTTACAAGCAGTTTTGTCTGTGTTTTCTTCCCAGGAGCAGTTTTGTCTTGTTTTAAAGGGGTAATTACCAACCGCCTGTTGATGTATGCTGGTGGATGTCAATTATTAAAATGTAGGTCTAAGCGAGGACTACATAGAGGTTTTTGTTTCATGTCTCTCCGAGATTCCTACCGGAAGTTACAAGCAGTTTTGTCTGTGTTTTCTTCCCAGGAGCAGTTTTGTCTTGTTTTGAAGGGATAATTACCAACCTCCTGTTGATTTTGGCTGAATGATGTCAATTATTAAAGTGTAGGTCTAAGTGAGAACTACATAGAGGTTTTTGTTTCATGTCTCTCCGACATTCCTACCGAAAGTTACAGGCAGTTTTGTCTGTTTTTTCTTCCCAAGAGCAGTTTTGTCTTGTTTTGAAGGGGTAATTCCCAACCTCCTGTTGATTTTTGCTGGTGGATGTCAACTATTAAAATGTAGGTCTAATTGAGACCTACATGGAGGTTTTTGTTTCATGTATCCCCGACATTCCTACCGGCAGTTACAAGCAGTTTTGTCTGTGTTTTCTTCCTAGGAGCAGTTTTGTCTTGTTTTGAAGGGGTAATTAATTACCAACTTCTTGTTGATTTTTGCTGGTGGATGTCAATTATTAAAATGTAGGTCTAAGTGAGACCTACATAGAGGTTTTTGTTTCATGTCTCTGCAACATTCCTACTGGAAGTTACAAGCAGTTTTGTCTGTTTTCTTCCTAGGAGCAGTTTTGTCTTGTTTTGAAGGGGTAATTAATTACCAACTTCTTGTTGATTTTTGCTGGTGGATGTCAGTTATTAAAATGTAGGTCTAAGTGAGACCTACATAGAGGTTTTTGTTTCATGTCTCTCCGACATTCCTACCGGAAGTTACAAGCAGTTTTGTCTGTGTTTTCTTCCCAGGAGCAGTTTTGTCTTGTTTTGAAGGGGTAATTACCAACCTCCTGTTGATTTTTGCTGGTGGATGTCAATTATTAAAATGTAGGTCTAATTGAGACCTACATAGAGGTTTTTGTTTCATGTCTCTCCGACATTCCTACCGGAAGTTACAAGGAGTTTTGTCTGTGTTTTCTTCACAAGAGCAGTTTTGTCTTGTTTTGAAGGGGTAATTGCCAACCTCCTGTTGATTTTTGCTGGTGGAAGTCAATTATTAAAATGTAGGTCTAATTGAGACCTACGTGGAGGTTTTTGTTTCATGTCCCTCCGACATTTCTACCGGAAGTTACAAACAGTTTTGTCTTGTGTTTTCTTCCTAGGAGTAGTTTTGTCTTGTTTTGAAGGGGTAATTACCAACCTCCTGTTGATTTTTGCTGGTGGATGTCAATTATTAAAATGTAGGTCTAAGCGAGGACTACATAGAGGTTTTAGTTTCATGTCTCTCCGACATTTCTACCGGAAGTTACAAACAGTTTTGTCTTGTGTTTTCTTCCTAGGAGTAGTTTTGTCTTGTTTTGAAGGGGTAATTACCAACCTCCTGTTGATTTTTGCTGGTGGATGTCAATTATTAAAATGTAGGTCTAAGCGAGGACTACATAGAGGTTTTTGTTTCATGTCTCTCTGACATTCCTACCGGAAGTTACAAGCAGTTTTTTATGTGTTTTCTTCCCAGGAACAGTTTTGTCTTGTTTTGAAGGGGTAATTGCCAACTTCCTGTTGATTTTGGCTGAAGGATGTCAATTATTAAAATGTAGGTCTAAGCGAGGACTACATAGAGGTTTTCGTTTCATGTCTCTCCAACATTCCTACTGGAAGTTACAAGCAGTTTTGTCAATGTTTTCTTCCCAGGAGCAGTTTTGTCTTGTTTTGAAGGGGTAATTGCCAACTTCCTGTTGATTTTGGCTGAAGGATGTCAATTATTAAAATGTAGGTCTAAGCGAGGACTACATAGAGGTTTTTGTTTCATGTCTCTCCGACATTCCTACCGGAAGTTACAAGCAGTTTTGTCGGTGTTTTCTTCCCAAGCGTAGTTTTGTCTTGTTTTGAAGGGGTAATTGCCAACCTCCTGTTGATTTTTGCTGGTGGATGTCAATTATTAAAATGTAGGTCTAAGCGAGGACTACATAGAGGTTTTTGTTTCATGTCTCTCTGACATTCCTACCGGAAGTTACAAGCAGTTTTGTCCGTGTTTTCTTCCTAGGAGTAGTTTTGTCTTGTTCTGAAGGGGTAATTGCCAACCTCCTGTTGATTTTTGCTGGTGGATGTCAATTATTAAAATGTAGGTCTAAGTGAGACCTACATGGAGGTTTTTGTTTCATGTCTCTCCGACATTCCTACCGGAAGTTACAAGCAGTTTTGTCTGTGTTTTCTTCCCAGGAGCAGTTTTGTCTTGTTTTGAAGGGGTAATTGCCAACCTCCTGTGGATTTTTGCTGGTGGATGTCAATTATTAAAATGTAGGTCTAAGTGAGACCTACATGGAGGTTTTTGTTTCATGTCTCTCCGATATTCCTACCGGAAGTTACAAGCAGTTTTGTCTGTGTTTTCTTCCCAGGAGCAGTTTTGTCTTGTTTTGAAGGGGTAATTGCCAACCTCTTGTTGATTTTTGCTGGTGGATGTCAATTATTAAAATATAGGGCTAAGTGAGGCCTACTTGGAGGTTTTGTTTCATGTCTCTCCGACATTCCTACCGGAAGTTACAAGCAGTTTTGTCTGTGTTTTCTTCCCAAGAGCAGTTTTCTCTTGTTTTGAAGGGGTAATTACCAACTTCCTGTTGATTTTTGCTGAAGGATGTCAATTAATAAAATGTAGGTCCAAGTGAGACCAACATAGAAGTTTTTGTTTTATGTCTCTCCGACATTCCTACCGGAAGTTACAAGCAATTTTGTCTGTGTTTTCTTACTAAGAGCAGTTTTTTCTGTGTTTTATTCCTAGGGGGCGCTAGAGTGCTATTTAGAGTTTTTTTTATTTTCGTGTTTTTTATTTTCATTTTTTTATTAGATCGCAATTTTTGCCAGTCCCGATGTGTGTGTCCAGTTTGGTGAGTTTTGAAGCATTTTAAGGGGGTCAAATTACAGCTCAAAGAGACAAAAATGACATTTTTTAGGAACATTTTGTTTAGAAGGGGATTCTTCCTGTTGATTTTTCATACTAATAATATACTAATACAAATCATCCTATATATTTTTATTTTAAATATACTAAGCCAATTACAATATATATATATTATCTGAAGCTCATATAGGTTTAAGTGTTGAATGAAAAATTAAAAATATATGACCTTTTTTTGAGTGGGGCACTTTTGGATCCTTAAGGATTTCTTTGGAATTTGATAACTGTCTATGCTAAAAAAAATAAATAAATAAATAAATAAAAATTAATACATTCAAATCAATTTTGCTATGAATTATTGACATTAAAGGCCTACTGAAATGAGATTTTCTTAGTTGAACAGGAATAGCAGGTCCATTCTATGTGTCATACTTGATCATTTTGCGATATTGCCATATTTTTGCTGAAAGGATTGAGTAGAGAACATCGACGATAAAGTTTGCAACTTTTGGTCGCTAATAAAAACAGTCTTGCCTTTACCGGAAGTAGCGGTTGTGGAGATCCTCACAGCTGAACATTGTTTACAATCATGGCCACCAGCAGCGAGAGCGATTCGGACCGAGAAAGCGACAATTTCTCCATTAATTTGAGCGAGGATGAAAGATTCGTGGACGAGGAAAGTTAGAGTGAAGCACTAAAAAAGAAAAGGCGACGGCTCCAGCCGGCGGCTGTGGGAGAGTTTCAGATCTAAATACATGATGAATGGGTTGTCCTTGTATAGCGCTTTTCTACCTTCAAGGTACTCAAAGCGCTTTGACACTACTTCCACATTTACCCATTCACACACACGTTCACACACTGATGGAGGGAGCTGCCATGCAAGGCACTAACCATCACCCATCAAGAGCAAGGGTGAAGTGTCTTTCTCAGAACACAACGCACGTGACAAGGTTGGTACTAGGTGGGGATTGAACCAGGGACCCTCCGGTTGCGCACGGCCACTCTCCCACTGCGCCACGCAGGATAATTCTGGAAGATCCCTTATCTGCTAATTGTTTTAATAGTGTTTTAGTGAGATTGTAAAGTCATACCTGAAAGTCGGATGGCTGCGGTGATGTCTCCATTATTAATTGAACAAATTGCAAAAGATTCAGCAACACAAATGTCTAAAATACTGTGTAATTATGCGATGAAAATTAATAATGGAGAAGTCAAAGAAGAAAGATTAATAATGGAGAAGTCAAAGAAGAAAGATGTAGTTGGGAAGCGGCTGCCTTTAGCAACACAAACACAGCCGGTGTTTCCTTATTTACATTCCCAAAGGTGAAGCTTTGCTATGGAACAGAGCGGTCAAGCAAACATGGTTCCCTACCACATGTCCACCGGCAGGTTTCGGTGAGAAAATTGTGGTAATAAGTCGGCTCTTACTGTAGACATGAGCGGAGCTTGTGTCGTTCCTCCTGCAGCTGTCACTTTCTTGGCTCCTCCGTGGCTTCCCTCAGAGACACTGGTGGTCACCACACCCCTCCGACTTTCAGGTATGACTATATAATCTCACTAAAACACTAGTAACACAATAAGCAGATAAGGGATTTTCCAGAATTATCCGAGTAAATGTGTCTAATAACATCTGAATCGCTCCCACTGCCCTCGTCTTTCCCTTTTTTTTTTTCTTGTCCTTCACTCTCACTTTCCTCATCCACGAATCTTTCATCCTCGCTCAAATTAATGGGGAAATTCTCGCTTTCTCGGTCCGAATCGCTCTCGCTGCTGGTGGCCATGATTGTAAACAATATGAGGATGTGAGGAGTTCCACAACCCGTGACATCACGCGCACATCGTCTGCTACTTCCGGTACAGGCAAGGCTTTTACCGGATTTAGTAGAGAACATTGACGATAAAGTCAATGTTCTCTACTAAATCCTTTCAGCAAAAATATGGCAATATGGCGAAATGATCAAGTATGCCTCATAGGATGGACCTGCTATCCCCGTTTAAATAAGAACATCTCATTTCAGTAGGCCTTTAAAATCAACATTATATTTGTAAATATTAGTAACATTCTTGCAGTTATTCTATACCGCTCGTCCTCATGTGAGCTGGAGCCTATCACAGGATGAATTAAGCCTCATGCATGCCTGGGTGACGTCATTGGAAGCACCTGTGACCCCCTTCTGACTTCCCGGAAGTAATCTGTGACCTTTCCACTTCTCCTATAGGGACTTGGTCATTTAAAATGAGTTTTATCATGGTGAACATATTTAAAGGCTTACTGAAATGAGATTTTCTTATTCAGACGGGGATTGTGGTGACTCTCGCCCCATTCTTGTTTTTCAATTACTGAGCATTTCGTGAAAGCTGCTTTTATACCCAATCATGGCACCCACCTGTTCCCAATTAGCCTGCACACCTGTGGGATGTTCCAAATAAGTCAGGAGTAGGGAACCTGTGGCTCTTTTGATGACTGCATCTGGCTCTCGGATAAATCTGAGCTGACACTGCTTAACACAATAAGTAATGACTAATTCCACTTGTAATCAAAATGTTAAAAATAACGTTCCAAATATTAAACATGCTCATGCATTTGAATCCATCCATCCTTTTTTCTACCGCACTTGTTCAAGAAATTGCATGATTTATTTATTATTGGTTCTTCACACCACCAAACATTGACATGAAAGCCTTTTTCAGGGTTACGATATTTTTTTATTTTTCAATAAGTCTCTCAGTTGCTTTCCAGCAATTGTCTTTTTCTCTTTTGTTCTCGCTCGCGCTTTGGCTCCAGCTCCAACCCTGTCTCTCCTCCCGGCTGCTGCTTATAACAGACCGACAAGGTGATTAGATAACAAGGCCCAAGTGGGCCATGTACGCACCTGTCGCTGATTTCGAGGCCGGTCCTGGCACACCCCGCTTTGCTGCAGGACCGCAGGCCACGCCCCTCCACAGTTAGCATCAGAATATCTACGTTATTACAAAGAATACGAGACCTATTATACTCTAGTAATGTTGGTCTTACTTAAACATGCACGCGTTTAGTTGTGTTCAGTGTTGAAAAAAAAAAATGATATGGCTCTTACGGAAATACATTTTAAAATATTTGGATTCTTGGCTCTCTCAGCCAAAAAGGTTCCCGACCCCTGAAATAAGTGTTTGATGAACATTCTTCAACTTTATCAGTGTTTATTGCCACGTTTCCCAACTTCTTTGTCACGTGTTGCTGGCATCAAATTCTAAAAATAATGATTATTTGCACAAAAAAAAAATGTTTATCAGTTTGAACATCAAATATGTTGTCTTTGTCGCATATTCAACTGAATATGGGTTGAAAATGATTTGCAAATCATTGTATTCCATTTATATTTACATCTAACACAACTTCCCAACTCATATGGAAACGGGGATTGTGTATATATATGTATATATATGTATATATGTATATGTAGCTCGCCAGCTGAAAAAGTGTGTTCATCCATGCTTTACACCAACAAATAGGGATGCTTGTAACTCTAATCTTTGCTTGCAACACAAAGCTTACATTGGCTATAACCCGTATTAAAAAAATGGCAAAATATACCTCCTGAATCCTTAACTAATTAATTATTAATTAATTTTGATACGCGATCATCAGTAAAGTAGGTTTGGCCAGCCCTGGACGTGCACAATTATGGGGGCAAAACACTCTCAACTAGGGATGCACCGATTAATCGGTAACCGAATATGGCAAAAAAAGCCACATTCGGCGTTCGGTGGAATGAGTTAAGAACAAGGCCGAATAGTGGCGTGTGACGCAATTTTTTGACGCGGTGACGCAATCAACCAACGTGCGGTGACGTTGGGATATGTTGTGTACCTGTATAAGTGTATGAGGTTACAAGCACACACTTATTGAGATTGAGTGGGTCCTCTGTTTACATTATTAGCCTGTTGTGTAGGCTACCTGTATAAGTGTAAGAGGTTATAAGCACCAGAGGTGGGTAGTAACGCGCTACATTTACTCCTTTACATTTACTTGAGTAACTTTTGGGATAAATTGTACTACTACGAGTAGTTTTTATGCAACATACTTTTACTTTTACTTGAGTATTTTTATAGAGAAGAAATGCTACTTTTACTCCGTTCCATTTAGCTACATTAAACTCGCTACTCGCTACTTTTTTTTTATCGATCTATTAATGTTTGTTTTGGTTAATGACAGAGCGTCAAAGTAGAATCTACGCATGCCTGCGTTTCACCAATCACATGCAGTCACTGGTGACGTTGGACCAATCAAACAGAGCCAGGCGGTCACATGACCCGACTTAAAAAAAGTTAAAAGACGTATTCGGGTGTTACCATTTAGTGGTCAATTGTACGGTCTATGTACTGTACTGTGTAATTTACTAATACAAGTTTCAATCAATCAATCAAAAGTGTAAAGGAAAAAAGAGACTTTTTATTTCAGCCGTACTTCCCGTCAAAAGCCTAAAGACTGATCGCACAGTTCCTGTCTTCACAATAAAAGCGCCACTCCATCGCGCCTGCGTTAGCAAAATAAGAGTCTCCGAAAGCCAGCGCAAACAAGCTAGCAAGCTACAGAGTTTGCCGCCAATGTATTTCTTGTAAAGTGTATAAAAACGAATATTGAAGCTGGACAAATAAGATGCCAAAAACCAACGACTTTCATGTGTTATTGGACAGAAAAGAGGAACTTTTTTTCTCTTCCATTTGAAAACGTGGACGTCTGAATCCAATCATTGCAATTCATCAGAATCAGGTAATACACCAACTTATATTCTTGTCTTCATGAAAGATAGGAATGTATATGTTAAACATGCATGTATATTCATTAAAACACCTTCAACATGTGAACAAAAACGGCAAAATAAATAAATATAAATTATATACTGTATATATAAATGTATGTATGTGTATATATATATATTTAATATATATATATATACATATATATATATGATATTTGTGTGTATAAATGATATGTGTGTATATGTATATATGAGGTAGATCACCTCGACTTGGTCATTTACTAAGTAATTGATAAACGTTGAAAAACTTATTGGGGTGTTACCATTTAGTGGTCAATTGTACGGAATATGTACTGCACTGTACAATCTACTAATATAAGTTTTAATCAATCAATCAAATCAATGAATGCCTACAGAGGCTATGGTGCTGTTGAGTTATTGTGGCTCAATGTGCCATTTTTTTATTTCATTTTGATGTACTATTATTTAATATATATTATTGTTGTAGTTGCTTAAGAGATATTCCTGGCTCTGAATTTGCTCATTGCTATTTTTATGTTTTTGTGCATTATTTGTTGCCGTCATCAGGTTACTCATCAGTTACTCAGTACTTGAGTAGTTTTTTCACAACATACTTTTTACTTTTACTCAAGTAAATATTTGGGTGACTACTCCTTACTTTTACTTGAGTAATACATCTCTAAAGTAACTGTACTCTTACCTGAGTACAATTTCTGGCTACTCTACCCACCTCTGATAAGCACACATTTAATTGAGATTTACTTTAGCCTTCTGTTTACATTATTAGCATTTCTACTGTGGCTAAGCAGACTTTTGCTAAAAGGACAATAATTCATTTGTTGTTGGTTTATCCACTTTAATGCACTTTATTTTTTTTTTGAATGCATGTTTTGTTTGAAGGCCTAATATAAATGAAAAACTTTGTGCTTTTTTTGAACAGCAAAGGCTACTGGAATATTTAAAAAATGTCAATATTCAATAAATTACTTTATTTGAAAAACATGTCTAAATATTTATTCTAGGCTATTTATGCAATATAAAAAAATTGTGAAAAACTGCATTCATTATTCGGTATTCGGCTTCGGCCACAAATTTTCATTTCGGTGCATCCCTACTCTCAACCCCTTTTTTGTGTTCTTTTTATAGGCAAGGTTACTTGCTATGCCCGCCTTTGAGGTCAGTGATGTTCCTTCTGTGGAGCAAACACATTGGCTTCACAACACGGTGTTAATCATGCCGACCTCCACTAGCTTTCATCTTCTCTTTGTGTTAATCCACCACCGTGACAGAAAAGTAGAACAGCATTTGCAGGCTTAGAACTGTTTAAAAGACTCCCGTGTCTCTGTGACACCATGGCTGGTGCCCAGCCCACCACAATGCATTTGGTGCAAGCTCAGCTACCTTGCACAAGAGCACGTCAGCAATACACCTTGGGTGTGTAGACGTTCTCAAAATCCCTTAGTCAGGCCCGACTACGTCTCCTGGGTAACATAAGCTCCAACAGTCGCCAGCAGCAGCTGTTCCTTGGTCCTAGGGAAAATATTGGGGGTGCCCAGGTGGCCCTGCGTGACCAGTTGGCCGCCATGTGACGCCGGACCAAGGCTGCAGCCTGGCAAATGTTGGCCGCCCTCCTAAGTAACGCACAAAAGAGTCTGTCTCCTTCCTTTGGGCAGGAAACTCTTCCAGAAATGTCCAATCTTGCCGTACAAAACCTGCACAAATTGCTATTAGTAGTTAAGAAGACACGGAAACAGGCGTGTGCCAGGGGTGAAAACACAATGGCAGGCTGTCAAGTGCATGCCAGAGCAACAGGTGGCGATGCAGTTCAGCCAAGTAGACCGGGAACTCATGATGATCTCAGTATTTCTCAGACAATAAAGAAATCCTTTCATTTTCTCAAAAATGGACAGCGCGTCTTATAACCCGGTGCGCCTGATGTACAGCATAATTCTGCTTGTGCTTACCAACCTCAAAGCAATTTAATGTGGTACATTGTGTAATAAGTGTGATCAGTTGATGGCAGTCACACATAAGAGATATGTGCGGCCTGCAAGAGGGCGCTAGTAAACAACACCAAAACTTTAAAGGCCTACGGAAAGCCACTACTACCGACCACGCAGTCTGATAGTTTATATATCAATGATGAAATATTAACATTGCAACTTACTAAAGTGCAATTTTAAATTGCGCGCCGAAAAATCCTGCTGAAAACGCCTCGGTATGATGACGCCTGCACGTGACGTCACGGATTGTAGAGGACATTTTGTTCCAGCATCGTGCCCAGCTATTAAGTCGTCTGTTTTCATCGCAAAATTCCACAGTATTCTGGACATCTGTGTTGGTTAATCTTTTGCAATTTGTTCAAAGAACAATGGAGACATCAAAGAAGAAAGCTGTAGGTGGGAAGCGGTGTATTGCGGCCGGCTTTAGCAACACAAACACAGCCGGTTTTTCATTATTTACATTCCCAAAAGATGACAGTCAAGCTTTACTATGGAACAGCGATGTCAAGCGAACACGGTTGTATTGGACCACACACACAAAGTAAAGTGTATTATGCAGCGATTATTTTGAAAAATGAATAACATTATACCATTCTACATTCTGAAGGAGATCTATGTCGTGTGCTAGTCCAGCATCAATATCTGCAGCGTCCTCCTGACCGTCACCTTCAGCCTCGGGTTCAAAGCGGTACGGCTCTATCCCTTGTTGCCTGGCCGAGTGGTCCTGCCACCACCACGGCAAGCACGGCACCTCTCACAGTCTCTTCCCTATCTGAATCGCTCTCACTGCCCTCTAGTCTTTTTTATTTTATTTTTTTCTAGTCCTTCACTCTCGCTTTCCTCATCCACAAATCTTTCATCCTCGCTCGAATTAATGGGGAAATCGTCGCATTCTCAGTCCGAATCGCTCTAGCTGCTGGTGGCCATGATTGTAAACAATGTTCAGATGTGAGGAGCTCCACAAACCGTGACGTCACGCGCATAATGTCTGCAACTTCTGGTACAGGCAAGGCTTTTTTATCCGCACCAAAAGTTGTGAACTTTATCGTCAATGTTAAATCCTTTCAGCAAAAATATGGCAATATCGCGAAATGATCAATTATGACACATAGATTGGAGCTGCTATCCCTGTTTGAATAAGAAAATCGCATTTAAGTAGGCCTGTAAATGTTTCATTGATAATAATGAGCATTACACACAGCGAAAAATGATTAGTACGACTTTGGTAAGCTACGAAGCTGCACCACATGACGGATTGTCGGAGCATTACGGCTCCCATAGTCAGACATGCGAGTATTATTATGGTGTGTGTATAAGGACCACAAAATGGCACCCATTAGCAGACTTTATCTGGCGTTTTGTTTTGCACAATTATGCAAAAGCATTTTTTCTTACCTTCTGGTACCCGCTGATGTGTATTTGGGATCTGCACAAGTCCTGAAAATTTGCGCACATCCGCCATTGTAGTCCGTGTCGAGCCCGTAGTCAATAAGCTCCTTTTTCTCTTTATCTTCTTGTTTTGGACATTCATCCTCCACTGTTGTCATTTCTAATATAAAGTAGTGTAAAGTTCTTACTTATATCTGTCAGTAAACTCACCATGAAAGCACGTAATAACATACCGGTGTAGTGAGTTTACATTATTCACCCAAGGAACTTTAGTTTTTAGAGAGTTCCGGTCATGGGACACATTTCGGGCGTTGTTGTTGCACTAGTGAGCTACAAATGAGGAGCTGCTGTTCCGTTATTGATTGAAGTAAAGTCTGAATGTCCTTAAAAACAGTTAACTCCATCTTTTGACACTTCTTCCACTCCCGTCCTTGCACGCTACACCGCTACAACAAAGATGACGGGGAGAAGACGCTGTTCAAGTGGAGGCACGTAAATAAAACCGTCCTCCAAACGGCGCATCCTGAAGAGACTGTCAGAAGTTAGTAAAACATCTATGCAACATTTTGAGCAAATAACCACCATTACATGTTATGTAGACCACAAGGAAGTATTTTACATTTAGAAAAAAATAAATAATATTAAGACCCAAGGAATGCACCTTATAATCTGGTGTACCTTTTTTATGAAAATAAACCCGCTCATCGGCAGTGTGCCTTATAATCCGGTGCGCCCTATGGTCCGGAAAAGATCATAAGTCCTCTAGTAAATCGTTTTATTTAATTGATTAATGAATTAGCTGATTGGATACAAAAGATTGGTATTCACAACTACGGATGCTCAAAATCGATTCACAGCCAAATCACAATTTTTATTTATACCGATTATAAATCAATTCAAAATTTTGAATCATTTGAGTAATATGTGTGTGTGTGTCTGTGCGTGTGTGTGTGTGTGATATATATATCACCTTTTTTTCTTGTAAATTTCTATCCTATGTCTGGTAGTTCTGGGTTGAATTGGAGTTGCTCCATTTTCTTTTATTAGATTGATGAACATTCAAAGATTTTTGTGAATGTTTTCAAGATGTTTTTCAAAAATATATTTTTTCACATCAGCAGCCAAGAGGAGCTTTTGTAACCTGTAACCTGTTTTTAAAAATGCTTTTATTATATTGTACACACCACATAACAGATTAGATCAGGGGTAGGGAACCTATGGCTCTAGAGCCAGATGTGGCTCTTTTGATGACTGCATCTGGCTCTCAGATAAATCTGAGCTGACATTGCTTAACAGGATAAGTAATGAATAATTCCACTTGTAATCACAGTGTTAAAAACAACGTTCAAAATATAAATTATTCTCATGCATTTTTATGTTCAAGAAGTTGCGTTAATGGTAAGAAGTCATTTATTTATTCTTGGTTAGTGTGGGGCTTGCCCTCCTGGGGGTTCTTCAGACCACCAAGAGCCTGTTTTAGGGTTCCAATATTGTTTTATTTTTTTTTTCAATCAGTTGCTTTACAGCAATTGTCTTTTTCTCTTTCGTCCTCACTCGCGCTCTGGCTCCAGCCCCAACCCTGTCTCTCCTCCTGGCTGCTGCTTATAACAGAGGGGCTGGTGATTAGATAAAAAGGCCCAGGTGGGACTTCTACGCACCTGTCGTTGATTTTGAGGCCGGTCCTGGCAACATCCCGCTTTGCTGCAGGCCCGCAGGCCACGCCCCCTCCACAGTTAGCTTGAGAATAACAATGTTATTACAAAGAATAAGAGACTTATTATACTCTGGAAATGTTGGTCTTACTTAAAAAATGCACGTGTTCAGTGTTAAAAAAAAATATTATATGGCTCTTAGGGAAATACATTTTAAAATATTTGGCTTCTTGGCTCTCTCAGCCAAAAAGGTTCCCGACCCCTGGATTAGATAATTGAATATTTCAATATTTACTCCAAGAATGAAGTTTGAATGTAATTACGAAGTGCCCAATGATTCCTACATCTATAAAGAGCTTTGGCTGTAGGCAACCCCCTGATGTAGTTGATGCACTTTAGCTGTATGTACATGTGATTTTCTGCTTAGGTTGTGTTACTGCAAACGTCCATCCAGACCCAGTAGTTGGTGACACAAGTCTATAAGGCCAGAGTACAGTTTATTATCTGAGCGACGAGCACACAACAGTCATCCATTGTTGTAGACGTTGTAACCCCTTGTTACGCTTTTTGTCGCACAAACAGGAACGGGAACCTCCTTGATTCTTTCCCAGCAAAGAATTGCAAGTATTTTTCTAAACCTGCACTTTGCAGGATGACCAGACTCGACAGAGGCGCCTCTCACTGCGGCCCAACAATATGTGCTTGTGTCCGTCTTAATAGTTGTCTTTGACTGTGTCACTGCCTTCTCCTCAGTGTGTGTGTGAGTGTGTGTGTGTGTTGCGCTCAGGCTCCAATGCTACACAACAAGCGGGCCTATTGTCGCCCGTCCACCCTCACAGTGCTCATAATGTCCCCCGCAGAAAGGCTGTCTTTATCACCGCTTTCCCGCCCGCATATTTTAGCCTCAGCCCAGAAGGACTTAAACAGGCCCATGCCATAATATGCTTACTGGAACACTGGCTGCCCACCCACTCACACACTTAACTACTTAACACCTGTATCATTCATGTTTGTACACTATACCGCTGCTAGTATGGTATCGCGCTACTAATCAATCATGGAAATGTACTTATTCCCCATATGTATATATAATAGTAGTGGGGGCCTTTAGGGAGAT
>NC_084619.1:67405247-67525247 GCF_033978795.1 Nerophis ophidion | reverse complement strand
TGGCTTTCACCAACGCTTTGAACCCTGCGGCTTATAAAACGGTGCAGTTTATACGTGGATTTTTTTCGAAAGACAATCTCCCCCAAGCTTCATCATCACAACCCCCTCCACCCTGACTCAAACTCCCGCTCCATCTTCGCCGCTGATGCCATGTTCGTGTCCCGACCCAATATTTATGTCCGTTTTCAGTCCGATACCAGCAACATAACAAGTACGGGATGATATCGACTCGCTGCCATGCAAGCAGAAAGATGGACGGTTAGTTAACATCCATCGTGTTTCCTACTCTATAGAGAGCGGGGTTTCACCAACGCTTTGAACCCTGCGGCTAATAAAACGGTGCAGTTTATACGTGGATTTTTTTCGAAAGACAATCTCCCCCAAGCTTCATCATCACAACCCCCTCCACTCTGACTCAAACTCCCGCTCCATCTTCGCCGCTGATGCCATGTTCGTGTCCCGACCCAATATTTATGTCTGTCTTCAGTCCGATACCAGCAACATAACAAGTATGTGAGGATATCGATGAATATCTGCAGGAGTTAATTTTATGCATATTTGTACGTGCTATCGTAATGTAGTCAAGTTAGCATCATTAGCATTAGCTAATATGCTAAAAAAAATGGCCCCTAGCAACATTTACAAGTTTTACAATATAACTAAAACTATTCTTACTCACTAAAGCGTCCCACATGCGATATCTGCAGGAGTTTTTTTCATGCATATTTGTACGTGCTATCGTGATGTAATCAAGTTACAAGTAATGAAGTGTTTTCATGCATATTTTTACGTGCTATCATAATGTAATCAAGTTAGCATCATTAGCATTAGCTAATACGCTAAAAAAAAATTGCCCCTAGCAACATTTATAAGTTTTACAATATTACTAAAACTATTCTTACTCACTAAAGCATCCCACGTGCGATATCTGCAGGAGTTTTTTTTCTGCATAGTTGTACGTGCTATCGTAATGTAATCAAGTTAGCATCATTAGCATTAGCTAATATGCTAAAAAAATTGCCCCAAGCAACATTTGTAAGTTTTACAATATAACTAAAACTATTCATACTTACTGAAGCGTCCCATGTGTGATGTCGGGGAAAGTTTTTTCATGCATATTTTTACGTGCTATGAAAATGTAATCAAGTTAGCGTCATTACCATTAGCTAATATGCTACAAAAATTGCCCCTATCAACATTTGTAAGTTTAACAATACAACTAAAACCATTTTACTTACTTAAGAATCCCACGTGCGATATCTGCAGGAGTTTTTTTCATGCATATTTGTACGTGCTATCGTAATTTAATCAAGTTAGCATCATTAGCATTAGCTAATATGCTAAAAAAAATTGCCCCTAGCAACATTTGTAAGTTTTACAATATAACTAAAACTATTCTTACTTACTAAAGCGTCCCATGTGTGATGTCGGGGGAAGTGTTTTCATGTATATTTGTACGTGCTGTAATAATGTAATAAAATTAGCATCATTAGCATTAGTTATTATTTAAAAAAAATTGCCCCTAGCAACATTTATAAGTTTTACAATATAACTAAAACTATTCTTACTCACTAAAGCATCCCATGTGCGATATCTGCAGGAGTTTTTTTCATGCATATTTGTACGTGCTATAATAATGTAATCAAGTTAGCATCATTAGCATTACCTAATAATGCTACAAAAATTGCCCCTAGCAACATTTGTAAGTTTAACAATACAACTAAAACCATTTTACTTACTTAAGAATCCCACGTGCGATATCTGCAGGAGTTTTTTTCATGCATATTTGTACGTGCTATCGTAATTTAATCAAGTTAGCATCATTAGCATTAGCTAATATGCTAAAAAAAATTGCCCCTAGCAACATTTGTAAGTTTTACAATATAACTAAAACTATTCTTACTCACTAAAGCATCCCACATGCGATATCTGCAGGAGTTTTTTTCATGCATATTTGTACGTGCTATCGTAATGTAATCAAGTTACAAGTAATGAAGTGTTTTCATGCATATTTTTACGTGCTATCATAATGTAATCAAGTTAGCGTCATTACCATTAGCTACTATGCTAAAAAATATTGCCCCTAGCAACATTTGTAAGTTTCACAATATAACTAAAACTATTCTTACTTACTGAAGCGTCCCATGTGTGATGTCGGGGGAAGTGTTTTCATGCATATATTTACGTGCTGTCATAATGTAATCAAGTTAGCATCATTAGCATTACCTAATATGCTACAAAAATTGCCCCTAGCAACATTTGTAAGTTTTACAATATAGCTAAAACTATTCTTACTTACTAAAGCGTCCCACGTGCGATATCTGCAGGATTTTTTTTCATGCATATTTGTACGTGCTATAATAATGTAATCAAATTAGCATCATTAGCATTAGCTATTATTTAAAAAAAATTGCCCCAGCAACATTTGTAAGTTTTACAATATAACTACAACCATTCTGACTTACTAAAGCATCCCACGTGCGATATCTGCAGTTTTTTATGCATATTTGTACGTGCTATCATAATGTAATCAAGTTAGCATCATTAGCATTAGCTAATATGCTAAAAAAAATGCCCCAAGCAACATTTGTAAGTTTAACAATACAACTACAAATATTCTTACTTACTAAACCGTCCCACATGCGATATCTGCAGGAGTTTTTTTTAATGTATATTTGTACGTGCTATCGTAATGTAATCAAGTTAGTATCATTAGCATTAGCTAATATGCTAAAAAAAATTGCCCCAAGCAACATTTGTAAGTTTTACAATATAACTAAAACTATTCTTACTTACTTAAGCATCCCACGTGCAATATCTGCAGGAGTTTTTTTATGCATATTTGTACGTACTATCGTAATGTAATCAAGTTAGCTTCATTACCATTAGCTAATATGCTAAAAAAAATTGCCCCTAGCAACATTTGTAAGTTTTACAATATAACTAAAACTATTCTTACTTACTAAAGCATCCCACGTGCAATATCTGCAGGAGTTTTTTTTTAATGCATATTTGTACATGCTATCGTAATGTAATCAAGTTAGCGTCATTACCATTAGCTAATATGATAAAAATATTGCCCCTAGCAACATTTGTAAGTTTTACAATATAACTACAACTATTCTTACTTACTAAAGCGTCCCATGTGTGATGTTGGGGGAAGTGTTTTCATGCATATTTTTACGTGCTATAATAATGTAATCAAGTTAGCATCATTAGCATTAGCTATTATGCTAAAAAAATTGCCCCAAGCAACATTTGTAAGTTTTACAATATAACTAAAACTATTCTTACTTATTGAAGCGTCCCATGTGTGATGTCGGGGAAAGTTTTTTCATGCATATTTTTACGTGCTATGAAAATGTAATCAAGTTAGCGTCATTACCATTAGCTAAAATGCTAAAAAAAATTGCCCCTATCAACATTTGTAAGTTTAACAATACAACTAAAACCATTTTACTTACTTAAGAATCCCACGTGCGATATCTGCAGGAGTTTTTTTCATGCATATTTGTACGTGCTATCGTAATTTAATCAAGTTAGCATCATTAGCATTAGCTAATATGCTAAAAAAAATTGCCCCTAGCAACATTTGTAAGTTTTACAATATAACTAAAACTATTCTTACTTACTAAAGCGTCCCATGTGTGATGTCGGGGGAAGTGTTTTCATGTATATTTGTACGTGCTGTAATAATGTAATAAAATTAGCATCATTAGCATTAGTTATTATTTAAAAAAAATTGCCCCTAGCAACATTTATAAGTTTTACAATATAACTAAAACTATTCTTACTCACTAAAGCATCCCATGTGCGATATCTGCAGGAGTTTTTTTCATGCATATTTGTACGTGCTATAATAATGTAATCAAGTTAGCATCATTAGCATTACCTAATAATGCTACAAAAATTGCCCCTAGCAACATTTGTAAGTTTAACAATACAACTAAAACCATTTTACTTACTTAAGAATCCCACGTGCGATATCTGCAGGAGTTTTTTTCATGCATATTTGTACGTGCTATCGTAATTTAATCAAGTTAGCATCATTAGCATTAGCTAATATGCTAAAAAAAATTGCCCCTAGCAACATTTGTAAGTTTTACAATATAACTAAAACTATTCTTACTCACTAAAGCATCCCACATGCGATATCTGCAGGAGTTTTTTTCATGCATATTTGTACGTGCTATCGTAATGTAATCAAGTTACAAGTAATGAAGTGTTTTCATGCATATTTTTACGTGCTATCATAATGTAATCAAGTTAGCGTCATTACCATTAGCTACTATGCTAAAAAATATTGCCCCTAGCAACATTTGTAAGTTTCACAATATAACTAAAACTATTCTTACTTACTGAAGCGTCCCATGTGTGATGTCGGGGGAAGTGTTTTCATGCATATATTTACGTGCTGTCATAATGTAATCAAGTTAGCATCATTAGCATTACCTAATATGCTACAAAAATTGCCCCTAGCAACATTTGTAAGTTTTACAATATAGCTAAAACTATTCTTACTTACTAAAGCGTCCCACGTGCGATATCTGCAGGATTTTTTTTCATGCATATTTGTACGTGCTATAATAATGTAATCAAATTAGCATCATTAGCATTAGCTATTATTTAAAAAAAATTGCCCCAGCAACATTTGTAAGTTTTACAATATAACTACAACCATTCTGACTTACTAAAGCATCCCACGTGCGATATCTGCAGTTTTTTATGCATATTTGTACGTGCTATCATAATGTAATCAAGTTAGCATCATTAGCATTAGCTAATATGCTAAAAAAAATGCCCCAAGCAACATTTGTAAGTTTAACAATACAACTACAAATATTCTTACTTACTAAACCGTCCCACATGCGATATCTGCAGGAGTTTTTTTTAATGTATATTTGTACGTGCTATCGTAATGTAATCAAGTTAGTATCATTAGCATTAGCTAATATGCTAAAAAAAATTGCCCCAAGCAACATTTGTAAGTTTTACAATATAACTAAAACTATTCTTACTTACTTAAGCATCCCACGTGCAATATCTGCAGGAGTTTTTTTATGCATATTTGTACGTACTATCGTAATGTAATCAAGTTAGCTTCATTACCATTAGCTAATATGCTAAAAAAAATTGCCCCTAGCAACATTTGTAAGTTTTACAATATAACTAAAACTATTCTTACTTACTAAAGCATCCCACGTGCAATATCTGCAGGAGTTTTTTTTTAATGCATATTTGTACATGCTATCGTAATGTAATCAAGTTAGCGTCATTACCATTAGCTAATATGATAAAAATATTGCCCCTAGCAACATTTGTAAGTTTTACAATATAACTACAACTATTCTTACTTACTAAAGCGTCCCATGTGTGATGTTGGGGGAAGTGTTTTCATGCATATTTTTACGTGCTATAATAATGTAATCAAGTTAGCATCATTAGCATTAGCTATTATGCTAAAAAAATTGCCCCAAGCAACATTTGTAAGTTTTACAATATAACTAAAACTATTCTTACTTATTGAAGCGTCCCATGTGTGATGTCGGGGAAAGTTTTTTCATGCATATTTTTACGTGCTATGAAAATGTAATCAAGTTAGCGTCATTACCATTAGCTAAAATGCTAAAAAAAATTGCCCCTAGCAACATTTGTAAGTTTTACAAAAAACTAAAACTATTCTTACTCACTAAAGCGTCCCACGTGCGATATCTGCAGGAGTTTTTTTCATGCATATTTGTACGTGCTATCGTAATGTAATCAAGTTAGCATCATTAGCATTAGCTAATATGCTAAAAAAATTGCCCCTAGCAACATTTGTAAGTTTTACAATATAACTAAAACTATACTTACTTACTGAAGCGTCCCATATGTGATGTCGGGGAAAGTTTTTTCATGCATATTTTTACGTGCTATCATAATGTAATCAAGTTAGCATCATTAGCATTAGCTAATATGCTAAAAAAAATGCCCCAAGCAACATTTGTAAGTTTAACAATACAACTACAAATATTCTTACTAAACCGTCCCACATGCGATATCTGCAGGAGTTTTTTTTATGTATATTTGTACGTGCTATCGTAATGTAATCAAGTTAGTATCATTAGAATTAGCTAATATGCTAAAAAAATTGCCCCTAGCAACATTTATAAGTTTTACAATATAACTAAAACTATTCTTACTTACTAAAGCGTCCCACATGCGATATCTGCAGGAGTTTTTTTCATGCATATTTGTACGTGCTATCATAATTTAATCAAGTTAGCGTCATTACCATTAGCTAATATGCTAAAAAATATTGCCCCTAGCAACATTTGTAAGTTTCACAATATAACTAAAACTATTCTTACTTACTAAAGCGTCCCATGTGTGATGTCGGGGAAGTGGTTTCATGCATATTTTTACGTGCTATAATTAGCATCATTAGCATTAGCTATTATGCTAAAAAAATTGCCCCTTGCAACATTTGTAAGTTTTATAATATAACTAAAACTATTCTTACTTACTAAAGCGTCCCACATGCGATATCTGCAGGAGTTTTTTTCATGCATATTTGTACGTGCTATCGTAATGTAATCAAGTCAGCATCATTAGCATTAGCTAATATGCTAAAAAAAATTGCCCCAAGCAACATTTGTAAGTTTTACAATATAACTAAAACTATTCTTACTTACTAAAGCGTCCCATGTGTGATGTCAGGGGAAGTGTTTTCATGCATATTTTTATGTGCTATCAAAATGTTATCAAGTTAGCATCATTAGCATTAGCTAATATGCTAAAAAAAATTGCCCATAGCAACATTTATAAGTTTTACAATATAACTAAAACTATTCTTACTCACTAAAGCAGACTGTTTTAATTGGCAAATGCTTTTTAAAAAAAATAATTCAAAATGTTTCAGATAAGACGTGCTGGGATGCTCGTAACTAAGCAACAAAAAATGTATAAACGCCATCAACTCTGACATTTCAGGTGTGTGTGTGTGTGTGTGTGTGTGTGTGTGTGTGTGTGTGTGTGTGTGTGTGTGTGTGTACAAGCCAAAGAGTGGTGGTGCAGAGTCAGGGGCGCGGGTGAAATGCATTTGTGTGTGATTTGTTGGATTATTTTACATTCTTAAAATACGAAACATTTATTGTGTGTAACAAGTTTCATTGTAATTGTATAAAATGTGTTGGATTATTTTACATTCTTAAAATACGAAACATTTATTGTGTGTAACAAGTTTCATTGTAATTGTATAAAATGTGTTGGATTATTTTACATTCTTAAAATATAAAACATATTTATTTTGTATCACATGAGCTCCATTGTAATTGTATAAAATTTGCTGGATTATTTTATATAAAAACGAGACATGGCAAAAATAATATTTTGACTATTTCACATTGGTAAATAATTGTTTCCATGAAGCAATTTATTATTATTTTTATTTGATAAAAATATGAAAAGTATTGATTCTCACAAAAAAAATATTGTTGAAATATGTGAATTATATTTATATAGCGCTTTTCTCTATTGACTCAAAGCGCTTTACATAGTGAAACCCAATATCTAAGTTACATTTAAACCAGTGTGGGTGGCACCAGGAGCAGGTGGGTAAAGTGTCTTGCCCAAGGACACAACGGCAGTGACTAGGATGGCGGAAGCGGGAATCGAACCTGCAACCCTCAAGTTGCTGGCACGGCCGCTCTACAAACCGAGCTATGCCGCCCATATATATATTTTAAGGATTATTTCACATCAAATTGAAACGGATTGGCCATGACATAATAAATGTTTTGGTCTAGTTTGTAATTTGTATTATTTCACTTGATTAGAACCAATTAAAGAAAAATTAGCCGTGATAAAAATACTTAATTAAATACACGGTTGTCATTTTTGTGATTTCATTCATCAAAATATCCCCAAACATATAAATGAGTCCCTAATTTATTGCAATTGTCGAGGATATTAGTTAAATAATCATGAGTATTGATCAGGAAGTAAACACACAACGAGGATTATGTTGATTATTTCACGCTAATTAGCAGTTTGATTTAATTAGCTGACCTTTTTCAGCAAGCGAACCTTCGAAGGTTGCTTATGGGAATCAAGCTCCGCCCTCATGGCTGACTGACAGGCGAGTGAAATGCAGCGCGCACGTCAGGCGGGTTCAATAGCGGCGCTCAGGGCGCCACAACAAGCCAGCCAGCGGTCGCTCGCAGCCGCATAAATCCTCGGAATCTCTGCAGGCAAAATGAGTTTGATGGTGCTTGAGCAGATTACTGCAAGCCGGCTAGTTTTATTGGCGGGTGATCCCGATCGATCCCCCATCGCTTGAAGAGCGCGGGGGGGTGGAACTTGCTTGATTGTACCAGTAATTAGCGTAGTGATCTTTTCTCCAGGCAGACCATCCGTTTGGCGGAGGGTGGCGTGGACTACAAATACCCAGGACAGGAATTAGAATTACACGACATCACCGTGAAGAAGATCCTTGGAGAACAGGAAGGGTGAGGCAGCCGTAAATAGCAGCTGGCTGATAGAAAAGAGGTGTGACCGGGCCGCCAATCAGGGACAGGTGAGGGGAAATAACGCTCAGGGAGACAAGCAGGAAATGGAACTAAAATTAGAGGAAATAAACAGCAACGAAGGAAACATAACAATACCTGAATGTGACAAGTCGTCACAGTACCCCCCACCTTTAGGGACAAATTGTAGGAGTCCCAAGAGAAGAAAAAAAACAACAAGTTCATAGTCACAGCAGGATGGAAGGAGGATTTGGCATTCAGTGGTGGGGGCTGCCAGGCCAAGTGTCCCCGAATCTCGGCGGCGGCGGCCGGTCAAATAGCGCCACAACTGGCGAGGCGGTCGCCCAAGGAACGGCCACATTCTTAGTCGACAATTGGGCCTCATGCAGGCGCTTAATGGCCGGTTGTGCGACCGACAAGACGGAGGTGGCGAAGGCAACGAGGAGCCCGCAGAAGACGAAAAAGGCTTCGGCCCCGGCGAGGAGTCCACAGGAGACGAAGAAGGCAACGGCACAGCAGGAGAGGAAGATGGCGTCAGCGGGCCCACCTGAACAGGATGACGGCGTCCACCGACCCACTGAATGTGACAAGTCGTCAGAGTACCCCCCACCTTTCGGGCCGGATTGTAGAAGTCCCAAGATAACAAATAAAATAAAACAAGTCCAGAGTCAAAGCAGGGTGGAAATAGGACTTGGTGGTCAGGCGGTGGCACTGAGTCAAACGGCGCCACAACTGGCGAGGCGGTCGCCCACGGAACGGCCACATTCTTAGCCGACGATTGGGCCTCATGTGGGGGCTTAATGCCCGCTTGTGCGACCGACAAGTTGGAGGTCGCGGAGGCAACAAGGAGCTTGCAGAAGATGAAGAAGGTGGCGGCCTCGGCGACGAGGAGCCCACAGGAGACGAAGACGGAAACAGCACAACAGGAGATGAAGATGGCGGCGTCAGTGGGCCCACCTGAGCGGATGACGGCGACCGCCGAACCACCGGAAAAGATCTGAATGTGACAGGTCGTCACAGTACCCCACACTTTTAGGGACGGTTTGTAGAAGTCCCAAGATAAGAAACAAAATAAAACAAGTCCAAAGTCACAGCAGGGCGGATGGAGGACTTGATGGTGGGCCGCCATGCCAAGTGTCCCCGAATCCACCGGGGACGAGTTAGGTGGCGGCAGCAAGTCAAACCGCGCCACAACTGGCGAGGCGGTCGCCCACGGAACGGCTACATTCTTGGCCGACGAAGGAGCTGCGTGCGGGCGCCTAATGGCCGCTTGTGCGACTGAAAAGCCGGAGGTCGCGAAGGCAACGAGTAGCCCGCAGAAGACTAATAAGGCTGCGGCACAGCAGGAGAGGAAGATGGCGTCAGCGGGCCCCCCTGAGAGGATGACGGCGTCCACCGACCCACTGAATGTGACAGGTCGTCATAGTACCCCCCACCTTTAGAGAAGGATTGTAGACGTCCCAAGATAAGAAACAAAATAAAACAAGTCCAAAGTCAGGGGAGGGCGGAAGGAGGATTTGGTAGTGGGCCGCCAGGCCAAGTGTCCCCGAATTCTCCGGGGACAAGTCAGGTGGCGGCAGTGAGTCAAATGGCGGCACAACTGGCGAGGCGGTCGCCCAAGCAGCGCCCACATTCTTAGCCGACGATTGGGCCTCATGTGGGCGCATAATGGCCGCTTGTGCGACCGACAAGCTGGAGGTCGCGGAGGCAACGAGGAGCTCGCAGAAGACGAAGACGGCGGCAGCCTCGGCGACGAGGAACCCACAGGAGACGAAGACAGCAACAGCACAGTAGGAGATGAAGATAGCGGCGTCAGCGGGCCTACCTGAGCGGATGACGGTGTCCGCCGAACCACCGGAAAAGATCTGAATGTGACAGGTCGTCATAATACCCAACACCTTTAGGGACAGATTGTAGAAGATAAAAAACAAAATAAAACAAGTCCAAAGTCACAGCAGGGCGGAAGGGGGACTTGGCGGTGGGGTGCCAGGCCAAGTGTCCCCGAGTCCACCGGGGACGAGTCAGTTGGCGGCAGCGAGTCAAACGGCGGCACAACTGGCGAGGCGGTCGCCCTTGGAATGGCTACATTCTTGGCCGACGAGGAGGGTGCATGCGGGTGCCTAATGGCCGCTTGTGCGACCGACAGGCCAGAGGTCGTGGAGGCGACGAGGAGCCCGCAGAAGACAAAGAAGGCAACGGCACAGCTGGAGATGAAGATGGCGGCGTCAGAGAGCTCACCTGAGCGGATGATGGTGTCCGCCGAACCACCGGAAAAGATCTGAATGTGACAGGTCGTCACAGTACCCCCCACTTTTAGGGAAGGATTGTAGACGTCCCAAGATAAGAAACAAAATAAAACAAGTCCAAAGTCAGGGGAGGGTAGGAGGACTTGGTGGTGGGTCGCCAGGCCAAGTGTCGCAGTATCCACAGGGGAGGAGTCAGGTGTCGGCGGGGCGAGTCAAACGGCGCCACAACTGATAAAGAAGCATGATACTGATAAAGAAGTATGATACTGATAAAGAAGCATGATACTGGTAAAGAAGCATTATACTGATAAAGAAGCATGATACTGATAAAGAAGCATTATACTGATAAAGAAGAATTATACTGATAAAGAAGTATGATATTGATAAAGAAGCATGATACTGGTAAAGAAGCATTATACTGATAAAGAAGCATGATACTGATAAAGAAGCATTATACTGATAAAGAAGCATGATACTGATAAAGAAACATTATACTGGTAAAGAAACATTACACTGATAAAGAAGCATGATACTGGCAAAGAAGCATTATACTGATAAAGAAGCATTATACTGATAAAGAAGCATGATACTGATAAAGAAGCATGATACTGATAAAGAAGCATTATACTGATAAAGAAGCATGATACTGATAAAGAAGCATGATACTGGTAAAGAGGCATTATACTGATAAAGAAGCATGATACTGATAAAGAAGAATTATACTGATAAAGAAGCATTATACTGATAAAGAAGCATGATACTGGTAAAGAAGCATGATACTGATAAAGAAGCATTATACTGATAAAGAAGCATGATACTGGTAAAGAAGCATTATGCTGATAAAGAAGCATGATACTGATAAAGAAGCATGATACTGGTAAGGAAGCATTGTACTGATAAAGAAGCATGATACTGGTAAAGAAGCATTATACTGATAAAGAAGCATGATACTGATAAAGAGGCATTATACTGATAAAGAAGCATGATACTGATAAAGAAGCATGATACTGGTAAAGAAGCATTATACTGATAAAGAAGCATAATACTGATAAAGAAGCATTATACTGATAAAGAAGCATGATACTGATAAAGAAGCATTATACTGGTAAAGAAACATTACACTGATAAAGAAGCATGATACTGGCAAAGAAGCATTATACTGATAAAGAAGCATTATACTGATAAAGAAGCATGATACTGATAAAGAAGCATGATACTGATAAAGAAGCATTATACTGATAAAGAAGCATGATACTGATAAAGAAGCATGATACTGGTAAAGAGGCATTATACTGATAAAGAAGCATGATACTGATAAAGAAGAATTATACTGATAAAGAAGCATTATACTGATAAAGAAGCATGATACTGGTAAAGAAGCATGATACTGATAAAGAAGCATTATACTGATAAAGAAGCATGATACTGGTAAAGAAGCATTATGCTGATAAAGAAGCATGATACTGATAAAGAAGCATGATACTGGTAAGGAAGCATTGTACTGATAAAGAAGCATGATACTGGTAAAGAAGCATTATACTGATAAAGAAGCATGATACTGATAAAGAAGCATTATACTGATAAAGAAGCATGATACTGATAAAGAGGCATTATACTGATAAAGAAGCATGATACTGATAAAGAAGCATGATACTGGTAAAGAAGCATTATACTGATAGAGAAGCATTATACTGATAAAGAAGCATGCTACTGATAAAAAAAAGCACGAAACTGATAAAAAAGGTTGACACTGATAAAGAAGCGTGATACTGATAAATAAAGAAGCACGAAACTGATAGAGAAGCGCGACAAAATAAAGAAGGATGATACTGATAAAGCACGACACTGATACAGAAGCACGGTACTGATAAAGAAGCACACTACTGATAAAGAAGCACGATACTGATAAAGCACGACACTGATGAAGAAGCACAGTACTGATAAAGAAAGACAATACTGATAATGCGCGACACTGATAAAGAAGCATCATACTGATAAAGAAACACGATACTGATAAAGAAACACGATGCTGAGAAAAAAACACGATACTGATAAAGAAGGATGATACTGATAAAAAAGGATGTAGATTGTAAATGGGTGATAGGACAATTAGAAGGTGGTGTGTGTGTGTGTGTGTGTGTGTGTGTGTGTGTGTGTGTGTGCGTGCGTGTGTGTGTGTGTGTGTGTGTGACATGGAGAGGAAAGTGTGTTCCTTCAGGCTGCTTTTGTTGGCAAACACATTTCACCACATTTCTGTCTTTCACCACACTGAGAGAAAAAGAAAGATGGAGGTGGTGGGGTTTGGGGGGTGATGTTGTTCAATAAAGATGGAGTTGGGGGTGTGGAGGGGGGGGGGTGATGGTGTTCAACAGTTGTCTCATTGGAATGCTGCGTGGAGCTGCTGCTAGCATGATGAATGTGTAATGTTACCTGGGGCTGATACCTGCAGGCACCACCTTCTTATTCTGCACACGCGCCTGCCATCTCACATCAGCACCTCCTTACACCACCTCACATCAGCACCTCTTTACACCATCTCACATCAGCACCTCCTTACACCACCTCACATCATCACCTCTTTACACCACCTCACATCAGCACCTCCTTACACCACCTCACATCAGCACCTCCTTACACCACCTCACATCAGCACCTCTTTACACCACCTCACATCAACACCTCCTTACACCACCTCACATCAGCACCTCTTTACACCACCTCACATCAGCACCTCCTTACACCACTTCACATCAGCACCTCCTTACACCACCTCACATCAGCACCTCCTTACACCACCTCACATCAGCACCTCTTTACACCACCTCACATCAGCACCTCCTTACACCACCTCACATCAGCACCTCCTTACACCACCTCACATCAGCACCTCCTTACACCACCTCACATCAGCACCTCTTTACACCACCTCACATCAGCACCTCCTTACACCACCTCACATCAGCACCTCCTTACACCACCTCACATCAGCACCTCTTTACACCACCTCACATCAGCACCTCTTTACACCACCTCACATCAGCACCTCCTTACACCACCTCACATCAGCACCTCTTTACACCACCTCACATCAGCACCTCCTTACACCACTTCACATCAGCACCTCCTTACACCACCTCACATCAGCACCTCCTTACACCACCTCACATCAGCACCTCTTTACACCACCTCACATCAGCACCTCCTTACACCACCTCACATCAGCACCTCCTTACACCACCTCACATCAGCACCTCTTTACACCACCTCACATCAGCACCTCCTTACACCACCTCACATCAGCACCTCCTTACACCACCTCACATCAGCACCTCTTTACACCACCTCACATCAGCACCTCTTTACACCACCTCACATCAGCACCTCCTTACACCACCTCACATCAGCACCTCTTTACACCACCTCACATCAGCACCTCCTTACACCACCTCACATCAGCACCTCTTTACACCACCTCACATCAGCACCTCCTTACACCACCTCACATCAGCACCTCCTTACACCACCTCACATCAGCACCTCTTTACACCACCTCACATCAGCACCTCTTTACACCACCTCACATCAGCACCTCCTTACACCACCTCACATCAGCACCTCTTTACACCACCTCACATCAGCACCTCCTTACACCACCTCACATCAGCACCTCTTTACACCACCTCACAGCAGTACCTCCTTACACCACCTCACAGCAGTACCTCCTTACACCACCTCACATCAGCACATCTTTACACCACCTCACATCAACACCTCTTTACACCACCTCACATCAACATCTCTTTACACCACCTCACATCAGCACCACTTTACACCACCTCACATCAGCACCTCCTTACACAACCTCACATCAGCACCTCTTTACACCACCTCACATCAGCACCTCTTTACACCATCTCACATCAGCACCTCTTTACACCACCTCACATCAACATCTCCTTACACCACCTCACATCAACACCTCTTTACACCACCTCACATCAACACCTCTTTACACCACCTCACATTAACACCTCTTTACACCACCTCACATCAGCACCTCTTTACACCATCTCACATCAGCACCTCTTTACACCACCTCACATCAACATCTCCTTACACCACCTCACATCAACACCTCTTTACACCACTTCACATCAACACCTCTTTACACCACCTCACATTAACACCTCTTTACACCACCTCACATCAACACTTCTTTACACCACCTCACATCAACACTTCTTTACACCACCTCATATCAACACCTCTTTACACCACCTCACATCAGCACCTCTTTACACCACCTCACATCAAGACCTCTTTACACCACCTCACATCAACACATCTTTACACCACCTCACATCAACACTTCTTTACACCACCTCACATCAACACATCTTTACACCACCTTAAAACAACGCCTCACATCAACACTTCTTTACACCACCTCACATCAACACATCTTTACACCACCTCAAAACAATGCCAGACATCAACACATATTTACACCACCTCAAAAACAATGCCTGACATCTACACATCTTTACACCTCCTTAAAAAAACGCCTGATATCAACACTTCTTTACACCACCTTAAAACAATGCTTGACAACAACACATCTTAACACCACCTTAAAACAATGCCTGACAATACATCTTTACACCACCTTAAAACAATGCCTGGCAATACATCTTTACACCACCTTAAAACAACGCCTGACATCAACACCTCTTTACACCACCTTAAAACAATGCCTGACAATACATCTTTACACCACCTTAAAACAACGCCTGACATCAACCCCTCTTTACACCACCTTAAAACAATGCCTGACAATACATCTTTACACCACCTTAAAACAACGCCTGACATCAACACTTCTTTACACCACCTTAAAACAATGCCCGACAATACATCTTTACACCACCTTAAAACAACGCCTGACATCAACACATCTTTACACCACCTTAAAACAACGCCTGATATCAACACATCTTTACACCACCTTAAAACAACGCCTGACATCAACACCTTTTTACACCACCTTAAAACAATGCCTGACATCAACACTTCTTTACACCACCTTAAAACAACGCCTGACATCAACACATCTTTACACCACCTTAAAACAATGCCTGACAATACATCTTTACACCACCTTAAAACAACGCCCGACATCAACACATCTTTACACCACCTTAAAACAACGCCTGATATCAACGCGTCTTTACACCACCTTAAAACAACGCCTGACATCAACACCTTTTTACACCACCTTAAAACAATGCCTGACATCAACACTTCTTTACACCCCCTTAAAGCAACGCCGGACATCAACATATCTTTACACCATCTTAAAACAATGCCTGACAATACATCTTTACCTCACCTTAAAACAACGCCTGATATCAACACCTCTTTACACCACCTTAAAACAATGCCTGACAACACATCTCTACACCACCTTAAAACAACGCCTGACATCAACACTTATTTACACCACCTTAAAACAAAGCCTGACATCAACACATATTTACACCACCTTAAAACAATGCTTGACATCAACACATCTTAACACCACCTTAAAACAATGCCTGACAATACATCTTTACACCACCTTAAAACAACGCCTGACATCAACACTTCTTTACACCACCTTAAAACAATGCCTGACAATATATCTTTACACCACCTTAAAATAACGCCTGACATCAACACTTCTTTACACCACCTTAAAACAATGCCTGATAACACATCTTTACACCACCTTAAAACAACGCCTGACATCAACACTTCTTTACACCACCTTAAAACAATGCCTGACAACACATTTTTACACCACCTTAAAACAATGCCTGGATATCCCTAAGAAAAGCTTTAAAGTGCCTTATTTTCGCTATCTTCGAAACCACTATCCATTTCCCTGTGACGTCATACATGGCTGCCAATACAAACAACATGGCGGTTACCACAGCAAGATATAGCGACATTAGCTCGGATTCAGACTCGGATTTCAGCGTCTTAAGCGATTCAACAGATTACGCATGTATTGAAACAGATGGTCGGAGTATGGAGGCAGATAGCGAAAACGAAATTGAAGAAGAAATTGAAGCTATTAAGCGAATAGCTATTGACGCTATTCGGCCATCGCATGGGTGTACCTAATGAAGTGGCCCATGGCATGGCTGCCTTATTAGCATCGCCGGTAAAATGTGCGGACCAAACGATCAGGACTTTCGCATCTTGTGACACTGGAGCAACTTAAATTTGTCAATTGGTAAGTGTTTGTTTCGCATTAAATGTGGGTATCTAGTTTCAAATGTACATACAGCTGGCGTAAATAGCATGTTAGCATCAATTAGCGTAGCATGTTAGCATCGATTAGCTGGCAGTCATGCCGTGACCAAATATGTCTGATTAGCACATAAGTCAACATCAACAAAACTCACCTTTGTGATTTCGTTGACTTTATCGTTGCAAATGCATCTGCAGGTTATCCATACATCTCTGTGCCATGTCTGTCTTAGCATCGCCGGTCAAATGTGGAGACACTCTGGTACATTCAATGGGAGTCTGGCGGCAGATTTCTTGCCAGTGGTGCAACTTGAATCCCTCCCTGTTAGTGTTGTTACACCCTCCGACAACACACCCACGAGGCATGATGTCTCCAAGGTTCCAAAAAATAGTCGAAAAAATGGAAAATAACAGAGCTGAGACCCGGTGTTTGTAATGGGAAAATGAAAATGGCGGCTGTGTTACCTCGGCGACGTCACATTCTGACGTCATCGCTAAAAGACAGATAAACAGAAAGGCGTTTAACTCGCCAAAATTCATCCATTTAGAGTTCGGAAATCGGTAAAAAAAAAAAAAAGGTCTTTTTTCTGCAACATCAAGGTATATATTGACGCTTACATAGGTCTGGTGATAATGTTCCCCTTTAAAAACACTTTTTACCTTTTAAAATTCTTTCTTCTTCTTTCCTGACAATTTTAATCAATGTTCAAGTATTTTTTTTTTATTGTAAAGAATAATAAATACATTTTCATTTAATTCTTCATTTTAGCTTCTGTTTTTTCGACGAAGAATATTTGTGAAATATTTCTTCAAACTTATTATGATTAAAATTAATTATTCTAGCACATCTAAAAAAATCTTTAGAATCAAATTTAAATCTTATTTCAGAGTCTTTGAATTAATTTTAATATTTTTGTTCTGGAAAATCTAGAAGAAATGATAATTTGTCTTTGTTAGAAATATAGCTTGGTCCAATTTGTTATATATTCTAACAAAGTGCAGAATTGGATTTTAACCTATTTAAAACATGTCATCAAAATTCCAAAATTAATTTTAATCAGGAAAAATTACTAATGATGTTCCATAAATTATTTTTTTGATTTTTTTCAAAAAGATTCGAATTAGCTAGTTTTTCTCTTCTTTTTTTTTTGGTTGAATTTTGAATTTTAAAAAGGTCGAAATTGAAGATAAACTATGTTTCAAAATGTAATTTTCATTTTTTTTTCCTGTTTTCTCCTCTTTTAAGCCATTCAATTAAGTGTTTTTTTCATCATTTTTTCTCTACAAAATAACTTCCGTAAAAGGAAAAAAAATGTACGACGGAAATACCCAATTTTTTCATAACTATAGATTTATTTATTAAAGGTAAATTGAGCAAATTGGCTATTTCTGGCCATTTATTTAAGTGTGTATCAAACTGGTAGCCCTTCGCATTAATCAGTACCCAAGCAGTAGCTCTTGCTTTCAAAAAGTTTGGCGACCCCTGCTCTAAATTGTGCGCGGGTTTGATACCCTTAAAGGCAACAGGCTGTGTTGTTGTCATGACAGAAGTGTTTTACTCAGCAATAAAGTAAGGACCCTGAGGGCAAAAACATTTATGTTACTTTGACAAAAAAAAACGACTTGATATTCTCCTGAGAACCAACGTTCTCTGAAAGTGGACATAGACGTTTTTTTATTTCATATTTTCCGACAAAACAAACAAGTGTGCAATGCAGGAAATGCTGCTTCTCAGGAAGAAATACTGTAGGTAAGCCACTTAAAAACAACATTATCTGACCTTTCTGTGCACAGTCTTTCTTTAGTTTTTAGTTTGCTCTTAAAAAGTGGGGCAGGTCCCCCAAGGGGGGGGGGCGGGGGCGCGGGTGACCCCAGGAAACATGCTTTATCAGTATCAGCCGGTACTAATAAAGTATCACGGTGCTAATCACTTGAAATCGGTACCATACCGCCTTTGAAAAGCGCCGGTGCCGTTCTTTCATCTGCATTGTGCCGTGCATACAAGTAATAACATCTTTTTGAAAAAAACATCAAAAAATAAAACAAGCCACTGGGAACTGATTTTTATTGTTTTTAACCCTTTTGAAATTGTGATCATGTTCCCCTTTTAAAAATCCTAAAATCATTTTTAAGGTTGTATTTTTTCTCGAAAATTGTCTTTCTGAAAGTTATAAGCAGCAAAGTAAAAAAATAAACAAATTTTATTTCAACAAGTCTTTAAAATATTTTCTTGGATTTTCATCAAATTCTATTGGAGTTTTGTCCCTCTTAGAATTAAAAATGTCCAGCAAAGCGAGACCAGCTTCCTATCCATCCATCCATTTTTCTACCGCTTATTCCCTTTTGGGGTTGCGGGGGGCGCTGGCGCCTATCTCAGCTACAATCGGGCGGAAGGCGGGGTACACCCTGGACAAGTCGCTACCTCATCATCGCAGGGCCAACCAGCTTGCTAGTAAATAAAACAAAATTAAAAAATAGAGGCAGCTCACTGGTAAGTGCTGCTATTTGAGCTATTTTTTAGAACAGGCCAGCGGGCGACTCATCTGGTCCTTACGGGCGACCCCTGAATTAGAGCAACACTTGCCCCCGAGTCCGAGCCCGCCTCCGTCGCCGCGGTGGAATGAAAGATTCCATCCATCAGGAGGATCGTTAATCCATGGGGTCAGAGAGCGGCGGGGGAGGGGCAGACATGTATATTACCCCCACCCCCCCATCCGTAAACATTGCTCCGCCTCCAGCGCCAAGTCATCTTGCGAGAGGCAGGGCAGGAATGGGCGGCGATTCATTTGAATAAAACCTGGAGAGTGGAGTAACATGGCGCCAAGGCAGGCTTTTATTTTGACGGGGAGAAATAGAGAGGAGGACTATTAATGAGTGACTAATCCAACTGTGACTAAGAGCCGGGCTTGACTTTCCTTCTGGCGTTTTCTCAGCGTCTAAATCCTGGGAATAGTCCGCTACTAATCGGCCGCATTCCCGCCAAGTCAGGACGCACGCCGGCGCCATCCGGCCTCCGCTCCTCCACGCAACAGTTGTTTCATTCCTACCGCTCATAAATTATTGGACGGGATAAATATTTCAAAAGCCGACTTCTTGCAGCAATCAGGCTGCAGGTGGCCAAGGTGTGAAGATGTTGGCAACATGTTGTGGTCGGGAATTTAAATGGAAAATGAGCAATAAATAAATAAAGTGTTGTTGTTTTCATCACATAGGAGGAGGATACCAGATTTGTGTTATCTATCTATTGTCTTTGTTTCCTCTGTGTTTAGTATTTCCTGTTTTTAGTTGCTGTCAGCGCTCTTATTTTGTCGGTTTCCTGTTTTCCCTGAGCGCTTTTTTCCCCTCAGCTGTGGCTGATTGGCACCTGGCCACACCTGGTCTCAATCAGCCCGCTTCTATTTATGTCTGTTTTTGTCCTCCAGTCAGTGCTGGATTATTGTATTGTCATGCCACATTTCGCTCTTGTGTCTTTGCTACCTGTCGTGTCTGGCGTCGTTACAGCTACTACCTGTCGTGCAACATTTTGTCCTTGTCGTCGTAGCGGTAAGCTAGCATTTCCTGTTTTTAGTTCCTGTCAGTGCTCTTGTTTTGTCGGTTTCCTGTGTTTCTCCCTGAGCGCTTTCCCCCCCTCAGCTGTGGCTGATTGGCACCTGGCCACACCTGGTGTCAATCAGCCCGCTTCTATTTAAGTCTGTTTTTGTCCTCCAGTCAGTGCTGGATTGTTGTATTGTCATGCCACATTTCGCTCTTGTGTCTTTGCAACCTGCCGTGTCTGGCATCGTTACAGCTGCTACCTGTCGTGCAACATTTTGTCCTTGTCGTCGTAGCGGTAAGCTAGTATTTCCTATGTTTAGTATTTCCTGTTTTTAGTTCCTGTCAGCGCTCTTATTTTGTCGGTTTCCTGTGTTTCTCCCTGAGCGCTTTTTCCCCCCTCAGCTGTGGCTGATTGGCACCTGGCCACACCTGGTGTCAATCAGCCCGCTTCTATTTAAGTCTGTTTTTGTCCTCCAGTCAGTGCTGGATTATTGTATTGTCATGCCACATTTCGCTCTTGTGTCTTTGCTACCTGTCGTGTCTGGCATCGTTACAGCTGCTACCTGTCGTGCAACATTTTGTCCTTGTCGTCGTAGCGGTAAGCTAGTATTTCCTGTGTTTAGTATTTCCTGTTTTTAGTTCCTGTCAGCGCTCTTGTTTTGTCGGTTTCCTGCGTTTCTCCCTGAGCGCTTTTTTCCCCCCTCAGCTGTGGCTGATTGGCACCTGGCAACACCTGGTGTCAATCAGCCCACTTCTATTTGAGTCTGTTTTTGTCCTCCAGTCAGTGCTGGATTATTGTATTGTCATGCCACATTTCGCTCTTGTGTCTTTGCTACCTGTCGTGTCTGGCATCGTTACAGCTGCTACCTGTCGTGCAACATTTTGTCCCTGTCGTCGTAGCGGTAAGCTAGTATTTCCAGTGTTTAGTATTTCCTGTTTTTAGTTCCTGTCAGCGCTCTTATTTTGTCGGTTTCCTGTGTTACTCCCTGAGCGCTTTTTTCCCCCTCAGCTGTGGCTGATTAGCACCTGGCCACACCTGGTGTCAATCAGCCCACTTCTATTTGAGTCTGTTTTTGTCCTCCAGTCAGTGCTGGATTATTGTATTGTCATGCCACATTTCGCTCTTGTGTCTTTGCTACCTGTCATGTCTGGCATCGTTACAGCTGCTACCTGTCGTGCAACATTTTGTCCTTGTCGTCGTAGCAGTAAGCTAGTATTTCCTGTTTTTAGTTCCTGTCAGCGCTCTTGTTTTGTCGGTTTCCTGTGTTTTTCCGTGAGCGCTTTTTTCCCCCTCAGCTGTGGCTGATTGGCACCTGGCCACACTTGGTGTCAATCAGCCCACTTCTATTTAAGTCTGTTTTTGTCCTCCAGTCAGTGCTGGATTGTTGTATTGTCATGCCACATTTCGCTCTTGTGTCTTTGCTACCTGTCGTGTCTGGCATCGTTACAGCTGCTACCTGTCGTGCAACATTTTGTCCTTGTCGTCGTAGCGGTAAGCTAGTATTTCCTGTGTTTAGTATTTCCTGTTTTTAGTTCCTGTCAGCGCTCTTACTTTGTCTGTTTCCTGTTTTCCCTGAGCACTTTTTTCCCCCTCAGCTGTGGCTGATTGGCACCTGGCCACACCTGGTGTCAATCAGCCCGCTTCTATTTAAGTCTGTTTTTGTCCTCCAGTCAGTGCTGGATTATTGTATTGTCATTCCACATTTCGCTCTTGTGTCTTTGCTACCTGTCGTGTCTGGCATCGTTACAGCTGCTACCTGTCGTGCAACATTTTGTCCTTGTCGTCGTAGCGGTAAGCTAGTATTTCCTGTGTTTAGTATTTCCTGTTTTTAGTTCCTGTCAGCGCTCTTGTTTTGTCGGTTTCCTGCGTTTCTCCCTGAGCGCTTTTTCCCCCCTCAGCTGTGGCTGATTGGCACCTGGCAACACCTGGTGTCAATCAGCCCACTTCTATTTGAGTCTGTTTTTGTCCTCCAGTCAGTGCTGGATTATTGTATTGTCATGCCACATTTCGCTCTTGTGTCTTTGCTACCTGTCGTGTCTGGCATCGTTACAGCTGCTACCTGTCGTGCAACATTTTGTCCTTGTCGTCGTAGCGGTAAGCTAGTATTTCCTGTGTTTAGTATTTCCTGTTTTTAGTTCCTGTCAGCGCTCTTGTTTTGTCGGTTTCCTGCGTTTCTCCCTGAGCGCTTTTTCCCCCCTCAGCTGTGGCTGATTGGCACCTGGCAACACCTGGTGTCAATCAGCCCGCTTCTATTTAAGTCTGTTTTTGTCCTCCAGTCAGTGCTGGATTGTTGTATTGTCATACCACATTTCGCTCTTGTGTCTTTGCTACCTGTCGTGTCTGGCATCGTTACAGCTGCTACCTGTCGCGCAACATTTTGTCCTTGTCGTCGTAGCGGTAAGCTGTTCTTGTCAGCCATTAGCTGTTTCCAGTTTTTCTCAATCAATCAATCAATCAATCAATCAATCAATCAATCAATCAATCAATCAATCAATCAATCAATCAATCAATCAATCAATGTTTACTTATATAGCCCTAAATCACTAGTGTCTCAAAGGGCTGCACAAACCACAACACAAACCACTACGACATCCTCGGTGGGCCCACATAAGGGCAAGGAAAACTCACACCCAGTGGGACGTCGGTGACAATGATGAGTATGAGAACCTTGGAGAGGACGAAAGCAATGGATGTCGAGCGGGTCTAACATGATACTGTGAAAGTTCAATCCATAATGGATCCAACACAGCAGTGAGAGTCAAGTCCAAAGCGGATCCAACACAGCAGTGAGAGTCCCGTTCACAGCGAAGCCAGCAAGAAACCACCCCAAGCGGAGGCGGATCAGCAGCGCAGTTTGTTTCTTGCTAGCTTCCATGCTAAAGACCCCTTAGTTTGTTATCCGCCCACGTGCGCGCTTTTTGTTCGAACACTTTGCTTGCTTTTGTCTTTGTATTTTTATTAAATCATTTTTTTCTTGTTCAATGCCTGCCTCCGTCTCTGCATCTTGGGGTTCGACAATTACAAACTTTGACAGAATAATCCAGCACTGACTAGAGGACAAAAACAGACTCAAATAGAAGCGGGCTGATTGACAACAGGTGTGGCCAGGTACCAATCAGCCACAGCTGAGGGAAAAAAAGCGCTCAGGGAGAAACACAGGAAACCAACAAAATAAGAGCGCTGACAGGAACTAAAAACAGGAAATACTAAACAGAGGAAGCAAAGACAAATGCAGAGGAAAAAAAACTAAAACACAAACAAACTGTCAGGGGAAAGCCTGACAGACGTAAATGTCAGAGTTACTTTGAGTCGAACCCCAAGATGCAGAGAAGGAGGGAGGCATTTTGCAGGAAAAAATGATTTGATTTAAAACACTAAGACAAAAACCAAACAAAGGCTACAAACAATAAGCGCACACAAGGGGGATAACAAACTAAGGGAGCTAGCATGGGAGCTAGAAAACAAAAAAGGAACTTAGCATGGAAGCTAGCAAGAATCGAGCAGGAAACAGAAGTCATACATGTAATATAAAAACAAACTTGGAAGCAGGGAACAAAAGGCAGTAAGCTAAAAACCGCAATCAAACCTAGCTTACCGCAACGCTGCATAGACAAGACAAGATACGACAGGTAGCAACGACAAGAGCGACTTGTGGCTACGACAATAATCCAGCAACTGACTGGAGGACAAAACAGACTCAAATAGAAGCGGGCTGATTGACACCAGGTGTGGCCAGGTGCCAATCAGCCGCATCTGAGGGGAAAACAGCGCACAGGGGAAAAAACAAGAAACGGACAAAATAAGAGCGCTGACAGGAACTAAAAACTGGAAACACTAAACACACTGAAAAAAAAACAAGACAAATGCAGAGGAAATAAAATAACACAAACCAGACTGACTTATTTCATTACCTTTTGTCGCATGAGACTACACGCCTGGCTGTAGGCCAAACATTTGGCGGGCAAACAAGCACTCGAGCAGCATCTACATCAGGTAGAGTTGTACGGTATACGGGTACTAGTATAGTATCGCCATACTAATGAAGCAAAATCGGTACCATACTCAGTTTTTTCTTTTCATTGCAGGTTTTAGTAGCAGAGGAGCATGTTGGGCAGCACACACACACAGAGTACTTACAAGCAGACACAGTGTGTAGACAGAAAAGGGAGAATGGACGCATTTTGGTGTAAAAAGTCAAGAAAAAGGTGAAGTTATAACACTGAAACACCCTCAGGAAAAGCTGCTTTAGTTACTTCTAAATCACTAATCCTGGTCTCCATGGCGACAAATCAAGTAAGTTCCTTACAGGTAGCATTATCACTGGAGGACGAGGAATAGCTAAACATGCTTCACTACACAGCGTAGGAGGATACAATAGCTCACCGGCGTCACAATGTAAACAAACGCCATGGGTGGATCTACACTTGACATCCACTGTAATGATACCAAGTACAAGAACGTATCTAGTCGATACTACCATGATTACATTGATATTTTTTATTGTCACAAATTAGAAATTTTTTTTTTTTAGATTCATCAATCCCTTTTCGGAACACGGAGGGCGCTGGTGCCTATCTCAGCTTCAATCAATCGGGCGGAAGGCGGCGTACACCCTGGACAAGTAGCCACCTCATCACAGTTTTTCTTAACCTTCGTCTTGTGTTAGGGTCGGCACCGGCCCGTTTTAGTTTTTAAATGCATAAAAACATCACATACATTTATTTTTTTGCATCAAAGCTTTTTGACTTTGTCAGGAACCTCTTTGTCAACAAAATAAAACATTTTAATTTTTTTCACAAAATTATAAAATGCTCTGGTAGAAATTATGCCCTTGGTGTTGTTAGGGTCGGTTTCGACCCAGTTATAAAAATAAGATGATAAAGCAATGATAAGAGCCAAAACTGAACACACTGACAGCCAGCTCCTCTCCCAATCATGTGAGCTTTAGTGGATTCTCATTTTACCTTGTTATCCTGTACAAAAACAAACAAAAGACGGACACTAAAAGTGTCACTTTTTGCCACTCTGATTTTGTTTTTTATTAGTTTTGGAACTAGTAATCTATTTCTCTTGGTTTCATTTGCTTGATTGGTTGTTGTTTGTTTGATGTTGGATTTCTGTTGCTGAAAAAAATACTTTTTAGCCTTTTTCTTGAAGTAAATATATATGGGTCGAAATTGACCCGTAACACCATAGATGTTACTATAGTTAAAATTCTTAAAATGAAAAAATAAATAAAACACATTTATTTAAGAGATGTGTTCTAGTACCCCTTAGTAATAGTTAGGTAACAGAACAACCTTTTTTTTATGTATATGATTCTCTTGAGGTTCGTTTTGCCATTTTTAAAAATTGAAATCGAGGGGTATACTGACAAAAAAAGGCTCAATGGCCCAGACCAAAAATATTAAAACCAATATTTTCAAGGATAAGGAAGCCTAACGAGGTAACCAAGACATGAGAAACAAATTGGATGATAGATCATTGTTTTTAGTGTATTCTACAGCTGATTTAAGACATGGGTCAAAACCGACCCGTTAACATAAGAGATGGTAACAGAAAGCTAACACAAGAGGAAGGTTGAATTCATATTATGTTTATAAAGTCAGTAAGTACTTCCCTGGACATATGAGGACTTTGAATATGACCAAGTGTCTGATCCTGTAACTACTTGGTATCGCATACATACCAAGCATAGCTCGCTTGGTAGAGCGGCCGTGCCAGCAACTTGAGGGTTGCAGGTTCGATTCCCGCTTCCGCCATCCTTGTCACTCCCGTTGTGTCCTTGGGCAAGAGACTTTACCCACCTGCTCCCAGTGCCACCCACCCTGGTTTAAATGTAACTTAGATATTGGGTTTCACTATGTAAAGCGCTTTGAGTCACTAGAGAAAAGCGCTATATAAATATAGTTCACTTCACTAAATGTGTGGTATCATCCAAAACTAATGTCAAGTATCTGTCAAGTCAGCACAAACTGAGTTGTAGAGCACACTCCAGGCCTGAAGGGGGCAACAGTGAGAGATGAGGGCTGAACAGATTGGCTTGATTGAGTTCACCTGTTCACCTGCTCACCTGCTCAAAATGTTTGAGTTTCAGTCAGTCACCTTTTTGACACATGCTGCTAAGAGGAAGGAAGACAGATCCTGTGTGGACTCGGAAGACGCAACTGGTGAGAAAAGCAAAGGAAATAAGTGTTTGTTTGCTTGTTTGGACTGAGGTTAATGTTTCCAGACAATAATTTCATTGGGGAAAATGTTTAAAGGAGATAATTTCACTGATGTGTACAAAATTGTTTAAGTTGACTGGAAGTCAATTTAAAAAGTTATCAGTGATGTTTAAAGGGGAACATTATCACAATTTCAAAAGGGTTAAAAACAATAAAAATCAGTTCCCAATGGCTTGTTGTATTTTTTTAAAAGTTTTTTTCAAAATTTTAGCGGTCTCGGAATATCCCTAAATAAAGCTTTAAAGTGCCTTATTTTCGCTATCATCGAAACCACTATCCATTTCCCTGTGACGTCACACAGTGCTGCCAATGTAAACAAACAATGGGAATACCACAGCAAGATATAGCGACATTAGCTCGGATTCAAACTCGGATTTCAGCGACTTAAGCGATTCAACAGATTACGCATGTATTGAAACAGATGGTTGGAGTATGAAAATATTGAAGAAGAAACTGAAGCTATTGACGCTATTCATAGCCATAGCATGGCCGAATAGCTGCGTTAGCATCGCCGGTAAAATGTGCGGACCAAACGATCAGGACTTTCGCATCTTTTGACACTGGAGCAACTTAAATCCGTCGATTGGTAAGTGTTTGTTTCGCATTAAATGTGGGTGGAAGGAAACGTAATATAGTTGCAAATGCATCTGCAGGTTATCCATACATCTCTGTGCCATGTCTGCTTTAGCACCGCCGGTATATAGCATGTTAGCATCGATTAGCGTAGCATGTTGGCATCGATTAGCTGGCAGTCAACATCAACAAAACTCACCTTTGTGATTTCGTTGACTATCGTTGCAAATGCATCTGCAGGTTATCCATACATCTCTGTGCCATGTCTGCCTTAGCATCGCCGGTAAAATGTGGAGACACTCTGGCACATTCAATGGGGGTCTGGCGGCAGACACTTTGGCATCTTCGGGCCAGTGGTGCAACTTGAATCCCTCCCTGTTAGTGTTGTTACACCCTCCGACAACACACCGTCGAGGCATGATGTCTCCAAGGTTCCAAAATATAGTCAAAATAAACGGAAAATAACAGAGCTGAGACCCGGTGTTTGTAATGTGTTGAAAATGAAAATAGCGGCTGTGTTACCTCGGTGACGTCACATTCTGACGTCATCGCCTCCAGAGCGATAAACAGAAAGGCGTTTAATTCGCCAAAATTCACCCATTTAGAGTTCGGAAATCGGTTAAAAAAATAGATGGTCTTTTTTCTGCAACATCAAGGTATATATTGACGCTTACATAGGTCTGGTGATAATGTTCCCCTTTAAGTTTATTCTTATAATTAGGATGGATTGTTTAAATTTAATTTCATTCATATTATTGGAAATGTTTGAGTTTATTCTTAAACCTAGGGTTATCAGTGGAAATTAATTTTGGTTGAATTGATTCAATGGAAAGCAAAGTATGTATTATGATGTATGTTTATGAAACATTGTGTTCCTTTCTTCTGTTTGGTTAAGGTTATTAACCTAATCATCTATCCACAAATCTACTATTCTCCAAACCCTGTTTCCATATGAGTTGGGAAATTGTGTTAGATGTAAATATAAACAGAATACAATGATTTGCAAATCCTTTTCAACCCATATTCAGTTGAATATGCTACAAAGACAACATATTTGATGTTCAAACTCATAAACTTTTTTTTCTGCAAATAATAATTAACTTAGAATTTCATGGCTGCAACACGTGACAAAGTAGTTGGGAAAGGGCATGTTCACCACTGTGTTACATCACCTTTTCTTTTAACAACACTCAATAAACGTTTGGGAACTGAAGAAACTAATTGTTGAAGCTTTGAAAGTGGCTTTCCCATTCTTGTTTTATGTAGAGCTTCAGTCGTTCAGCAGTCCGGGGTCTCTGCTGTTGTAATTTACGCTTCATAATGCGCCACACATTTTCCATGGGAGACAGGTCTAGACTGCAGGTGGGCCAGGAAAGTACCCGCACTCTTTTACTACGAAGCCACGCTGTTGTAACACGTGGCTTGGCATTGTTTTGCTGAAATAAGCAGGGGCGTCCATGATAACGCTGCTTGGATGACAACATATGTTGCTCCCAAACCTGTATGTACCTTTCAGCATTAATGGTGCCTTCACAGATGTGTAAGTTACCCATGCCTTGGGCACTAATACACCCCCATACCATCACAGATCCTGGCTTTTGAACTTTGGGCCTATAACAATCCGGATGGTTATTTTCCTTATTGTTCCGGAGGACACCATGTCCACAGTTTCCAAATATATTTTGAAATGTGGACTCGTCAGACCACAGAACACTTTTCCACTTTGCATCAGTCCATCTTAGATGAGCTCGGGCCCAGCGAAGCCGGCGGCGTTCCTGGGTGTTGTTGATAAATGGGTTTCGCTTTGCATAGTAGAGTTTTAACTTGCACTTACAGATGTAGCGACCAACTGTAGTTACTGACAGTTGTTTTATTAAGTGTTCCTGAGCCCATGTGGTGATATGCTTTACACACTGTCGGTTTTTGATGCAGTACCGCCTGAGGGTTCTCGTACCAGTATCCACTCCGAGACTGGTTCTCGTACCAGTACCCACTCCAAGACTGGTTCCCGTACCAGTACCCACTCCAAGACTGGTTCCCGTACCAGTACCCACTCCAAGACTGGTTCCCGTTCCAGTACCCACTCCAAGACTGGTTCCCGTTCCAGTACCCACTCCAAGACTGGTTCCCGTACCAGTACCCACTCCAGGACTGGTCCCCGTTCTAGCACCCACTCCAAGACTGGTCCCCGTACCAGCACCCACTCCAAGACTGGTCCCCGTACCAGCACCCACTCCAAGACTGGTTCCAGGTTCCCGTACCAGTACCCACTCCAAGACTGGTTCCCGTACCAGTACCCACTCCAATACTGGTTCCTGGTTCCCGTACCAGTACCCACTCCAAGACTGGTTCCTGGTTCCCGCACCAGTACCCACTCCAAGACTGGTTCCCGTTCCAGTACCCACTCCAAGACTGGTTCCCGTACCAGTACCCACTCCAAGACTGGTTCCCGTACCAGTACCCACTCCAAGACTGGTCCCCGTTCCAGTACCCACTCCAAGACTGGTCCCCGTTCCAGTACCCACTCCAAGACTGGTCCCCGTTCTAGTACCCACTCCAAGACTGGTTCCCGTACCAGTACCCACTCCAAGACTGGTCCCCGTTCCAGTACCCACTCCAAGACTGGTCCCCGTTCCAGTACCCACTCCAAGACTGGTCCCCGTTCTAGTACCCACTCCAAGACTGGTTCCCGTACCAGTACCCACTCCAAGACTGGTTCCTGTACCAGTACCCACTCCAAAACTGGTTCCCATACCAGTAGCCACTCCAAGAATGGTTCCTGGTTCCCGTACCAGTACCCGCTCCAAGACTGGTTCCTGTACCAGTACCCACTACAAGACTGGTTCCCGTACCAGTACCCACTCCAAGACTGGTTCTCGTACCAGTATCCATTCCGAGACTGGTTCTCGTACCAGTATCCACTCCGAGTCTGCTTCCTGTACCAGTATCCACTCCGAGACTTGTTCCCGTACCAGTATCCACTCCGAGACTGGTTCCCGTACCAGTATCCACTCCGAGACTGGTTCCCGTACCAGTATCCACTCAGAGTCTGGTTCCCGTACCAGTACCCACTCCAAGACTGGTTCCCGTACCAGTACCCACTCCAAGACTGGTTCCCGTTCCAGTACCCACTCCAAGACTGGTTCCCGTTCCAGTACCCACTCCAAGACTGGTTCCCGTATCAGTACCCACTCCAAGACTGGTTCCCGTACCAGTACCCACTCCAGGACTGGTCCCCGTTCCAGTACCCACTCCAAGACTGGTCCCCGTACCAGCACCCACTCCAAGACTGGTCCCCGTACCAGCACCCACTCCAAGACTGGTTCCTGGTTCCCATACCAGTACCCACTCCAAGACTGGTTCCTGGTTCCCGCACCAGTACCCACTCCAAGACTGGTTCCCGTACCAGTATCCACTCCGAGACTGGTTCCCGTACCAGTATCCACTCCGAGACTGGTTTCCGTACCAGTACCCACTCCAAGACTGGTTCCCGTACCAGTACCCACTCCAAGACTGGTTCCCGTACCAGTACCCACTCCAAGACTGGTTCCCGTACCAGTACCCACTCCAAGACTGGTTCACGTTCCACACCCACTCCAAGACTGGTTCCCGTTCCAGTACCCACTCCAAGACTGGTTCCCGTATCAGTACCCACTCCAAGACTGGTTCCCGTACCAGTACCCACTCCAGGACTGGTCCCCGTTCCAGTACCCACTCCAAGACTGGTTCCCGTTCCAGTACCCACTCCAAGACTGGTTCCCGTATCAGTACCCACTCCAAGACTGGTTCCCGTACCAGTACCCACTCCAGGACTGGTCCCCGTTCCAGTACCCACTCCAAGACTGGTCCCCGTACCAGCACCCACTCCAAGACTGGTCCCCGTACCAGCACCCACTCCAAGACTGGTTCCAGGTTCCCGTACCAGTACCCACTCCAATACTGGTTCCTGGTTCCCATACCAGTACCCACTCCAAGACTGGTTCCTGGTTCCCGCACCAGTACCCACTCCAAGACTGGTTCCCGTACCAGTATCCACTCCGAGACTGGTTCCCGTACCAGTATCCACTCCGAGACTGGTTTCCGTACCAGTACCCACTCCAAGACTGGTTCCCGTACCAGTACCCACTCCAAGACTGGTTCCCGTACCAGTACCCACTCCAAGACTGGTTCACGTTCCACACCCACTCCAAGACTGGTTCCCGTTCCAGTACCCACTCCAAGACTGGTTTCCGTACCAGTACCCACTCCAAGACTTGTTCCCGTACCAGTACCCACTCCAAGACTGGTCCCCGTTCCAGTACCCACTCCAAGACTGGTCCCCGTACCAGCAACCACTCCAAAACTGGTCCCCGTACCAGCACCCACTCCAAGACTGGTCCCCGTACCAGCACCCACTCCAAGACTGGTTCCAGCTTCCCGTACCAGTACCCACTCCAAGACTGGTTCCCGTACTAGTACCCACTCCAAGACTGGTTCCTGGTTCCCGTACCAGTACCCACTCCAACACTGGTTCCTGGTTCCTGTACCAGTACCCACTCCAAGACTGGTCCCCGTGTCAGCAGCGCCCGCTTCAGCACCTTGGCCAGCTCCTCAGCCTTCTATCTATCTATCTATCTATCTATCTATCTATCTATCTATCTATCTATCTATCTATCTATCTATCTATCTATCTATCTATCCATCTGTTATGGATACAAATATATACTCTCTCTCTCTCTTCGTATTCAAGGTTCTCAACCTTTTTGACCTCGGGGCCAAACTTGTTCCAGTTTTCCATAATTCAAAAACAGCCTTGTGTTATTAAAGTCAGCATTTTATCATATTTTCTTCTCTTTCAGTCCACTTTTTAATAGTTTTTTTTAAAAGAAAGTGCTGGTGGCCCCAAACGGCCCCCAGGCTGCACTTTGCTGCTACCTTATCTTGATTGTTGATGATTATCAGCAACATAGTTAGTGTCCTTGGCTTCCTCTGCTCGGCCCTTCTGACTTTTCACCATTTTTCATTTTGACCATTTCTCATTTGGGCTCCAAGCACAAAGTCTCCTTCTTCTGGCCCTTGTGGAAGAGACTGATGGACACTTCCCAGCTGCAGTGGCCCCCAAGAAGCTGCTGCCAGGATGAGAACATCCACACCAAAATCAAGGGAATATTTTTGTATTTGATTCATTTTCAAGGCCGGCTGCTAAAATAACTCTCCTCTTCTTGTCTATTTTTAAACACTCACGGCTATAAAAAACCCCCAAAATGATTAAAGTCAGCACTACGCTCTACAGCTGCAGTAACAAATGTCGCCAGTAGGAACAGTGGTGGGCTTTTCAACCTTTTGAAGGTGCATGAAGACAGATGAAGGTGGAACAAAACACTGAAATATGCTCCTATTTCATAAAAATGATACATACAAAAAAAAAAAAAATATATATATATATATATATATATATATATATACAACAAATATTTTATATTAGTAGGTGTAAAAAAAAAACTATACATACAAAGACTAGATCAGGGGTCATCAACCTTTTTGAAACCAAGAGCTACTTATTGGGTACTGATTAATGCGAAGGGCTACCAGTTTGATACACACTTAAATAAATAAGTTCTTAAACAACTCTTCTCGTCTTGTCTATTTTTAAACACTCAAGGCTATAAAAAAACCCCAAAATGATTAAAGTCAGCACTACGCTCTACCGCTGCAGTAACAAATGTCGCCAGTAGGGGCAGTGGTGGGCTTTTCAACCTCTGAAGGTGCATGAAGACAGATGAGGGTGGAACAAAAACTGAAATATGCTCCTATTTCATAAAAATGATTCATAAAAAAAAAAAAAAATATATATATATACATATAAAAAAAATATTTTATATCAATAGATGTAAAAAAAAATAATATATACAAAGACTAGATCAGGGGTCACCAACCTTTTTGAAACCAAGAGCTACTTCTTGGGATTCCAGTTTGATACACAATAAAATAAACAAGTTCTTAAATAAGAACTTAGCATGGAAGCTAGCAAAAACAAAACTGAGGACAGAAGTCCTTACGTGTTGTATCAAGACAAATTGGAAGCAGGGAACAGAAAACAGTAAGCTAAAAACATATAACGAAAAATAGCTTACCGCTACGCTGCAAAGATACGACACAACAGGTGGCAACGACGAGTGACATCGATAATACAATAATCCAGCAACTGACTGAAGGACAAAAACAGACTCAAATAGAAATCGGGCTGATTGACACCAGGTGTGGCCAGGTGCCAATCAGCCGCAGCTGAGGCGAAAACAGCACACAAAATAAGAGCACTTGACAGGAACTAAACACACACAGAGGAAAAACTAAAACACGAACTGTCAGTGGCAAGCCTGACAATATATTTTCTCCCAAAATAGACATAAAAATACATTTAGTAGGAAAAGTGACTTTTATTGCTGCATGTTATTTCCAGGGGGGGCTTTGACTTTGCCTCCTCCGCTGAAAGTGGGGACGCACTTAAGCCCACAATTAAGAGATATTCCCGCCCTCGTTTCACGCACGCGAGAAATATCCTTTAATTGTAAGGTCACGTGGGTCCTTTCCCGCCGCCCCCTCGTGACGAGGAGCGCGGAACGAGCATCCATCCCGGCGTCCAGTCCGTCACCCGGGAGCGTGCGTGCGTGCGTGTGCGCGCGCCGTGGACTTCTCCCTCCTCTGCTGCAACTTCTGCAAAAAGTAAACATTCCACGCGTGGGTCCCCCCCCAACCCCCCCTTTTTTTTTTCCTGCACGGTCACGGTTCATCAGCATCAGCATCAGCAGCAGCATCGTCATCTTCCTCCATCACCTCGCGGTCTTTCCCGCGTGGGCTCGCCGGCACACGAGCGGCATCGGCGGCGTCGCTCTCGCTACTCGCTGCAGTCACGTGACCCGTAACCGCTTTTTGGTCATCTGCGGGGAGCGCGCTCCTCCTCTTCCTCCTCCTCCTCCTCCTCTTCATCCTCCAGCATCTTCCTCCTCTGCCGGTGGAGGGCGGGAGTCTCTCACGTCCTTCCTCTCGCTCCTGCATCCTCATCCTCCTCATCCTCCCAAAGTCTAATCCTCTCCGGAGCACCTTTTTTTTTTTTTTTTAAATATATTTCCACGGACTATCCAACTCGTCTTCCCTCTTGGAGTGTGCGTGCGTGTGTGTGTGTGTGTGTGTGTGTGTGTATGTGGTGGGGGGGTGGGTTCCTCCAGTCGGACCACTTGGACTATACCGGACCGGACTGGACCTTCTTCCCCCCCCCCCCCTCCTCCCCCGTGTCGGCGTGGATGTGCCGCCGCCGCTGCATGATCTCGCCATGGAGCTGCTGCTGGTGTGCGTCTCCCTGTGGATATTGCAGTGCAAGCCGGCCGAGGCGGACTCCATCATACACATCGGTAAGCGCAAAAATTAAGAAAAAAAAAAAAGCATTTTGTGCCGTTTTATCGCATGTTCGAGTGTCCGGCGTTGGAAAAAGTTCCTCCCCGCGTCTTTTCGGGCGAACTGGTCCGCGAGACGTCTTTTACGCAGCCGGCGAGCCTCAACTTCCACCGGGACGTGACCGCAATGTCAATGGAGAAGCGCGGCCGTGAGAGGAGGAGGAGGAGGACGTCCGTGGACTTTTTGCACATAGAGAACCTCTTTGTGCATTCACACCGCACCCCCCCCCCCCCCCACCCCCTAAATAATCAGCGGTGCCCTTAAACCGCGTCCTGTGTCATATATACTTCTGTTTCTATTCCCGCGGTGCTGACTGGCGCTGCTGCAACAGTGTGTCCAGCAGCAGGTGCTCCGTCATCATCTTAGTGCAGCACCGGGACTCCATCCAAGTCCTTCATGTGGGCTGACGGCAGATATATTCTCCCTTTTACCGGAAACATCGCAGGCTGCGCTGATTTATACGCCGAGTCTCTGACAGGCGGGGCGCAGTGTGGAGGGCTTATTCTGGTACCCCTACCAACATGTTTTTGGATTCTTTTCCATACTTTCCGAAATAAAGGGCACCACAAAAAATTTAATTATTTTCTTTATATATAAACATTTTTTTTAGTGTACATGAAACATATGTTTATTATTGTCATTTAGTCCTTAAATAAAATAACCAACTTGTCTTTTAGTAGTAAGTAAACAAACAAAGACTCCTAATTAGTCTGCAGTAACATATTGTGTCATTTATACACCTATTATTATGAGGGACAAACTGTAAAACTGGATTATTCACCTACTTTTTCATTAACTTTTAATATCTGCTTATTTACTGTTTTAAAATGTTTTATCTACACTTCTGTTCAAATGTAATACTTATTTTTCTCTTTTTTGATACTTGACATTAGTTGTGGATGATACCACACTTTTAGGTATGGATCTGATACCAAATAGCTACAGGATCGTACAATAAAATATAATACCTGTTAAACCAATAACAATATGGTTAAGAAATACGGATGTAAAGGGTAGGTGTTGCGCTGTTTTCTGTTTTAACATGTTCTATCTACACTTCTGTTAAAATGTAATACTTATTTTTCTCTTTTATGATACTTGACATTAGTTGTGGATGATACCACACTTTTAGGTATGGATCTGATACCAAATAGCTACAGGATCGTACAATAAAATATAATACCTATTAAACCAATAACAATATGGTTAAGAAATACGGATGTAAAGGGTAGGTGTCGCGCTGTTTTCTGTTTTAACATGTTTTATCTACACTTCTGTTAAAATGTAATAATCACTTATTTTTCTCCTTTTTGATACCTTACATTAGTTTTGGAGGATACCACACATTTAGGTGTGGATCCGATACCAAGTAGCTACAGAATCGTACAATAAAATATATTACCTATTAAACCAATAACAATATGGTTAAGAAATACGGATGTAAAGGGTAGGTGTCGCGCTGTTTTCTGTTTTAACATGTTCTATCTACACTTCTGTTAAAATGTAATAATCACTTATTCTTCTCTTCTTTGATACCTTACATTAGTTTTGGAGGATACCACACATTTAGGTATGGATCCGATACCAAGTAGCTACAGAATCGTACAATAAAATATATTACCTATTAAACCAATAACAATATGGTTAAGAAATACGGATGTAAAGGGTAGGTGTCGCGCTGTTTTCTGTTTTAACATGTTCTATCTACACTTCTGTTAAAATGTAATAATCACTTATTCTTCTCTTCTTTCATACTTGACAGTAGTTTTGGATGATACCACACATTTAGGTATAGATCCAATACCAAGTAGCTACAGGATCGTACAATAAAATAGAATACTTAATAAACCAATAATAATATGGTTAAGAAATACGGATGTAAAGGGTAAGTGTCGCGCTGTTTTCTGTTTTAACTTGTTCTATCTACACTTCTGTTAAAATGTAATAATCACTTATTCTTCTCTTCTTTGATACCTTACATTAGTTTTGGAGGATACCACTCATTTAGGTATGGATCCGATACCAAGTAGCTACAGAATCGTACAATAAAATATAGTAAACCAATAATAATATGGTTAAGAAATACTGATGTAAAGGTAGGTGTCGCGCTGTTTTCTGTTTGAACATGTTCTATCTACACTTCTGTTAAAATGTAATAATCACTTATTCTTCTCCTCTTTGATACTTGACATTATTTTTGGACGATACCACACATTTGGGTATGGATTCGATACCAAGTAGTTACAGGATCGTACAATGAAAAAGAATACCTAATAAACCAATAATGAAATGGTTAAGAAATACTGATGTAAAGGGTAGGTGTCGCGCTGTTTTCTGTTTGAACATGTTCTATCTACACTTCTGTTAAAATGTAATAATCACTTATTCTTCTCCTCTTTGATACTTGACATTAGTTTTGTACGATACTACACATTTAGGTATGGATCCGATACCAATTAGTTACAGGATCATACATTGGTCATATTCAAAGTCCTCATGTGTCCAGGGAGATATTTACTGACTTTATAAACATGATACAAATTATAAAAAACTAAAAAAGATTTTGTGATCCTAAAAAACCTCCATGTAATCATAGTAGTATCGACGACATGTACTTGGTATCATTACAGTGGATGTCAGGTGTAGAGCCACCCATGGCATTTGTTTACATTGTGACGCCGGTGAGCTATTGTATCCTCCTACGGTGTGTAGTGAAGCATGTTTAGCTATTCCTCGTCCTCCAGTGATAATACTACGTGTGAGAAACTTACTTGATTTGTCGCCATGGAGGCAAGGATTAGTGATTTAGAAGTAGCTAAAACACTGTGGATGGTTGTTAGCGGCATGTCTTAAAGCATCTCTTCCTGAGGGTGTTTCAGTGTTATAACTTCACCTTTATCTTGACTTTTTACACCAAAATGCGTCCATTCTCCTTTTTCTGTCTACACACTGTCTGCGTGTAAGTACTCTGTGTGTGTGCGCTGCCGAACATGCTTCCCTGCTTCTAAAACCTGCAATGTCACCACCTGAAGTTGTTGTCTTGAACGCCCACAGGTGCCATATTCGAGGAAAACGCGGTGAGGGATGACGAAATTTTCCAGCTGGCCATTTCGGACCTGGCCCTCAACGACGACATCCTGCAGAGCGAGAAGATCACCCACTCTGTCAAACTGATCGAGCCCAATAACCCCTTCCAGGCCGTGCAGGAAGGTAGGAGCTGCTTCTTGTTGTTGTTGTTGTTGTTGTTGTTGTTGGGCACTGGGTGTGTGTCTCGCACCCCTTAACCTGGAGGGACGGAAGGAGGTTTTGAAGTCAGAGACTTGGTGGAAAAATGTAGTAGTTCCTCTAAAATGAGTGAGGCGCTAGAAGGACAAACGGAAAGAGTGTTGCATTGAAGGAAGTAAGAGAAAATGGATGCATGGATGTTGAAATGAAAGGAATCAGGAGGGAAAAGAAACCAAGAGACGAGGGTAATTAGGGAACAAAACTAAAACAGGACATATTGAAGGCGACGTTTAAGGAAGGAAGAAAAGACAACAGGAAAGACTGTGGTGGGCAAAAGACAGGATATTACTCACAAGGAAAGTAGGTAGGATGAAGTGGGATGTCAGGAAGGCAGGCAAGATGTTTTTTTATGGAAGGAAGGGAGAAAGGAGGAAAAGTCAAAAGGAAGGACTGTAGTGAAAGGAAGACAGAACATGAATAGGAGGGAAATCAGGTAGGAAGGAAGTGGGATGTCAGGAAGGCAGACAAGATGTTTTAGGGTATCAAAACAGGACAAATTGAAGGAAGGGAGGAGAGTCAACAGGAAGGATTGTAGCGGTCAGAAGACAGAACATTACTAGGAAGGAAAGCAGGTAGGAAGGAAGTGGGATGTTAGGAAGGCAGACAAAATGTTTTTAGTGAACAAAAATAGGACAAAACGAAGGAATGAAGGAAGGAAGGAAGGAAGGAAGGATAACAAACAGGAAGGACTGTAGTTTTCAGAAGATGGAATATTACGAGGAAGGAAAGCAGGTAGGAAGGAAGTGGGATGTCAGGAAGGCAGACAAAATGTTTTTAGTGAACAAAAACAGGACAAATTGAAGGAATGAAGGAAGGAAAACAAACAGGAAGGACTGTAGTGTTCAGAAAATGGAATATTACGGGGAAGGAAAGCAGGTAGGAAGGAAGTGGGATGTCAGGAAGGGAGACAAAATGTTTTTAGTGAACAAAAATAGGACAAATTGAAGGAAGGAAGGAAGGAAGGACAATGAACAGAAAGGACTGTAGTGTTCAGAAGATGGAATATTACTAGGAAGGAAAGCAGGTAGGAAGGAAGTGGGATGTCAGGAAGGCAGACAAAATGTTTTTAGTGAACAAAAATAGGACAAATTGAAGGAAGGAAGGAAGGAAGGAAGGACAATGAACAGAAAGGACTGTAGTGTTCAGAAGATGGAATATTACTAGGAAGGAAAGCAGGTAGGAAGGAAGTGGGATGTCAGGAAGGCAAACAAAATGTTTTTAGTGAACAAAAATAGGACAAATCGAAGGAATGAAGGAAGGAAGGAAGGAAGGATAACAAACAGGAAGGACTGTAGTGTTCAGAAGACAGAACATTACTAGGAAGGAAAGCAGGTAGGAAGGAAGTGGGATGTCAGGAAGGCAGACAAAATGTTTTTAGTGAACAAAAATAGGACAAATTGAAGGAAGGAAGGAAGGAATGACAATGAACAGAAAGGACTGTAGTGTTCAGAAGATGGAATATTACTTGGAAGGAAAGCAGGTAGGAAGGAAGTGGGATGTCAGGAAGGCAGACACAATGTTTTTAGTGAACAAAAATAGGACAAATCGAAGGAATGAAGGAAGGAAGGAAGGAAGGAAGGAAAACAAACAGGAAGGACTGTAGTGTTCAGAAGATGGAATATTACGAGGAAAGAAAGCAGATGGGAAGGAAGTGGGATGTCAGGAAGGCAGGCAAGATGTTTTAGGGAACCAAAACAGGATAAATTGAAGGAAGAAAGGAAGGAAGGAAAGCCCACATGAAGGACTGTAGTGGTCAGAAGACAGAACATTACTAGGAAGGAAAGCAGGTAGGAAGGAAGTGGGATGTCAGGAAGGCAGACAAAATGTTTTTAGTGAACAAAAATAGGACAAATTGAAGGAAGGAAGGAAGGAAGGAAGGACAATGAACAGAAAGGACTGTAGTGTTCAGAAGATGGAATATTACTAGGAAGGAAAGCAGGTAGGAAGGAAGTGGGATGTCAGGAAGGCAAACAAAATGTTTTTAGTGAACAAAAATAGGACAAATCGAAGGAATGAAGGAAGGAAGGAAGGAAGGATAACAAACAGGAAGGACTGTAGTGTTCAGAAGATGGAATATTACGAGGAAGGAAAGCAGGTAGGAAGGAAGTGAAATGTCAGGAAGGCAGACAAAATGTTTTTAGTGAACAAAAACAGGACAAATTGAAGGAATGAAGGAAGGAAAACAAACAGGAAGGACTGTAGTCTTCAGAAGATGGAATATTACGGGGAAGGAAAGCAGGTAGGAAGGAAATGGGATGTCAGGAAGGGAGACAAAATGTTTTTAGTGAACAAAAATAGGACAAATTGAAGGAAGGAAGGAAGGAAGGAAGGAAGGACAATGAACAGAAAGGACTGTAGTGTTCAGAAGATGGAATATTACTAGGAAGGAAAGCAGGTAGGAAGGAAGTGGGATGTCAGGAAGGCAGACAAAATGTTTTTAGTGAACAAAAATAGGACAAATTGAAGGAAGGAAGGAAGGAATGACAATGAACAGAAAGGACTGTAGTGTTCAGAAGATGGAATATTACTTGGAAGGAAAGCAGGTAGGAAGGAAGTGGGATGTCAGGAAGGCAGACACAATGTTTTTAGTGAACAAAAACAGGACAAATTGAAGGAATGAAGGAAGGAAGGAAGGAAGGAAGGAAAACAAACAGGAAGGACTGTAGTGTTCAGAAGATGGAATATTACGAGGAAAGAAAGCAGATGGGAAGGAAGTGGGATGTCAGGAAGGCAGGCAAGATGTTTTAGGGAACCAAAACAGGATAAATTGAAGGAAGAAAGGAAGGAAGGAAAGCCCCCATGAAGGACTGTAGTGGTCAGAAGACAGAACATTACTAGGAAGGAAAGCAGGTAGGAAGGAAGTGGGATGTCAGGAAGGCAGACAGTATGTTTTTAGTGAACAAAAACTGGACAAATTGAAGGAAGGAAGGAAAGCCAACAGGAAGGACTGTAGTGTTCAGAAGACAGCATATTACTAGGTCGGAAAGCAGATGGGAAGGAAGTGGGATGTCAGGAAGGCAGGCAAGATGTTTTAGGGAACCAAAACAGGATAAATTGAAGGAAGGAAAGTCCACATGAAGGACTGTAGTGGTCAGAAGACAGAATATTACAAGGAACGAAAGCAGATAGGAAGGAAGTCGGATGTCAGGAAGGCAGACAAACTGTTTTTAGGTACTAAAAGCAAGACAAATTGAAGGAAGGAAGGAAGGAAGGAAGGAAGGAAAGAAAGAAAGAAAGTAAACCAACAGGAATGACTGTGGTGGGCAGAAGACAGAATATTACAAGGAAGGAAGGCAAGTAGGAAGGAAGTGGGATGTCAGGAAGGCAGACAAGATGTTTTAGGGAACAAAAACAGGACAAATTGAAGGATAATTTGTGAAATAAGGACGATTGAAAGCCAAGAATGAAGGAACTGAAGGATGGGAAAGAAGGGTGACTGAAGTAGGAAGGAAAACAGGCGAGAAGGATCCTCGTAGGAAGAAGGAGGTTGCAATGCAAGGAAAGGAATGGAGAAGGTAAAGAAAGATGAAGAAAACAATATGAAGAGACGAAGGAAGGACGTGAAGGTAGGGAGAAGTAAGGAAGGTTTGATTCAAGAAGGAAGGAACGGGTTGAAGGAACGCAGGACGGATGGAAGGCAGTAAGATGGTTGTAAGATGGATGGATGAGAAGAAGGAGGGATGAGAGAAGGTGTGTGGCTTGAATGAAGGAAAGATGGAGACGTTGCTGAAGGAGAGCTGAGCTGTCTTCTGACAACTCACAGCTAGGTGGCAGCGGCCAGTCAGGTGGCAACATTTCACACATGACGAAGACATATGAGAACATTTCACACATGACGTAGACGCATGTGAACATTTCACACCTGAGGAAGACGCATGAGAACATTTCACACATGAAGAAGACGTATGAGAACATTTCACACATGACGAAGACGTATGATAACATTTCACATATGAAGAAGATGCATGAGAACATTTCACACATGAAGAAGAGGTATGAAAACATTTCAGACGCATGACAACATTTCACACATGAAGAAGAGGTATGAAAACATTTCAGACGCATGACAACATTTCACACATGAAGACGTATGAGAACATTTCACACATGAAGAAGACGTATGAGAACATTTCACACATGAAGAAGACATATGAGAACATTTCACACATGAAGAAGACGCATGAGAACATTTCACACATGAGGAAGACACATGAGAACATTTCACACATGAAGAAGACATATGAGAACATTTCACACATGAATAAGACGCATGAGAACATTTCACCCATGAGGAAGACACATGAGAACATTTCACACACGAAGAAGACATATGAGAACATTTCACACACGAAGAAGACACATGACAACATTTCACACATTGAGAAGATGTATGAGAACATTTCACACATGAAGAAGACGTATGAGAACATTTCACACATGACGAAGACGTATGATAACATTTCACACATGAAGAAGACGTATGAGAACATTTCACACATGAGGAAGACACATGAGAACATTTCACACATGAAGAAGACATATGAGAACATTTCACACATGAAGAAGACGCATGAGAACATTTCACCCATGAGGAAGACACATGAGAACATTTCACACATGAAGAAGACATATGAGAACATTTCACACATGAAGAAGACACATGACAATATTTTACACATTGAGAAGATGTATGATAACATTTCACACATTGAGAAGATGTATGAGAACATTTCACACGTGAAGAAGACATATGAGAACATTTCACACATGAAGAAGACGGATGAGAACATTTCACACATGAAGACGTATCAGAACATTTCACACATGAGGAAGACATATGAGAACATTTCATACATGAGGAAGAGGTAAGATTACATTTCAGACGCCTGACAACATTTCACACATGAAGTAGACGCATGATAACATTTCACACATTGAGAAGATGTATGAGAACATTTCACACATGAAGAAGACGTATGAGAACATTTCACACATGAAGAAGACGTATGAGAACATTTCACACATGAAGAAGACCGATGAGAACATTTCACACATGAAGAAGATGTATGAGAACATTTCACACTTGAGGAAGACGTATAAGAACATTTTAAACATGAGGAAGATGTATGAGAACATTTCACACATGAAGAAAACGCATGAGAACATTTCACACATGAGGAAGACATATGAAAACATTTCAAACATGAGGAAGAGGTATGAGAACATTTCAGACGCATGAGAACATTTCACACATGAAAAAGACGCATGAGAACATTTCACACATGAAGAAGACGTATGAGAACATTTCACACATGAGGAAGACAAATGAGAACATTTCACACATGAGGAAGAGGTATGATAACATTTCAGACGCATGAGAAGATTTCACACATGAAAAAGACGCATGAGAACATTTCACACATGAAGAAGACGTATGAGAACATTTCACACATGAGGAAGACATATGAAAACATTTCAAACATGAAGAAGACTCACGAGAACATTTCACACATGAAGAAGACTCATGAGAACATTTCACACATGAGGAAGATGTATGAGAACATTTCATACGCATGAGAACATTTCACACATGATGAAGAGGTATGAGAACATTTCACACATGAAGAAGACGCATGAGAACATTTCACACATGATGAAGAGGTATGAGAACATTTCACACATGAAGAAAACGCATGAGAACATTTCACACATGAGGAAGACATATGAAAACATTTCAAACATGAGGAAGAGGTATGAGAACATTTCAGACGCATGAGAAAATTTCACACATGAAAAAGACGCATGAGAACATTTCACACATGAAGAAGACGTATGAGAACATTTCACACATGAGGAAGACAAATGAGAACATTTCACACATGAGGAAGAGGTATGATAACATTTCACACATGAAGAAGACGTATGAGAACATTTCACACATGAGGAAGACAAATGAGAACATTTCACACATGAGGAAGAGGTATGATAACATTTCACACATGAAAAAGACGCATGAGAACATTTCACACATGAAAAAGACGCATGAGAACATTTCACACATGAAGAAGACGTATGAGAACATTTCACACATGAGGAAGACAAATGAGAACATTTCACACATGAGGAAGAGGTATGATAACATTTCAGACGCATGAGAAGATTTCACACATGAAGAAGACGCATGAGAACATTTCACACATGAAGAAGACGTATGAGAACATTTCACACATGAGGAAGACATATGAAAACATTTCAAACATGAAGAAGACTCACGAGAACATTTCACACATGAAGAAGACTCATGAGAACATTTCACACATGAGGAAGATGTATGAGAACATTTCATACGCATGAGAACATTTCACACATGATGAAGAGGTATGAGAACATTTCACACATGAAGAAGACGCATGAGAACATTTCACACATGATGAAGAGGTATGAGAACATTTCACACATGAAGAAAACGCATGAGAACATTTCACACATGAGGAAGACATATGAAAACATTTCAAACATGAGGAAGAGGTATGAGAACATTTCAGACGCATGAGAAAATTTCACACATGAAAAAGACGCATGAGAACATTTCACACATGAAGAAGACGTATGAGAACATTTCACACATGAGGAAGACAAATGAGAACATTTCACACATGAGGAAGAGGTATGATAACATTTCAGACGCATTAGAAGATTTCACACATGAAGAAGACGCATGAGAACATTTCACACATGAAGAAGACGTATGAGAACATTTCACACATGAGGAAGACATATGAAAACATTTCAAACATGAAGAAGACTCACGAGAACATTTCACACATGAAGAAGACTCATGAGAACATTTCACACATGAGGAAGAGGTATGATAGTTTCTTTACGTGTGCTGTGAGCAATAACGTTGCATTTAAAGACCCAGTCTAAATGAGTCATTAAAGCTCCAACGGCTGCCAGGGGACCTTCAAAGTCTGCCACTACAGTTTGTCCTTTTTGCAGACCGCCATTGCTCATTGCCATTCGTGCTTGTTGCCTCCATTCAGTGTCACACCACCTTTGCTGCGGCACCACCTTTCTGCTGCACCACCAGGCCACCCGGAGTGGGGAGAAACGTGGCAGTGGTGAAGCGTCTTTGTTTCTCTGATGACTTCCGCTTTGCTGCAATTGCAGAATTAACAACGGGAGCAAAAGTGTCTTTTTCACCCGGGTGAGCGCGCCTAGAAGCCCTGCAGCAAGGCACCACACACCCCTCTAACATGGTGGACAGGCTGCGCACAGAAGACACCACCGTCTCAATATGTTGCTCTTCCAAATACCAGATGGTATTTCTTTAAACGCTCCCAGTTTGTGGAACGCTCTCCCTGACCACCTGAGGGCACCACAGACTGCGAATGCTTTAAAAAAAGAATTAAAATCCCTTCTTTTTAAAAAAGCCTTTTTTTTTTTTTGAAATTTTTATTTTTATTTTTTAGATATATGTGTGATAGTTCTAGCTATTAGGCTGTTCTAGTTTTAATTGGTTTTACTATTTATTTTACTTGTTGGGGGCAGCTATTTGTGGTTTTAGCGTTGTTTTGTTTTTTGTATTCTAAATGCACTGTAGCACTTTGAGGTTGTTTACTCGATGTAAAGTGCCTTTACATATAAAATATATTATTATTATTATTATTAAATCCTACTAAAATCCCCAAATTTGCCTTTGTCACATAAGTCCTGGCATCACCGACTGTCTCAATATGTTGCTCTTCCAGCACGTTAGGCCCCAAACCAGATGGTATTTCTTTAAACGCTCCCAGTTTGTGGAACACTCTCCCTGACCACCCGAGGGCACCACAGACTGTGAATGCTTTAAAAAAAGGCTTAAAACACCTTCTTTTTAAGAAAGCCATTTAAAATAGATGTAAATATATATTAGATATATATGTTGTAGTTTTAATTTGTTTTACTATTTATTTTACTTGTTGGGGGCAGCTATTTGTGGTTTTAGCGTTGTTTTGTTTTTTGTTTTCTAAATGCACTGTAGCACTTTGAGGTTGTTTACTCGATGTAAAGTGCCTTTACAAATAAAATATATTATTGTTATTATTATTATTATTAAATCCTACTAAAATCCCAATATCTTCATTTGTCACATAAGTCCTGGCATCACCGACCGTTTAATATGTTGCTCTTCCAGCACGTCAGGCCCCAAACCAGATGGTATTTCTTTAAACGCTCCCAGTTTGTGCAACACTCTCCCTGACCACCTGAGGGCACCACAGACTGTGAATGCTTTAAAATATATATTTTAGATATATATGTTCTAGTTTTAATTCGTTTTACCATTTATTTTACTTGTTGGGGGAAGCTATTTGGGGTTTTAGCGATGTTTAGTTTTTTGTTTTCTAAGGTTTTCTAAGGTTGTTTGCTCAATGTAAAGTGCCTTTACAAATAAAATATATTATTATTATTATTAAATCTTACTAAAATCCCCAAATCTGCATTCGTCACCTAAGTCGTGGCATCACCGAGCAAACACCGCCACCAAGGCTCAGGATGCTGAGGCGTTCCTGGTGTGTTCATTTGCTTTTGGGAAATAATGGACATCTTCCAGCAGGGGTGTCCAACGTTTTTCCATTGAGGGTCGCACACTAAAAAATCAAACCATATTTGATATTTTTTACTTAAAAAAAAACAATAAAAAATATGTAAAATATATATATATATATATATATATATATATATATATATATATATATACATTTAGGCCTCCACTCAGACTTGCTCCCGGACACCCCAAAGGGTTTTGTTCCAAAAGAATATTAAAAAAGTTTCATTATTCAGTATTATTATAGTTATTATTATTCAAGTTTTAACATCGGGTCTATCCGTCAATATAACGCTTTTAAAGATTTAAATTGTATGCTCTTTTTGTAAAAAAAACCCAAATTTTTTTAATGGAAAAAAAACACAAAATATGGGCGGAATAGAGGACCTCCAATTGGATAACTTTATTTTATTTTTATTTACATGCATTAAAAAAATGCCCCCCAAAAAGTACAGTTCCCCCTAAAATTCTAGCTGGTGCATTTTGGTTCAAAAAAATCCTAGTAAACCAATAAATATAATCAAAATAATAATAGATTTGATGTGTAAAAGCATTGAGCAAATAACCTCAAAGTGCTACAGTGCATTAAAAAAACAAAAAACAAAACTAAAACAGCTTAATAGCTAGAACTAGCACACATATATCTAAAAAAAGGCTTTTTAAAAAAAAAAAAAGAGGGAAGGGTGTTTAAGTCTTTTTTACAGTCTGTGATACCCTCAGGTGGTCAGGGAGAGCGTTCCACAGACTGGGAGTGGCGGAGCATGGTCTCCATAGTTCGGAGCTTTTCCCTCGGAAGTTTGAGGAGGTTAGCCTGTCTGGAGCGGAGGTGCGGTGTGGAGGATTTGGGGGTGAACCGTTCTTTGAGGTAGAGGGGGGCCTTTCCATGGAGGCTCTGGTATAGTGCACTATTTTGTAAGTACGGCAGCTTCTGGATGTTATTGCTGGGGATCCCGACAAGAAGTGAGTTGCAGTAGTCCAGCCGGAGGAAGGTCTCAAAGGGGGTTTGTTTGGGTGGATGGGTGGCCCGGACCCTGGGTGGTGAGGTTTGAGTGACAGGCGGGTTAAAGCGACCTTTCTGCTTGCTCTTTCAACGCCGTGAGTGGCGGTCAGGACCTCTGCCAGCGCCATGGCGAGGAGCGAGGGATGTGAATAGAGATGAGTGGTTTGTGTACCTGGTAGTCCTGGTTGATTCCAGAGCTCAAAGCACAGCCAAGAAGTTTCTGCAACTTTCAAACGTCATTAAACTGAATGATGTCCGGACAAAGTTCTTGTCATCCCACCGGAGCAGCAGATGCAACTCTTTTGACCTCTTTTTCATGTCCCAGCCGCCATTCAGCGCCGTCCCGAGTCATTTGAATAATTGATGGCCTTCAGAGTAAAATGTTGTGTACACACCTGAAAGGACCGACCTACACACATCTCTTGCCCGCTTTGTGCGAGGTAGACCTTCTCACACAAGTCGTGTGGCTAAATGGCAACCAATCACGTTCACTGACCCTCTTTGGCAGCCCGTTTAGGTAGCAACCTACCTAGTCGGGTTGTACCGCCTGCTTCTCTGCACCACATACTTTGAAGTTGTATAAAATAAGGTAAATATGCTACATTAAAGTTGTATAAAATAAGGTAGATATGCTACATTAAAGGTGTATAAAATAAGGTAGATATGCTGCATTAAACTTGTATAAAATAAGGTAAATATGCTACATTAAAGTTGTATAAAATAAGGTAGATATGCCACGTTAAAGTTGTATAAAATAAGGTAGATAAGCTACATTAAAGTTGTATAAAATAAGGTAGATATGCTGCATTAAAGTAGTATGAAATAAGGTATGTATGCTACATTGAAGTTGTATAAAGTAAGGTAGATATGCTACATTGAAGTTGTATAAAATAAGGTAGAAATGCTACATTAAAGTTGTATAAAATAAGGTATATATGCCACGTTAAAGTTGTATAAAATAAGGTAAGTATGCTGCATTAAAGTTGTATAAAATAAGGTAAATATGCCACAATAAGGTTGTATAAAATAAAGTAAATATGCTACATTGAAGTTGTATAAAATAAGTTATATATGCTACATTAAAGTTGTATAAAATAAGGTATACATGCCGCATTAAAATTGTATAAAATAAGGTAAATATGCTACATTAAAGTTGTATGAAATAAGGTAAATATGCCACGATAAAGTTGTATAAAATAAGGTAAATATGTTACATTGAAGTTGTATAAAATAAGTTAAATATGCTACATTGAAGTTTTGTAAAATAAGGTACATATGCTACATTAAAGTTGTATAAAATAAGGTAAATTACCTACATTAAAGTTGTATAAAATAAGGTAAATATGCCACAGTAAAGTTGTATAAAATAAGGTAAATATGCTACATTGAAGTTGTATAAAATAAGTTATATATGCTACATTAAAGTTGTATAAAATAAGGTATATATGCCACATTAAAATTGTATAACATAAGGTAAATATGCTATATTAAAGTTGTATAAAATAAGGTAAATATGCCACAATAAAGTTGTATAAAATAAGGTAAATATGCTACATTGAAGTTTTGTAAAATAAGGTACATATGCTACATTAAAGTTGTATAAAATAAGGTATATATGCCACATTAAAATTGTATAAAATAAGGTAAATATGCCACAATAAAGTTGTATAAAATAAGGTAAATATGCTACATTGAAGTTGTATAAAATAAGTTATATATGCTACATTAAAGTTGTATAAAATAAGGTAAATATGCCGCATTAAAATTGTATAACATAAGGTAAATATGCTATATTAAAGTTGTATAAAATAAGGTAAATATGCCACAATAAAGTTGTATAAAATAAGGTAAATATGCTACATTGAAGTTTTGTAAAATAAGGTACATATACTACATTGGAGTTGTATAAAAAAAGGTAGATATGCTACATTAAAGTTGTAAAAAAAAAGGTAGATATGCTCCGTTAAAGTTGTATAAAAGAAGGTAAATATGCTACATTAAATTTGTATAAAGTAAGGTAAATATGCTACATTAAAGTTATATAAAGTAGGGAAGATATGCCACATTAAAGTTGTATAAAATTAGGTATATATGCTACATTAAAGTTGTATAAAATAAGGTAAATATGCTGCACTAAAGTTGTACAAAATAAGATAAATATGCTACATTAAAGTTGTATAAAATAAGGTAAATATGCTACATTAAAGTTGTATAAAATAAGGTAGATATGCTGTATTAAAGTTGTATAAAATAAGGAAGATATGCTGTATTAAAGTTGTATAAAATAAGGAAGATATGCTGCATTAAAGTAGTATAAAATAAGGTAAATATGCTACATTAAAGTTGTATAAAATAAGGTAAATATGCTACATTAAAGTTGTATAAAATAAGGTAAATATGCTACATTAAAGTTGTATAAAATAAGGTAAATTTGCTACATTAAAGTTGTATAAAATAAGGTAAATATGCTACATTAAAGTTGTACAAAATAAGGTGAATATGCTACATTAAAGTTGTATAAAATAAGGTAAATATGCCACAATAAGGTTGTATAAAATAAAGTAAATATGCTACATTGAAGTTGTATAAAATAAGTTATATATGCTACATTAAAGTTGTATAAAATAATGTATACATGCCGCATTAAAGTTGTATAAAATAAGGTAAATTACCTACATTAAAGTTGTATAAAATAAGGTAAATATGCCACAGTAAAGTTGTATAAAATAAGGTAAATATGTTACATTGAAGTTGTATAAAATAAGTTATATATGCTACATTGAAGTTTTGTAAATTAAGGTACATATGCTACATTAAAGTTGTATAAAATAAGGTAAATTACCTACATTAAAGTTGTATAAAATAAGGTAAATATGCCACAGTAAAGTTGTATAAAATAAGGTAAATATGCTACATTGAAGTTGTATAAAATAAGTTATATATGCTACATTAAAGTTGTATAAAATAAGGTATATATGCCACATTAAAATTGTATAAAATAAGGTAAATATGCTACATTGAAGTTGTATAAAATAAGTTATATATGCTACATTAAAGTTGTATAAAATAAGGTATATATGCCGCATTAAAATTGTATAACATAAGGTAAATATGCTATATTAAAGTTGTATAAAATAAGGTAAATATGCCACAATAAAGTTGTATAAAATAAGGTAAATATGCTACATTGAAGTTTTGTAAAATAAGGTACATATGCTACATTGGAGTTGTATAAAAAAAGGTAGATATGCTACATTAAAGTTGTAAAAAAAAAGGTAGATATGCTCCGTTAAAGTTGTATAAAAGAAGGTAAATATGCTACATTAAATTTGTATAAAGTAAGGTAAATATGCTACATTAAAGTTATATAAAGTAGGGAAGATATGCTACATTAAAGTTGTATAAAATAAGGTAAATATGTTACATTGAAGTTGTATAAAATAAGTTATATATGCTACATTGAAGTTTTGTAAAATAAGGTACATATGCTACATTAAAGTTGTATAAAATAAGGTAAATTACCTACATTAAAGTTGTATAAAATAAGGTAAATATGCCACAGTAAAGTTGTATAAAATAAGGTAAATATGTTACATTGAAGTTGTATAAAATAAGTTATATATGCTACATTGAAGTTTTGTAAAATAAGGTACATATGCTACATTAAAGTTGTATAAAATAAGGTAAATTACCTACATTAAAGTTGTATAAAATAAGGTAAATATGCCACAGTAAAGTTGTATAAAATAAGGTAAATATGCTACATTGAAGTTGTATAAAATAAGTTATATATGCTACATTAAAGTTGTATAAAATAAGGTATATATGCCACATTAAAATTGTATAAAATAAGGTAAATATGCTACATTGAAGTTGTATAAAATAAGTTATATATGCTACATTAAAGTTGTATAAAATAAGGTATATATGCCGCATTAAAATTGTATAACATAAGGTAAATATGCTATATTAAAGTTGTATAAAATAAGGTAAATATGCCACAATAAAGTTGTATAAAATAAGGTAAATATGTTACATTGAAGTTTTGTAAAATAAGGTACATATGCTACATTGGAGTTGTATAAAAAAAGGTAGATATGCTACATTAAAGTTGTAAAAAAAAAGGTAGATATGCTCCGTTAAAGTTGTATAAAAGAAGGTAAATATGCTACATTAAATTTGTATAAAGTAAGGTAAATATGCTACATTAAAGTTATATAAAGTAGGGAAGATATGCTACATTAAAGTTGTATAAAATTAGGTATATATGCTACATTAAAGTTGTATAAAATAAGGTATATATGCTGCACTAAAGTTGTACAAAATAAGATAAATATGCTACATTAAAGTTGTATAAAATAAGGTAAATATGCTACATTAAAGTTGTATAAAATAAGGTAGATATGCTGTATTAAAGTTGTATAAAATAAGGAAGATATGCTGCATTAAAGTAGTATAAAATAAGGTAAATATGCTACATTAAAGTTGTATAAAATAAGGTAAATATGCTACATTAAAGTTGTATAAAATAAGGTAAATATGCTACATTAAAGTTGTATAAAATAAGGTAAATTTGCTACATTAAAGTTGTATAAAATAAGGTAAATATGCTACATTAAAGTTGTACAAAATAAGGTGAATATGCTACATTAAAGTTGTATAAAATAAGGTAAATATGCTACATTAAAGTTGTATAAAATAAGGTAAATATGCTACATTAAAGTAGCATAAAATAAGGTAAATTTGCTACATTCAAGTTGTTTTTAGTTGTCCTTTTTTTTCTTTAATGAACTTTTATATCAGGGGTGTCCAAACTTCTTCCATTGAGGGCAAACTCCTTTTCAAAAATAAATAAATATTATTATTTTTTTTTAAACCTTTAGCGCTCCCCTCAAGTTTAGTCCTGGGGACCCAGAAGGGTCTCACACACAAACATGTGAAGAACATAAATTATACATCATTTTAATTTTCATTCTTTATTCAATGCTTGAAGCTCAAGATGATATTAAAGTCTATCTGTGGATCTATAAAGTCGTATGAAATGAATGTTGTCATGGCAACCTGCATGCATGTTTCAGGTAGTACAACATGTGGCCTCCACCTTCAAGAAAAAGTGGACTTTGCAGAAAAAAAAAAAAAAAGCTGCATTACTCAGACGACTTAAACACAACCTTTCCAATTGATCACACAATGCATTGTGGGTGTTGCTGGGCTATTTCTGCTGCTGGAGCGGCCAGGAGCAGATTTTGGGCCTGAAGGAAAATAGGTTTACATAATAACTAAAGTTCCTTGGGTGGATAATGGCAACTCATGACACCGGTATGTTTTAGTGTTTTCATGGTGAGTTCACTGACAGATGTAAGTAAGAACTTTACACTACTTTATATTAGAAATGGCAACAGTGGAGGATGAATGTCACATAAGAAGAAGATAGAGAAAAAGAAGAAGATTATCCACTACAAAAGCGGATTCACGCAAATTTTCAGGACTTATGCAGATCCCAAATACAGATCAGCAGGTACCAGAATGTAAGAAAAGTTGCGTTTGCGTAATATTGCGAAACAAAATACCAGGAAACATGTCTTACCATATACATACACCATAATAATACTACTATGTTGCGTAGGTTGTATTGCAGTCTACATGTATCTCTTATGTGTGACTGCCATCATATTGCAGTCTACACCTAGCTCTTGTGTGTGACTGCCATCATATTGCAGTCTACACCTAGCTCTTGTTTGTGACTGCCATCATATTGCAGTCTACACCTATCGCAAATGTGTGACTGCCATCATTTTGCAGTCTACACCTATCTCTTATGTGTGACTGCCATCATATCGCAGTTTACACCTATCTCTTATGTGTGACTGCCATTATATTGCAGTGTACACATATCTCTTATGTATAACTGCCATCATATTGAAGTCTACATGTATCTCTTATGTGTGACTGCCATCATATTGCAGTCTACATGTATCTCTTATGTGCGGCTGCCATCATATTGTAGTCCACATGTATCTCCAATTTTTGACTGTCATCATGTAGCAGTCTACACATATCTCTTATGTGTGACTGCCATTATATTGCAGTCTATACATATCTCTTATGTGTGACTGCCATTATTTTGCAGTTTACACAGATCTCTTATGTGTGACTGCCATCATATTGCAGTCTACACAAATTTATTATGTGTGACTGCCATCATATTGCAGTCTACATGTATGTCTTGTGTGTGACTGCCATCAAATTGCAGTCTACACATATCTCTTATGTGTGACTGCCATCATATTGCAGTCTACACCTATCTCTTATGTGTGACTGCCATCATATCGCAGTTTACACCTATCTCTTATGTGTGACTGCCATTATATTGCAGTGTACACATATCTCTTATGTGTAACTGCCATCATATTGAAGTCTACATGTATCTCTTATGTGCGGCTGCCATCATATTGTAGTCCACATGTATCTCCAATTTTTGACTGCCATCATGTGGCAGTCTACACATATCTCTTATGTGTGACTGCCATTATATTGCAGTCTATACATATCTCTTTTGTGTGACTGCCATTATTTTGCAGTTTACACATATCTCTTATGTGTGACTGCCATCATATCGCAGTCTACACCTAGCTCTTGTGTGTGACTGCCATCATATTGCAGTGTACACATATCTCTTATGTGTAACTGCCATCATATTGAAGTCTACATGTATCTATTATGTGTGACTGCCATCATATTGCAGTCTACATGTATCTCTTATGTGCAGCTGCCATCATATTGTAGTCCACATGTATCTCCAATGTTTGATTGCCATCATGTGGCAGTCTACACATATCTCTTATGTGTGACTGCCATCCTATTGCACTCTACACATATCTCTTATGTGTGACTGCCATCATATTGCAGTCTACACCTATCTCAAATGTGTGACTGCCATCATATTGCAGTCTACACATATTTCTTATGTTTGACTGCCATCATATTGCAGACTACACAAATCTCTTGTGTGACTGCCATCATATTGCAGTCTACACATATCTCTTATGTGTGACTGCCATTATATTGCAGTCTACACATATCTCTTATGTGTGACTGCCATTATTTTGCAGTTTACACATATCTCTTATGTGTGACTGCCATCATATTGCAGTCTACATGTATGTCTTGTGTGTGACTGCCATCAAATTGCAGTCTACACATATCTCTTATGTGTGACTGCCATCATATTGCAGTCTACACCTATCTCAAATGTGCGACTGCCATCATATTGCAGTCCGCACTAATCTCTTGTGTGGCTGTCATCATATTGCAGTCCGCACTAATCTCTTATGTGTGACTGTCATCATATTGCAGTCTACACCTATCTCAAATGTGTGACTGCCATCATATTGCAGTCTACACATTTCTCTTATATGTGACTGCCATCATATTGCAGTCTACATGTATCTCTTATGTGTGTCTGCCATCATATTGCAGTCTACACGTGTCTCTTATGTGCAGCTGCCATCATCTTGTATACCATATGTATCTTCTATGTGTGACTTCCATCATATGGCAGTCTACACATATCTTTTGTGTGTGACTGCCATCATAGTGCAGTCTTCTATGTATGACTGCCATCATAGTGCAGTCTACACATATTTCTTGTGTGTGACTGCCATCCTATTGCAGTCCACACGTATCTCTCATTGACTGCCATCATAATGCAGCTGGCACATATCTCTTATGTGCAGCTGCCATCATATTGTAGTCCTCATGTATCTGCAATGTGGGACTGCCATCATATTGCAGTCTACACGCACCTCTTATGTGTGACTGCCATCATATTGCAATCTACACGTATCTCTTGTATGTGACTGCCATCATATTGCAGTCTGCACTTATCTCTTATGTGTGACTGCCATCTACTGGTCACACTTCTCATTTCACCATGTACCAAAGAAAAGAGGTTAGAGGTCGGCAAGCACAACCAGAATTATTCCGTACATAAGACACATTGGGTTACAAGGCGCATTGTCGAGTTTTGAGAAAATGAAAGCCACAGAAGGTTCATTTAAATATTGACATTATTTACACATTACTTTGTTTGTTTCAGCCACTATGTTATTTAGTCACTACAGTAATGTGTTCACATCCACAGGAACCACATGGGTTAGCCTACTCTATACAGTATTTACAACCTTAATAGTGTTCACTTCACAGCAATAGATGGTTCACCTAAATATTGACATTATTTACACAATATATTATTTGTTTCAGTCACTATGTTATTTAGTCACTACAGTAATGTGTTCACATCCACAGGAACCACATGGGTTAGCCTACTCTATACAGTATTTACAACCTTAATAGTGTTCACTTCACAGCAATAGATGGTTCACCTAAATATTGACATTATTTACACCATACTTTATTTGTTTCAGTCACTATGTTATTTAGTCACTACAGTAATGTGTTCACATCCACAGGAACCACATGGGTTAGCCTACTCTATACAGTATTTACAACCGTACTAGTGTTCACTTTACAGCCATGGATGGTTCATCTAAATATTGACATTATTTACACATTACTTTGTTTGTTTCAGTCACTATGTTATTTAGTCACTACAGTAATGTGTTCACATCCACAGGAACCACATGGGTTAGCCTACTCTATACAGTATTTACAACCTTACTAGTGTTCACTTCACAGCCATAGATGGTTCATCTAAATATTGACATTATTTACACATTACTTTGTTTGTTTCAGTCACTATGTTATTTAGTCACTACAGTCATGTGTTCACATCCACAGGAACCACATGGGTTAGCCTACTCTATACATTATTTACAACCTTAATAGTGTTCACTTGACAGCCATAGATGGTTCATCTAAATATTGACATTATTTACACAATACTTTATTTGTTTTAGTCACTATGTTATTTAGTCACTACAGGGATGTGTTCACATCCACAGGAACCACATGGGTTAGCCTACTCTATACAGTATTTACAACCTTAATAGTGTTCACTTCATAGCCATAGATGGTTCATCTAAATATTGACATTATTTACACATTACTTTGTCTCTTTCAGTCACTATGTTATTTAGTCACTACAGTAATGTGTTCACATCCACAGGAACCACATGGGTTAGCCTACTCTATACAGTATTTACAACCTTACTAGTGTTCGCTTCACAGCCATAGATGGTTCATCTAAATATTGACATTATTTACACATTACTTTGTTTGTTTCAGTCACTATGTTATTTAGTCACTACAGTAATGTGTTCACATCCACAGGAACCACATGGGTTAGCCTACTCCATATAGTATTTACAACCTTACTAGTCTTCACTTCACAGCCACAGATGATTCATCTAAATATTGACATTATTTACACAATACTTTATTTGTTTCAATCACTATGTTATTTAGTCACTACAGTAATGTGTTCACATCCACAGGAACCACATGGGTTAGCCTACTCTATACAGTATTTACAACCTTAATAGTGTTCACTTCACAGCCATAGATGGTTCATCTAAATATTGACATTATTTACACAATGCTTTATTTGTTTCAGTCACTATGTTATTTAGTCACTACAGTAATGTGTTCACATCCACAGGAACCACATGGGTTAGCCTACTCTATACAGTATTTACAACCTTACTAGTGTTCACTTGACAGCAACAGATGGTTCATCTAGTTATTGACATTATTTACACATTACTTTGTCTGTTTCTGTCACTATGTTATCTAGTCACTACAGTAATGTGTTCACATCCACAGGAACCACATGGGTTAGCCTACTCTATACAGTATTTACAACCTTAATAGTGTTCACTTCACAGCCATAGATGGTTCATCTAAATATTGACATTATTTACACAATGCTTTATTTGTTTCAGTCACTATGTTATTTAGTCACTACAGTAATGTGTTCACATCCACAGGAAACCACATGGGTTAGCCTACTCTATACAGTATTTACAACCTTACTAGTGTTCACTTGACAGCAACAGATGGTTCATCTAGTTATTGACATTATTTACACATTACTTTGTCTGTTTCTGTCACTATGTTATCTAGTCACTACAGTAATGTGTTCACATCCACAGGAACCACATGGGTTAGCCTACTCTATACAGTATTTACAACCTTACTAGTGTTCAGTTCACAGCAACAGATGGTTCATCTGAATATTGACATTATGTACACAATAATTTATTTGTTTTAGTCACTATGTTATTTAGTCACTACAGTAATGTGTTCACATCCACAGGAACCACATGGGTTAGCCTACTCTATACAGTATTTACAACCTTACTAGTGTTCACTTCACAGCCATAGATGGTTCATCCAAATATTGACATTATTTACACAATACTTTGTTTCAGTCACTATGTTATTTAGTCACTAGAGTAATGTGTTCACATCCACAGGAACCACATGGGTTAGCCTACTCTATACAGTATTTACAACCTTAATAGTGTTCACTTCACAGCCATAGATGGTTCATCTAAATATTGACATTATTTACACATTACTTTGTTTGTTTCAGTCACTATGTTATTTAGTCACTACAGTAATGTGTTCACATCCACAGGAACCACATGGGTTAGCCTACTCTATACAGTATTTACAACCTTACTAGTGTTCACTTCACAGCCACAGATGGTTCATCTAAATATTGACATTATTTACACAATACTTTATTTGTTTCAGTCACTATGTTGTTTAGTCACTACAGTAACGTCCCTACTGACGTCCCTACTAATTGGTATCCCACCTAACGAGGCCCCGGTTAGTCGGGCGGTAATTGCGATGTTTTCGAGTCAAACGACGCGCTCTTTTTGCCAACTCCGGCTCTTTTTTAACATATTTTTGGCGCAATAGAAAAGCACTTAGCAGCAGGTAGACGCCGCTGTGTGGTAATTTGTTGAGTGTTCTGCCCCAGCGAGTCCACTTTCCTCTGCACACCTCCACACCTCCTGCCAAGGTAAAGTCAAGGACGACGGCTTCATCCTTTTTGGCCCCTTCTGCTTCTCACAGCTTATTTCCACACCTTTCCCCTCCTCCTCCTCCTCCTCGTCCTCCTCCATCCTCCCCTCCGTGGGCAACCTGTCATGACAAAAAGGTGCAAAGACGCTCAATTTGCAGATGTCGGCGCGGGTAATTGAGCTGATTGCGGGGGCTTATGACAACTCATTACTGGCCTGGACGTGACTCAAAGTGAAAAACGCCGCATAAAACCCGCTCCCGGATTTCTTTCCATGTCTTTTCTCGGCATAAAAGGTCTGGGTGGCTACGCCCGGTGGCATTGGAGTCCTCCACCGGCGCCCTAATCAACTAAGTGACGCTGCGGCAGATCGCAGGCTCCGCCCCTTCCAGTCGGAGCTGCCACTCAGCACTGGCGATCTCCTCCAGCACAAACCGAGCTGCTGCTTCCTCGCCTCCGAGTCGGCGCCAATTCTCCAGTGCGAGTGGGCTGTTCAAAGCGTCTTTGGGGAAAACAATTCTCGTGGATCCCAAATAGTTGGCTGCGTGCGGGGTCGTTGTGTTGTTGTCATCTCCACACATAATGGAAACCATCAAAGGACTGGGCTGTGAAACACAAGAAAAGTCGGCCATTTGGTGCCTTTTTAATTGTGTCGTAAAAAACATTGGCAGCTGCGGCTGTAGGCAACCTGCGTTTGAAGTAGGAGTGGTCAGCAGTCTGCATGTCAGGATCCTGTTTGGCTTAAATCTCTTCTGTCTTTTATACCCTAACTCCAACCAAGCAACCTTCTTCTTCCAATTCTGAATCATTTAGATCAAGGGGGGCCCAAACTTTTGGACCCAGGGGCCGCATTGGGTTGAAAAAACTTTGGCCAGAGGCCGGTCCATACATATACGTAGATATAAAATAGATGGATGTATATAATGTCAAAAACTACATGGATCATCTGTGGTTGTGAAGTGAACACTAACAAGGTTGTAAATACTGTATAGAGTAGGCTAACCCATGTGGTTCCTGTGGATGTGAACACATTACTCTAGTGACTAAACAACATAGTGTCTAAAACAGACAAAGTAAAGTGTAAATAATGTCAATAACTAGATGGACCATCTGTGGCTGTGAAATAAACACTAGTAAGGTTGTTAATACTGTATAGAGTTGGCTAACCCATGTGGTTCCTGTGGATATGAACACATTACTGTGTGACTAAATAACATAGTGAGCTACACAGACAAAGTAATGTGTAAATAATGTCAATAACCACATGGACTATCTGTGGCTGTTTAGTGAACACTAGTAATGTTGTAAATACTGTATAGAGTTGGCTAACCCATGTGGTTCCTGTGGATGTGAACACATTACTCTAGTGACTAAATAACATAGTGACTGAAACAAAGTAATGTGTAAATAATGTCAATATTTAGATGAATCATCTGTGGCTGTGAAGTGTACACTAGTAAGGTTGTAAATACTGTATAGAGTTGGCTAACCCATGTGGTTCCTGTGGATGTGAACACAATTACTATAGTGACTAAACAACAAAGTGACTAAAACAGACAAAGTAAAGTGTAAATAATGTCAATAACTAAATGGACCATCTGTGGCTGTGAAGTGAACACTAGTAATGTTGTAAATACTGTATAGAGTAGGCTAACCCATGTGGTTCCTGTGGATGTGAACACATTACTGTGTGACTAAATAACATAGTGAGCTAAACAGACAAAGTAATGTGTAAATAATGTCAATAACTAGATGGACCATCTGTGGCTGTGAAAAAAACACTAGTAAGGTTGTAAATACTGTATAGAGTAGGCTAACCCATGTGGTTCCTGTGGATGTGAACACATTCCTGTTGTGACTAAATAACATAGTGAGCTAAACTGACAAAGTAATGTGTAAATAATGTCAATAACCACATGGACTATCTGTGGCTGTTAAGTGAACACTAGTAATGTTGTAAATACTGTATAGAGTTGGCTAACCCATGTGGTTCCTGTGGATGTGAACACATTACTCTAGTGACTAAATAACATAGTGACTGAAACAAAGTAATGTGCAAATAATGTCAATATTTAGATGAATCATCTGTGGCTGTGAAGTGTACACTAGTAAGGTTGTAAATACTGTATAGAGTTGGCTAACCCATGTGGTTCCTGTGGATGTGAACACATTACTGTCGTGACTAAATAACATTGTGACTGAAACAGAGTAAGTAATGTGTAAATAATGTCAATATTTAGATGGACCATCTATGGCTGTGAAGTGAACACTTGTAAGGTTGTACATACTGTATAGAGTTGGCTAACCCATGTGGTTCCTGTGGATGTGAACACATTACTCTAGTGAATAAATAACATAGTGACTGAAACAAAGTAATGTGTAAGTAATGTCAATATTTAGATGAATCATCTGTGGCTGTGAAGTGTACACTAGTAAGGTTGTAAATACTGTATAGAGTTGGCTAACCCATGTGGTTCCTGTGGATGTGAACACATTACCGTTGTGACTAAATAACATAGTGACTGAAAGAGACAAAAGTCATATGTAAATAATGTCAATAATTGGATGGATCATCCGTGGCTGTGAAGTGAACAATAGTAAGGTTGTAAATACTGTATAGAGTAGGTTAAACCCATGTGGTTCCTGTGGATCTGAACACATTACTGTAGTGACTAAATAACACAGTGACTGAAAGAGACAAAGTAATGTGTAAATAATGTCAATATTTAAATGGACCATCTGTGGCTGTGAAGTGAACACTAGTAAGGTTGCCTGTCTTCATTCCTCTATCGCTATTTTTGCATTTTTTTACATATAAAATATGAACATCGCAAATTGAATCGCAGTTTTGGAGTGAAAAATCAACATCAGGGTTTTTTCTTTTAAATCAACTGTGGACATTTTTAGATCCCAAACTATGAAATAGCTGCCAATGGAGAGGTCCTTTAATGCTGACTCAGCAGTTCTACTTGGAGGAAGCGACAGGATTGGTTGTAAAGCTCTCAGTGGATGTTTGCTACATCGGTCCGGGTGCTTTGTTGTCACGCGGCGTCAATGAGTTTGCACTTGTTAGCAATTAATCCCCCATCAGGCTTTGCTGTTGTTTGCAGAGTTCTCCTCTGAGTCAAGACCAACAAGGCCTGACAGTGACTCATCAGATCAGAACACCTCCGGATATTTTTAACCTGCATGGCCTTTTCTTATTTTATTTATTTATTTTTATTACATGTTAGGTTTTTCTCTTAACTAGTTGTTGTCTTTTGTGTAAAGTTGGGGTGAAAATTTTTGGTGCAGATTTAGATTTTTGTTCAACTTGATTAATGTGAAAGTATACAGTTTTGTTCTAATCCAGAGTTGGGTTACTCCCTACTAACTCACCGGTGCCTCCATGGAAATGCTCTAACCCTGACCACCTGAGGGCACCATAGACTGTGGAAGCTTTTAAAAAAGAATGAAATACTCTTCTTTTTTATAAAAGCCTTTTTTTTTTTTTTGATACATGCGTGCTAGCTATGAGGGCTGTTTGAGTTTTTATTTATTTTTAATGAACTACAGCACTTCAAGGTTGTTTGCTTTGCTCAATGTAAAGTGATTTTACAAATAAAATAGATTTTTTAAATTATTATTAATATTATATTTCTTTGGTTTAGTTGGATTTTTTAACCAAAATACCAAAATGGTTTTACTATGTTTCAGTCATGTTGTTTGACAAAAAAGAAGGTAAACGTCGTATTGCGTTTTTCAAATGAATATTTAAAATGATTAAAATAGATAAATATTACATGTTATTATGACTGTTACTAGATGCTACATATATACTTACATCATTAATATATCACGTTATTTTAAATGTTACTACATGAGAAATATACTTACATCATGTATATATTATATATTATTATGAATGTTACTAGATCCTACTTACAGTATATACTTACATCATGTATATATTTCATGTTATTATACATGTTAGTACATAACATATATACTTACATCATGTATATATTAGATGTTATTATGAATGTTACTAGATACTACATATATACTTACATCATGTATATATCACATATTATGAATGTTACTACATGACATATATAATTACATCATGTATATATTACATGTTATTTTGAATGTTACTATATACTACATGTATTGATTGATTGATTGATTGAAACTTTTATTAGTAGATTGCACAGTTCAGCATATATTCCGTACAATCATGTATATATATATATATATATATATATATATATATATATATATATATATACATACATATATATATATATATATATATATATATATATACATACATATATATATATACTTACATCATGTATATATTACATGTTATTATACATGTTACTACATGACATATATACTTACATCATATTTATATTACTCGTTATTATGAATGTTACTAGATACTACATATATACTTACATCATGTATATATTACATGTTATTATGAGGGTTGCTACATGAAATAAATACATCATGTATATACTACATGTTATTATGAATGTTACTAGATACTACATATATACTTACATCATGTATATATTATATGTTATTATGAGTGTTGCTACATGAAATAAATACATCATGTATATACTACATGTTATTAGGAATGTTACTAGATACTACATATATACTTACACATGTATATGTTATTATGAATGTTACTACATGACATATATACTTAAATCATGTATATATTACATGTTATTATGAATGTTACTAGATGCTACAATGTTATTAAGAATGTTACTACATGACTTATACTAACATCATGTATATATTACATGTTATTATGAATGTTACTAGATGCTACTATGTTATTATGAATGTTACTACATGACTTATACTTACATCATGTATATATAACATGTTATTATGAATGTTACTAGATACTACATATATACTTACATCATGTGTATATGACCTGTTATGAATGTTACTACATGACATACATACTTACATCATGTATATATGACATGTTATTATGAATGTTACTAGATACTACATATATACTTACATCATGTATGTTTTACATGTTATTATGAATGTTACTACATGACATATATATATATACTTACATCATGTATATATTACATGTTATTATGAATGTTACTAGATATTACATATATACTTACATTATGTATACATTACATGTTATTATGAATGTTACTACATGACATATATACTTACATCATGTATATATTGCATGTTATTATGAATGTTACTAGATACTACATATTTTCATTGACTGATTGATTTAAACTTTCATTAATAGATTGCACAGGTCAGTATATATTCCGAACAATCATATATATATATATACTTACATCATGTATATATTACATATTATTATACATATTACTACATGACATTTGTACTTAAATTATGTATATAAAACCTTAATGGAGGTGATTGGATGTTTTTAAGGGCTTATAGGCAGAATAAAGCGACCCCCATAGGCTCCATTGCAAGCAGACTTTTGATCACATTTATTTAATATTCAGAATGCATAAGCACAAAAATATATGCTCTTGTGTTACATAAAGATTGTAAATTACAGGCAAACTTGAAAAAAAAAATGCAGTTCCCCTTGAAGTGAATGTATTTTTATTTGATAACAAGTCGAAAATGAGACAAAGAGTCCAAAAAACATTTACATAGATTGTTTTATCTTTTCACAAAAATATATTTCCCAACACACGCAAATGCAAATTTGTAAATTCCTGGCAGAGTAGAATGTTCTAGATCAGGGGATTTCAAAGCCTTCCTCCAGAGTTGGGGCCTCCTCTTCTCTTTCAACAAAGAATTTTCTGGAAGTTATTTTGTGGAGTTTTTAATTATTATTATAATTAGGTGCATGTCTTAGGAGGTGGGAGGGGCCTATCCCCAGGTGCATGTCTTTGGAGGTGGGCGGGGCCTATCTCCAGGTGCATGTCTTTGGAGGTGGGAGGGGCTTATCCCCTGGTGCATGTCTTTGGAGGTGGGAGGGGCTTATGCCTAGGTACATGTCTTTGGAGGTGGGAGGGGCCTATCCCCAGGTGCATGTCTTTGGAGGTGGGAGGGGCTTATGCCTAGGTGCATGTCTTTGGAGGTGGGAGGGGCCTATCTCCAAGTGCATGTCTTTGGAGGTGGGAGGGGCCTATGCCTAGGTGCATGTCATTGGACGTGGGAGGGGCCTATCCCCAGAAGTCTGAGAATCGAACCCAGGACCTTGTTATTGTGAAGCAACAGCACCAACCACTGCTCCACCGTGCTGCCTAATGTCGGATTATTATTTTGTTTTCCACTTTTCTTGCGCATATTTTCTTTTTTAAATCAACTCCCTGCCAGGCTAAAATGAGGGCAGAAGAGGGCAGCAGCGGGTCACAGGCTGCCTATGAAGGACTAGAAATTGTGCCTTCAGGTAGATTTCGGTTTCACGCACTTCCAGTCCTCAAAAGGAAAACCCATTTGGGTGAGAAATATATTTTTTTTCAAGCCGAAAGGACATTTTCTGTGTCCTGATAGCAGCCTGGAGAGTTATTTTTTTTTGTTTGCTGCGCTCCTCCAGGTCCTTTATCTTCATGCTTCTTGACACTCTTGCCTTCACACGGGTGTCCTCTTGTCGTGCAAGACCGTGTCACTGCGGACTAAGGACCTGTCAGGACCTGTAAGGACCTGTTAGGACCGCTAAGAGCCTGCAAGGACCTGCTTTCACCTCTCTTTTTATACTTTACTTTTCTACACTACTAATTCTAGACTCATATTCCATTTCTATGGCGCTCCTCCAAGCCTCCGTCCAATCAGCGGCCAACAGTAGCAGCAATTAAAGCTGCAAGCAGCGATGGGCGGGACCGAGTATATATGGAAGTGGCTGAGGAGAGGGAAGTCTGGGCTTCCCAGATATAAGTTAAAACTACTTTGTATCATAAATGTTGTAGTTTTTACCTTCCATAACGTGGCTACTGACAGATATAAGTTAGAACTATACACTACTTTGTATTATATTGTAGTTTTTACCTTCCATATCGTGTCTACTGACAGATATAAGTTAGAAATATACACTACTTTGTATCATAAATGTTGTAGTTTTTACCTTCCATAACGTGGCTACTGACAGATATAAGTTAGAATGAAAATACATGGGTACGGCTAGTAGCTACTATTAGCAAACAGATAGACCTACCAACTCTGCGCATAAAAAGTGCAGATGGCCTTAAAACGCCACAAAAGTCAGGCACCATATGTAAGTACCCAAAATAAAGACTCGACATACAAAGAAATTCAATCGGAGCAGCAACATAGGAGGGAAACGGGATTAAAACCCAATGCTAACCGCCCATAGAAAATACATGGGTACGGCTAGTAGCTACTATTAGCACACAGATAGACCTACCAACTCTGCGCATAAAAAGTGCAGATGGCCTTAAAACGCCACAAAAGTCAGGCACCATATGTAAGTACCCAAAATAAAGACTCGACATACAAAGAAATTCAATCGGAGCAGCAACATAGGAGGAAACGGGATTAAAACCCGATGCTAAACGCCATAGAAAATACATGGGTACGGCTAGTAGCTACTATTAGCAAACAGATAGACCTACCAACTCTGTGCATAAAAAGTGCAGATGGCCTTAAAACGCCACAAAAGTCACGCACCATATGTAAGTACCCAAAATAAAGACTCGACATACATTCAATCGGAGCAGAAACATGGGAGGAAACGGGATTTAAACCAATGCTAAACGCCCATAGAAAATACATGGGTACGGCTAGTAGCTACTATTAGCAAACAGATAGACCTACCAACTCGGCGCATAAAAAATGCAGATGGCCTAAAAACGCCACAAAAGTCAGGCACCATATGTAAGTACCCAAAATAAAGACTCGACATACAAAGAAATTCAATCGGAGCAGCAACATAGGAGGAAACGGGATTAAAACCCAATGCTAAACGCCCATAGAAAATACATGGGTACGGCTAGTAGCTACTATTAGCAAACAGATAGACCTACCAACTCTGCGCATAAAAAGTGCAGATGGCCTTAAAACGCCACAAAAGTCAGGCACCATATGTAAGTACCCAACATAAAGACTCGACATACAAAGAAATTCAATCGGAGCAGCAACATAGGAGGAAACGGGATTAAAACCCAATGCTAAACGCCCATAGAAAATACATGGGTACGGCTAGTAGCTACTATTAGCAAACAGATAGACTTACCAACTCGGCGTAATATCTTAACATCGACACACTCTCTCGTCGCAACGCGCCCCTGATGGTTGCCGTTGTCACGCCAAATTCCTTCCCCCCTAGAAAAACCTTCCCTCCCATTTACTTCCGGGTTCATTATTAATACAGACGTTTTGTTAACGCTATATTATAAAAATATAACGCTATATTATAAAAATACGGACGTTTTGTTAACGCTATATTATAAAAAAAATTAAAAAACAATTTACAAACACAAGCTATGGGATGACACATTTACTTCCGGGGTCACGTTTCCTCTTATGTCATCCCATAGCTTGTTTTTGTAAATTGTTTTTAAATTTTTTTTATAATATAGCGTTAACAAAACGTCTGTATTTTTATAATATAGCGTTAACAAAACGTCTGTATTAATCATGACCTCGGAAGTAAATGGGTGGCGGAAGGTTTTTGTAGGGAAAAGAAATTTGGCGTGACAGCACCTGTAAGTTTACAATTAGTTGTAAAATGTTGTACGGTTGTTTTTACGATATGCAGGCAAACGCCAACTTTAAAACACACCGGCTTAGCTACGGCTCCTGCCAGCCATCTTGGTATAGACGATCACAGCCCCTCCCTCCCGGATGTTGGTGCATGCGCACCAGCAGCAAACGGTACGAAAAACAAAACAAAAACATCTCCCTCACTGTGTCTGCGCACGGCGGCCTATCTTTGAAATGGTTTTCAGTGCATCGGTTCTTTGAAGGCTGATAAAATAAAAACCGTAGCAGTAATAACAACTCTTTCAGCAACTTTTAATCAGAAGGGTTCAATCTCTCTCCTGTTATAGTTTGAAGCCGACACGACAAACGCACTCAGAGGAGATAATGTTTGAAAAAAGGTGACCAGTTTTTACAAAACTTTTGTTTTGAAGGGGGGATTGCAATATTCGTGTTGATTTTTGTTGGAAGTTGTCAATATATGAAATGTAGGTCTAAGTGAGACCTACATAGAGGTTTCATGTCTCTATGACATTCCTACTGGAAGTTACAGGCAGTTGTGTCTGTGTTTTCTTCCTAAGCGCAGTTTTGTCTGTTTTATTCCTAGGGGGCGCTGGAGCGAAAATTTTGAGTTTTGGGGTTAGTTTTTTTTTAAATTAAATCGCAATTTTTTCCAGTCCTGATGTGTGTGTCCAGTTTGGTGAGTTTTGAAGCATGTTAAGGGGTCAAATTACAGCTCAAAGAGGCAAAGGTGAGTGTTTTTACGAAACTTTTGTTTTGAAGGGGGAATTGCAAACTTCCTGTTGATTTATGCTAGAGGTTGTCAGTGTAAGAAATCTAAGTCTAAGTGAGACCTTCATAGAGGTTTTTGTTTCATGTCGCTAAGACATTCCTACTGGAAGTTACAGGCAGTTGTGTCTGTGTTTTCTTCCTAGGAGCAGTTTGGTCTGTGTTTATTCCTAGGGGGCACTGGAGCGAAATTTTGAGTTTTGGAGCTATTTTTTTTTAAATTAAATCGCAATTTTTGCTAGTCCTTATGTGTGTGTCCAGTTTGGTGAGTTTTGAAGCATGTTAAGGGGGTCAAATTAAAGCTCAAAGAGGCAAAGGTGAGTGTTTTTGCAAAACTTTTGTTTTGAAGGGGGAATTGCAAACTTCCTGTTGATTTCTGCTAGAGGTTGTCAGTGTATGAAATCTAGGTCTAAGTGAGACCTACATAGAGGTTTTTGTTTCATGTCGCTACGACATTCCTACTGGAAGTTACAGTCAGTTTTGTCTGTGTTTTCTTCCTTGGGGGCGCTAGAGCTCCATATAGGCTAACCTCCTCCAACCTCCACAGACAAAGCTACGAACAATGGGAGACCGGGCTTTCTGCTCCGCTGCTCACAGTCTGTGGAACGCTCTCCCTGACTACCTGAGGACACCTCAGACTGTAAATACTTTTAAAAAAAGGCTTAAAACACATCTTTTTAAAAAATGCCTTTTTATAGACAAAAATGCTGGTTCTAGCTATTGGGCTGTTTCTAGTTTTATATTTTATTTATTTTCATTATCTTTTTACTATTTTTATTATTACTATTTTTTTTATACTGTGGCGCTTTCTAGGTTGTTTGCTCAACATAATGTGCTTTTTTACACATAAAATCTATTGTTATTATTATTAGTTTTTAGTTTTGGGGTTAGGTTTTTTTGATTAAATCGCAATGTTTGCCAGTCCTGATGTGTGTGTGTCAAATTTGGTGAGTTTTGAAGCATGATAAGGGGGTCAAATTACAGCTCAAAGAGGCAAAGGTGAGTGTTTTCACAAAACTTTTGTTTTGAAGGGGTAATTGCAAACTTCCTGTCGATTTCTGCTAGAGGTTGTCAGTGTATGAAATCTAGGTCTAAGTGAGACCTACATAGAGGTTTTTGTTTCATGTCGCTACGAAATTTCTACTGGAAGTTACAGTCAGTTTTGTCTTTGTTTTTTTCCTTGGGGGCGCTAGAGCTCCATATGGGCTAACCTCCTCCAACCTCCACGGACAAAGCTGCGAACAATGGGAGACCGGGCTTTCTGCTCCGCTGCTCCCAGTCTGTGGAACGCTCTCCCTGACTACCTGAGGGCACCTCAGACTGTGAATGTTTTTAAAAAAGGCTTAAAAACCCATCTTTAAAAAAAAAAAAAGCCTTTTTATAGACAAAATGCTGGTTCTAGGAAGTCACAATGAAACTTTACCGCGTGAATGAAAATGGTCTTCAATGGATCTTGGGAAATAAAAAAGAAACGGGAGGGGACGTGGTCTGCGAGGTGCTAAATGTCAGCGCCCTGAGCTAGGGATTTTTCGTAAGCTTTTCCAATTTGAGTAAACACGGGCGCTAAGGCGTTCACACTCCTTGAAATATCACGCGGATGAATTATTGACGAGAGCGAGGGAGAAATGCAACGCTTGCCTTCGCTGCTTGTTATTTATTTTTTATTTTTTCCCATTTCGTCTGCATTCGAAGCTGCTTTTCCACCGGCCATGAAACAACACCGCACCAATTAGCAGCGGCTCCCCGCGGTGTTTGGGTTCGGGTGTGACTTCGTATTCAACGGACTTTGTTCATCCACCGTGTTGCGGTGCACAACGTTCACACAACACAAGGTGAAAGGCATGAAAACACGGCCGAAATGTAAACGCACTGCTGAAACGCTCTTATAGTACCTGGTATAGCAGGGGGCGCCCTGGCCTGTTCTAAAACCAGCTCAAATAGCAGCACTTACCAGTGAGCCGCCTCTATTTTTTAAATTGTATTTATTTACTAGCAAGCTGGTCTCGCTTTGCTCGACATTCTTAATTCTAAGAGAGACAAAACTCAAATAGAATTTGAAAATCCCAAAAAATATTTGAAAGACTTGGTCTTCACTTGTTAAAATAAATTCATTTATTTTTTTATAAATTTCAGAAAGGCAATTTTAGAGAAAAAATACAACCTTAAAAATGATTTTAGGATTTTTAAACACATATACCTTTTTACCTTTTAAATTCCTTCCTCTACTTTCCTGACAATTTAAATCAATGTTCAAGTGAATTTATTTTTTTTATTGTAAAGAATAATAAATACATTTTAATTTAATTCTTCATTTTAGCTTCTGTTTTTTCGACGAAGAATATTTGTGAACTATTTCTTCAAACTTATCATGATTAAAATTCCCCCAAAATATTCCGGCAAATCTAGAAAATCTTTAGAATCTAATTTAAATCTTATTTCAAAGTCTTTAAAATTTCTTTTAACGTTTTTGTTCTGGAAAATCTGGAAGAAATAATGATTTGTCTTTGTTAGAAATATAGCTTGGTCCAATTTGTTATATATTCTAACAAAGTGCAGATTGGATTTTAACCTATTTAAAACATGTCATCAAAATTCTAAAATTAATCTTAATCAGGAAAAATTACTTATGATGCTCCATAAATATTTTTTTTTTAGTTTTTTCGAAAGGATTCAAATTAGCTAGTTTTTTCTTTTTTTTTTCGGTTGAATTTTGAATTCTAAAGAGTCGAAATTGTAGATAAACTATGTTTCAAAATTTGATTTTCATTTTTTTCCTGTTTTCTCCTCTATTAAACCGTTCAATTAAGTGTTTTTTTCATCATTTATTCTCTACAAAAAACCTTCTGTAAAAGGAAAAATAATGTACAAAGGAATGACGGACAGAAATACCCGTTTTTTTTTAATATAGATATAGATTTATTTATTAAAGGTAAATTGAGCAAATTGGCTATTTCTGGCAATTTATTTAAGTGTGTATCAAACTGGTAGCCCTTCGCATTAATCAGTACCCAAGAAGTAGCTCTTGCTTTCAAAAAGGTTGGTGACCCCTGTGGTAGAGTATCGTAATAATGAATCAAAAACGGTACTATACCCTAAAGCAGTGGTCCCCAACCTTTTTGTAACTGCGGACCGGTCAACGCTTGAAAATTTGTCCCACGGACCGTGGTTTTTTATGTTTTTTTTCCATAAAGAAAAACAATAATGTGTGCCTAATATATATGTATATATATATATATATATATATATTTTTTAAATTTCTTGTGTGTCCCGCGGCCCGATGGTTGGGGACCACTGCCCTAAAGTACCACTTCCCCAATGCATATATATTTTTTTTATTTTTTAACGGCGCTTCCTCACGTGGTGACATTGCTGCTTTTACGGGCTGAGGAGCATGTTGGGCAGCGCACACACACAGAGTACTTACAAGCAGACACAGTGTATAGACAGAAAAGGGAGACCAGTAAGATTTTTTGTTCCACTAAAGAGAATAATGACATTTTTTTTGTGCTCCCTTTTATTTAGAAAAGTATCGAAAAGTATCAAAACCCATTTTTGTACCGGTACCAAAATATTGGTGTTGGTACAACCCTACTTCAGTGGTGCCATTTCTATAAAAGTAAACAAAACAGATCAAACATATAGTGCATGTATGATTACAACGTAGGCAAACAACACAACAAAACACCATCCTGGTGGATCCATCCAGGTCCATTCTATGTCTCATACATGATAATTTCGCCATATTGCCGTATTTTTGCTGAAAGGATTTAGTAGAAAACATCCACTATAAAGTTCGCAACTTTTGGTCGCTAATAAAAAAGCCTTGCCTGTACCGGAAGTAGCAGACGATGTACGCGTGACGTCACGGGTTGTGGAGCTCCTCACATCTGAACATTGTTTACAATCATGGCCACCAGCAGCGAGAGCGATTCGGACCGAGAAAGCGACGATTTCCCCATTAATTTGAGCGAGGGTGAAAGATTCGTGGATGAGGAAAGTGAGAGTGAAGGACTAGAAAAAAAAAAAGACGAGGGCAGCGGGAGTGATTGAGATGTTATTAGACACATTTACTAGGATAATTCTGGATAATCTGTTTATTGTGTTACTAGTGTTTTAGTAAGATTATATGGTCGTACCTGTACAACCTGAAGGTCGGCCCCGCACCTTTCTTCAGCACCAGTCGACGTGTGGTGGCGATGCCCATCTCTGCCCTTCGCAAGGGACCCTCTGCGAAACACGATCTTTCGAAATGATCGCTGCATAAAACATTGTACTTTGTGTGTGGGGTCCAATCCAACCGTGTTCGCTTGACCGCTCTGTTCCATAGTAAAGCTTCACCGTCATCTTTCGGGAATGTAAACAATGAAACACCGGCTGTGTTTGTGTTGCTAAAGGCGGCCGCAATACACCGCTTCCCACCTACAGCTTTCTTCTTTGACGTCTCCATTATTCATTGAACAAATTGCAAAAGATTCAGCAGCACAGATGTCCATAATACTGTGGAATTATGCGATTAAAACAGACGACTTATAGCTGTGAACGGTGCTGGAAGAAAATGTCCTCTACAATGCGTGACGTCATACCGCGATGTTTTAGCATGATAATTCCACGCGAAATTTAAAATTGCAATTTAGTGAACTAAATGTTAATATTTCATCATTGATATATAAACCATCAGACTGCGTGGTTGGTAGTAGTGGCTTTCAGTAGGCCTTTAAAGGGGAAAAGCATATTTCTACGTTGTATTTGTTTTGTAGAATATTGGTAGGAAAATTACCGAAATTCAACAATAAAATCTGTCAGGTTCAAACTCCATACTATCCATTAAACAGGACAAGAAGCAAGGGATCAAACAGAGACAGGATTCAATTTAGTTCATAAGGAGAGTGCATGGAACTGCACCCTCGTACTTGGTTACCCCACGCTCTGAGGAACACGTTCCCGGGCCTCCCCATTTATTTGGGCATTCCCTGATTACATAGCTGAAGCTGCTTCTAAGGGGAGGGGTCACATTATGCAGCAGCCCCGCACTGGGTCATAAACAGTCAAAAAAAAAAATGTGTTTGGAGCAGTGTCGTGTTTGCCTCCTCTTCCTCCTCCGCCTTATCTTCTTGGAGATTTCTGGTCCTGATACGGCCCCACCCGTGGCCGTGCAGATCTGAAAAACAGAGACTTCTATGGTGAGGCCCAATCCATGGCACACAGTGGAGATTTACAAGCTGTCCGCCTCTGCTTGTTAAGAACAAGAACAGTGTGACAGTACCTCACTGTCGTGCGGGTTCCATGGGCCATCAAGGAAGGACATTGCTTTAGCTGGTTTGACTCTCGTTTATTTTTTCAAATACAAGAAGTCTTTTTCGCCGTCGTCGCTCCCACTGCTCGCTCTTCAGTCTTCAGAACCCGATATTGATTAAAAGTTGTCAAAAAAAAACATGTTCCTTCAACGTTGTGTTTGAGTTGCTCAACTTCAGGACCTCATTCAACCAGTTCTCAACGTAGTCTCGTGCCTGCTGGGTTGCTTTTAATGAATACTTAAGTCTACTACGCTACCGTGTTTTAATGTTGGTCATGTTTCCTCAGGTTATGTGCAAAAAGTTGAAGAACCAATGGAGATAGTAAAAATGATCTCTGCTGCATTATTACACTCCACATTCTCCACTTGGCTGCAGTGCTTAGTTCCTGGCAGCCCTCAGTCTCCTCTTGGATAAAATACGACTATTTTCGCCGTTGTTGTCGTTGTTTGTCATGGCGTGAGTGATGTGCTCAAAAGCTATTCAGACAGAGGTAACTGCTCCGCTGTCTCCACTTTGCTGCAGTGTCCTCCTAAAACTGGTCTACAACTGCTGGACTGGGACATCCGCGTTTTATGGTCTCTGGTCTCTGTTGGTGGTTGTTAGTGGTGTGGCTAGAAAAAAAAGAAATGGAGAGGGATGAAGATTAGTGAGTGCTTTCACTTAAAGCTGATTTATTGTCAGGCCGGGAGCGACTGGCTGACATTTTGCCACGGTGTTGCCTCTCCAATGTTTTCTTTGAGCGTTCCCAGCTGCTCCACAAGTGATCGAAAGGCCAACAACATCCGAGCTGGACGTGTCAGTCATGGCCACCATCAGGCGGCGTGTTTGGCATCATCATCGACACGTAGTCCAACATGTGTCCGGCCAGTACTCATTCAGACGCTGACAGGTGTGCTCGGCCGTCAATGCCGCCACACCTTCCCGGGCAGGAGTGGTGGCCCACAGGACGTGTTCCCGTCCAATCAGATTTATGGTATTGCATGCGCAGGTGATGAATCACTACGCACTACTGAAACGCTCTCATACAAACCACTAAAATACTCTCATACACCATTAAAACTCTCTCACCCACACTACTGAAACACTCTCTTACACACCACTGGAACTTTCACTCACACTACTGAAACCCTCTCAGACTCACTACTGAAATGCATTCACACTACTGCATCGCTCTCATGCACACTACTGAAATGCTCTCAGTCACACTACGGAAACACTCTCATACACACCACTGGAACTCTCTCACTCACACGAATGAGATGCTCTCATACACACCACTGAAATTTTCACTCCCACTACTGAAACTCTCTCATTCACACGACCGAAACGCTCTCACACGCACCACTGAAACGCCTTCCTGGACACTACTGAAACACTCACATACATATGATTGAAACGCTCTTATACATACTATTGGGGCGGCATAGTTCTCTTGGTAGAGCGGCCTTGCCAGCAATTTGTTCGATTCCCGCTTCCGCCATCCTAGTCACTGCCGTTGTGTCCTTGGGCAAGACACTTTACCCACCTGCTCCCAGTGCCACCCACACTGGTTTAAATGTAACTTAGATATTGGGTTTCACTATGTAAAGCGCTTTGAATCACTAGAGAAAAGTGCTATATAAATATAATTCACTTCACTTCACTGAAATTTTCACTCGCACTACTGAAACTCTCTCATACACCATTAAAACTCTCTCACCCACACTACTGAAACACTCTCTTACACACCACTGGAACTTTCACTCACACTACTGAAACCCTCTCAGACTCACTACTGAAATGCATTCACACTACTGCATCGCTCTCATGCACACTACTGAAATGCTCTCAGTCACACTACGGAAACACTCTCATACACACCACTGGAACTCTCTCACTCACACGAATGAGATGCTCTCATACACACCACTGAAATTTTCACTCCCACTAGTGAAACTCTCTCATTCACACGACCGAAACGCTCTCACACGCACCACTGAAACGCCTTCCTGGACACTACTGAAACACTCACATACATACGATTGAAACGCTCTTATACATACTATTGGGGCGGCATAGTTCTCTTGGTAGAGCGGCCTTGCCAGCAACTTGTTCGATTCCCGCTTCCGCCATCCTAGTCACTGCCGTTGTGTCCTTGGGCAAGACACTTTACCCACCTGCTCCCAGTGCCACCCACACTGGTTTAAATGTAACTTAGATATTGGGTTTCACTATGTAAAGCGCTTTGAATCACTAGAGAAAAGTGCTATATAAATATAATTCACTTCACTTCACTGAAATTTTCACTCGCACTACTGAAACTCTCTCATACACCATTAAAACTCTCTCACCCACACTACTGAAACACACTCTTACACACCACTGGAACTTTCACTCACACTACTGAAACCCTCTCAGATTCACTACTGAAATGCATTCACACTACTGCATCACTCTCATGCACACTACCGAGGCGCTCTCATTCACACTACTGAAACGCTCTCAGTCACACTACAGAAACACTCTCATACACACCACTAGAACTCTCTCACTCACACTAATGAGATGCTCTCATACACACCACTGAAATTTTCACTCGCACTACTGAAACTCTCTCATTCACACTACTGAAACGCTCTCAGACGCACCACTGAAACGCCTTCATGGACACTACTGAAACACTCATATACAAACTATTGAAACGCTCATATACATACTATTGGGGCGGCATAGCTCTGTTGGTAGAGCGGCCGTGCCAGCAACTTGTTCGATTCCCACTTCCGCCATCCTAGTCACTGCCGTTGTGTCCTTGGGCAAGACACTTTACCCACCTGCTCCCAGTGCCACCCACACTAGTTTAAATGTAACTTAGAAATTGGGTTTCACTATGTAAAGCGCTTTGAGTCACTCGAGAAAAGTGCTATATAAATATAATTCACTTCACTTCACTGAAATTTTCACTCGCACTACTGAAACTCTCTCATTCGCACTACTGAAACGCTCTCACACGCACCACTGAAACGCCTTCCTGGACACTACTGAAACACTCACATACACACTATTGAAACGCTCTCACACAATGGAATGTTTTTCTCTCTCACAGACACTGCTAAAACACTGTCACTCTCACTACGGAAACCCTCCCATTCACACAACTGAAACCCTCGCATTCACACAACTGAAACACTCTCATACACACTACTGAAACACTCTCATGCACACTACTGAAAAGCACCCACACAGTGAAATGTTTTTCTCTCTCACACACTCCTGAAACGCTCTCATGCACACTACTGAAACGCACCCACATAAGTGAAATGTTTTTCTCTCACACACACTCCTGAAACACTCCCATGCACACTGCTGAAACGCTGTCACACAAGTGGATTTTTTCCCCTCTCAATCACACTACGATCTCATGCAAACTCCTAAAATGCTCTCAACACAAGTGATTTTTTTTCTCTCTCTCACACACACTGCTGAAACGCTGTCACTCACACTACAGAAACCCTCCCATTCACACTACTGAAACACTCTCATACACTCTCTGAACAGCTCTCATACCCACCACTGAAACACTCTCATACACACCACTGGAACTCTCTCACTGGCACTAATAAGATGCTCTCATACACACCACTGAAATTTTCACTCGCACTACTGAAACTCTCTCATTCACACTACTGAAACGCTCTCACACGCACCACTGAAACGCCTTCCTGGACACGACTGAAACACTCACATACACACTATTGAAACGCTTTCACACAATGGAATGTTTTTCTCTCTCACACACACTGCCTAAACGCTGTCACTCACAATACGGAAACCCTCCCATTCACACTACTGAAACACTCTCATACACACGACTGAACCACTCTCATACGCACCGCTGAAACACTCTCATACACACGACTGAAGCGCTCTCATGTGCACTACTGAAACACTCTTATGCACACTACTGAAACGCACCCACACAAGTGAAATGTTTTTCTCTCACACACACTCCTGAAATGCTCTCATGCACACTACTGAAACGCACCCACACAAGTGAAATGTTTTTCTCACACACACACTCCTGAAACGCTCTCATGCAAACGCTGTCACACAAGTGGATTTTTTCCCTCTCAATCACACTACGTAAACGATCTCATGCACACTCCTAAAATGCTCTCAACACAAGTGAATTTTTTTTCCTCTCTCACACACACCGCTGAAACGCTCACATACGCACTGCAGAAACGCATAAAGGGTATTACCTCAGAACTAACGTCTTTAAAATGGAGACTGTTTGGGTTTTTCACCCAGAAAATAAGACTGAATAGACAAAGTCAATGAAACAAGTCTGCTACACCTGGAAGAAGAAGAAGAAGAAGACATTTTGACACACTTTACCTTTGCGGCCGCAGGCAAGAAAGCGAGGTGTAAAACCGGTGGCTTTATCTTCTCAGGTAGAAATAGCAGCGACTTGAAGTGGCATCCGCAGACTCGCCATCTTCACGCCGGTAAATATTTCAAAAATGATTCATTCTGCACTGATTTACCGTTAAAGATGGCAGCGCAGCAGCAAGGTCGCGCACATCAAGCCCACGTGTCTGCAGAGAAATAAACACTTCCAAACAAACTACGTGGTATACATCATGATGTCGCCTTTTCACCTGCCAATATAACAATCACACACACCTGCGCGGTGCACTTCAATGATGTCCTCGCCGCATATTCATTTCACTACTTCAGCACACTTGTCAGTTTTCAACACACAAAGGGAGACAGACAGGCGTTTCAGACATGAGACTATTAGTTCATAACTCGGCTTGCTGCGTGTAAACATGCACACGCATTTCCAAGCAGCGCACACTGGCCTAGAGAGTGTCAGCCAAAGATAGGTGAGTGATATTAGTTTTTGCTCAACATTGTGTAAATGAGTGGTAGACCTCCATGATGACATGCAGACGTCAAATATTAATCATGCAACAGAAAATAGGGACAATGTTATTGAACGTATAACAAATATGACCTCCTTGGCACGCCGAAATTCCAACAATTCATGTAGACAACTTTGAGGATGTTAAATAAACACTGTTTTCTTTTAATACAAGTGTGCACTTACACACTACTGAAACAATCTCATTCGCACTACTGAAACACTCTCATATTTACCACTGAAACACTCTCACTTACACTACTGAAATGATCTCATACATTCTATTGAAACAATCTCACTTACACGAATGAAACGTTCTCATACACACGACTGAAACACTCTCATACGCACTACTGAAAAACTCTCATACGCACCACTGAAACACTCTCATACGTACCACTGAATCACTCTCACTTACACTACTGAAACAATCTCATACACACTATTGAAACACTCTCACTTACACTAATGAAACGATCTCATACACACGACTGAAACACTCTCATACGCACTACTGAAACACTCTCATATGTACCACTGAATCACTCTCACTTACACTACTGAAACAATCTCATACACACTATTGAAACACTCTCACTTACACTAATGAAACAATCTCATATACACGACTGAAACACTTTCATACGCAGTACTGAAACACTCTCACTTATACTACTTAAATGATCCCATACAAATTACTGAAACACTCTCATACACACTATTGAAACACTCTCATACGCACTACTGATACAATCTCATACACACTATTGAAACACTCTCACTTACACTAATGAAACAATCTCATACACACGACTGAAACACTCTCATACGCAGTACTGAAACACTCTCACTTATACTACTTAAATGATCCCATACAAATTACTGAAACACTCTCATACACACTATTGAAACACTTTCATACGCACTACTGATACAATCTCATACGCACTACTGAAACACTCTCATACACACCACTGAAACACTCTCACTTACACTAATGAAACGATCTCATACACACGACTGAAACACTCTCATACGCACTACTGAAACACTCTCATACGTACCACTGAATCACTCTCACTTACACTACTGAAACAATATCATACACACTATTGAAACACTCTCACTTACACTAATGAAACAATCTCATACACACGACTGAAACACTCTCATACGCAGTACTGAAACACTCTCACTTATACTACTTAAACGATCCCATACACGCTACTGAAACACTCTCATACACACTACTGAAACACTCTCACACGCACTACTGATACACTCTCATACGCACTACTGAAACACTCTCATACACACTACTGAAACACTCTCACTTACACTAATGAAACGATCTCATACACACTACTGAAACACTCTCATATGCACTACTGAAACACTCTCATATGCACTACTGAAACACTCTCATACACACCACTAAAACACTCTCATAAGCACTACTGAAACACTCTCACTTACACTACTTAAATGATTATATACACACTTCTGAAACACTCTCATACCCACTACTGAAACACTCTCATACGCACCACTGAAACACTCCCACTTACACTACTGACAAGATCTCATTCGCACTACTGACCCACTCTCATACACATCACTAAAACACTCTCACTTACACTACTGAAACAATCTCATACACACTACTGAAACAATCTCATTTGCACTACTGAAACACTCATACACACCACTGAAACACTCTCACTTAGACTACTGAAACAATCTCATTCACACTACTGAAACACTCTCATACGCACTACTGAAACACTCTCATACACACCACTGAAACACTCTCACTTACACTACTGAAACAATCTCATACACACTACTGAAACACTCTCATACGCACTACTTAAAAACTCTCACTCACACTACTGAAACACTCTCATACACACTACTGAAATACTCTCATACACACCACTAAACACTCTCACTTACACTACTTAAACAATCTCATACACACTACTGAAACACTCTCATACCCACTACTGAAACACTCTCATACCCACTACTGAAACATTCTCATACGCACCACTGAAACACTCTCACTTACATTACTGACACAATCTCATTCACACTACTGAAACACTCTCATACACACCACTGCAACACTCTCACTTACACTACTGAAACAATCTCATACACACTACTGAAACACTCTCATACGCACTACTTAAAAACTCTCACTCACACTACTGAAACACTCTCATACGCACTACTGAAACACTCTCATACACACTACTGAAACGCTCTCATACACACTACTGAAACAGTCTCACAGACCCTACTGAAACACTCTCACACACACTACTGAAGGACTCTCACACACATTACTAAAATTACCTCACACGCACTACTGAAACGCTCTCACTCACTCATACTCAAAAGCTCTCATACGCACAACTGAAACACTCTCATACACACTCGTGAAAAAGTCTCACACACCTTACTGAAACACTCTCACACACTACTGAAAGACTCTCACACACATTACAGAAATGACCTCACATGCACTAATGAAAATCTCTCACTCATACGACTGAAACGCTCTCATACGCACTGCTGAAACACTCTCATACACACTAAATAGATGTATTTTTAAAACTGTGCTTTCTTATGCACTCCAAACAATGAATTTATATACCTCTGTGTATGTTACATAAACACTTTTATTTGAATACAAGTGCACACGCTGCGCATCATTTCATTTGACACCGCGCTCAGAGCAAGTGAGTATTTCAGCATGCACCTACCCAGCTCCTTTGCCTAATTAATTAGCTCTGCAATTTTCACAACACACTCTCTTGAATGTACATTTGGAAATTACATAAAAGAAACTTATGAGGCTTTTATTAATCACTCAGTCTGAATTGATTCTGGAATAATGTGATTCAGATTTATTGAAAGGCATCCGATTATGCTAATGTATGCAGAATTGATGTATTACCTTGTACAGTCATTTTGATAACCTCAATAAAAGTGGTATGAAGGCAACTTCCAACATGTGTCAGCCTTGAAACTTTATATTTCAGTCCACAACATTTTATTGTAATTTTATTCGACTAAAATGCTGACTAAAATGGATGAGTAAAACTATAATACATTTTTGTCAAGACTATTAATAAAACTAATTTATAAACTGCTTCTTCATATACAATATAAATATTGCAAGTATATGTGTATATATACATGTATATATACATATATATATATATATATATATATATATATATATATATATATATGTATATGTATATATATATATATATATATATATATATATATATATATATATATATACACATATACTTGCAATATGTATATTGTATATGCTGATACAATTTCACTGCGCTTGTTGAGGGATGACAGGTCTGGGTGGTATATAATAAACAACTTTTTTTTCCCCACACATACATATATTGCGCTCTACCACGGTATCAAGCACTATTCGCTGGATAATCAAATTAAGACATATGTATATATATATATATATATATATATCAGTGACGTGCGGTGAACTATACACCCGCAGGAAAACGTAATTTGCTTTCATAAAATCGTTATCATAATGATATTATGGTTTGACAAATTGGTCCAAAAAGTATTTGACAAAGTTGTCACTTTTTGTTCCCATTTTCTTTTAACAAAACAAATCAAGTATTGTGAGTGTATCTTACCTTTCTGTATTTGTACCTGAAGCAGCAATACCACCCTCTAATAAAAATGCCATGTTTGTTATAAGTACAGTTTAAAGAAAAAGAAAAGAAAAAAAATCCTGGCTTCCGCTGGAGAGACATGTGTCTGCGAGCTTTATTGCCCCCATTTCTCCCAGTGTGGCAAGTCACATTACTGCTGAGGCATTTAGCGATATATCGCCACCTACTTTGAGGCAGAGGTACTCGCTGCCTCATGGCCTTTCTTTCCCCCGTGGCATCAAGCACGCGCCCCCCTCTCACGCACACGCACAATACACACTGTATGTAGCTGTGGAGGCACCACCCGTGTCTGCCTCAATTCTGGTCTGTTGGGTTATTCGGATCAGGGAACACAGAATTTCCACGATTTTGACCATGAAAATTATCCAAATATACAGGAACCACACCAAAATCACATAGAAAGCATAGACCAAAAGAGAAATATTCAAACTTATTTTATTACTCTCTTTTTTGAACATCTCATAGTTAAGCCTTTTACCCCTCCTGGTGGCAAGGTGAGGCACTGCCTCACTTGCCTCCCCTGACAGCACTGCGATAAATAAATAAATAAATATATATATATATATATATATATATATATATATATATATATATATATATATATATATCCATTTTCTACCGCTTATTCCCTATCGGGGTCGCGCATAAAGTAGTAACAGGCAATATACACACTGCAAGTGTGTACTACATTATTATTATATATTGTGGACAACTTTCCCTGTCGCAGTTTGGGTTCCTCTGACCACCCAGGAAGGACACCTCTCCCTAGCAAATATTGGAAAATCTTTTGCGTCGTCGTCGCTCGTACTGCTCGCTCCTCCGTCTCTTTCTTTAGTCGGCCGCGTCGTCGTCGTCTCTCGTGGGCTAGTCCCTCTCGCTTTCGCTCTTCATCTGTTGCTGCAGGTCCTCCAACTCTTTCCGCCCCGATCTCTCCTCCTTCTTCCCTTTTATGCAGCGTCAGGAGAAATGTTAATAGTTTCCCGGTGTGTGAGCCACGCGCCTGAATTAGATTACGGCGGCGTCGCTCCCGGCATGCCCCACCTCTCCGCTGCGCCGCATTCTCCGCCTCCTTGCCGTCATCTTGGGCAGGGCTGTAGCGTGCCCTTCCCTGCTGTCGGCCCGTCGGCTGCGCCTCGTTACATATATATGTATATATATATATATATATATATATATATATATATATATATATATATATATATATATATCACAAGACTACTTCATCTCTACAGAACTGTTTCATGAGGGGGTTCCCTCAATCGTCAGGAGATTTTAATGGTAGCTTTCACATACCATGGTTTATATAGGGCACAGAACGGGTAGGTACAGGCAGGCGTAGGGGCGTGGTGATTGGCTTATGTGTTACCTAGGAGGTGTCTCCGTCTGGGACGGCATGCTGATACAATTTCACTGCGCTTGTTGAGGGATGACAGGTCTGGGTGGTATATAATAAACTATTTTTTCCCCCCATACATACATATATTGCGCTCTACCACGGTATCGAGCACTATTCTCTGGATAATCTAATTAAGACATATGTATATATATATATATATATATATATATATATATATATATATATATACATATATATATTGTAGTAACAGACAGGAGAAAGTGTTTCCAAATGTTTGACTGCTACTGTATTTGTGATGGCAAGACAGCTAACTCATGTTTTTTGAGGGTTTTTATTTCAATCTGCTGCCTCACTTTCGCCAGAGCACACTCCGGTAATTGCAGAAGCTGCTGCACAGGCCACCAAATGTTAATCTGGCTTTGATATTTAGTGAAGAAAGTGTTGCTGCGCTGAGTCCAGTCGGAGGTGTTGTTGCTGGGGATCATTAGAGGGTGACGGAAAGCGCGCGTGTGTGTGTGTGTGTGTGTGTGTGTGTGTATAATTGACTAGGCAGCACCTGCACCACTGGCAGCTCCAAGACTCTTTAATTCCAGGACAAGACAAGAAGCAAAGAGTCAGGCCTGCGCTAAATCCTGCAAGAGGCTAAGCAGGAGTGAGGGGCTCAGGGGGAGACATGTGTGGGGCTAAGGGGGAGACATGTGAGGGGCGTGCAGGGAAGGAAAAACTAAAGAGAAATCGGACAAGCAAAATTCATTTGAAACAACGGACCGTGCTCAGTGACGTGACGCCAACATGAATTTAGGAGCAGTTGTTTTTGCATTCCTGCCCACTGAGGAGAGAGAGAGAGTGTCCTCGCTCGCCCCACCTCTCCGGCTGCCCACAGCAGGAGGGGGCGGCGGCTAAGCTGCTGTGGAAGCCGGCTAAGCAGGAAATGACAAAGACTCACCAGGTGAAAAGGTGCAGACGTCAGGGAAGATTGGCTGGAATCTGCCTCTTGCTATGAATATGCATGCCGTGTTTGGATCATCACATAATCACTCCGCCTTTTTTCCTCTTGACCTTGCAATCATTTTTTTTGGCTCCGTGTTCATCCGGCCGCATTTTTTCACCCATCAAGCTCTTTTTTTTCCCCTAACATAGTGCTTGTTTAACAAATGATGCGCTGTGATGAACAACATAAGGACGACGTGCACACACCACTACTGTTCTTGTTGCCTCCCCTGCAGGCTGGAAAATACAACACAAAGTGGCATAAAACATGGATAAACTACTACTTACTCACCATAATGACATTTAAATACAGTAGTCTAGTAGACCTAAGTACTCATTAAGTACCACCATGATGACATTTAAATACAGTAGTCTAGTAAACCTAAGTACTCATTAAGTACCACCATGATGACATTTAAATACAGTAGTCTAGTAAACCTAAGTACTCATCAAGTACCACCATGATGACATTTAAATACAGTAGTGTAGTAGACCTAAGTACTCATTAAGTACCACCATGATGACATTTAAATACAGTGGTGTAGTAGACCTAACTATTCATTAAGTATCACCATAATGACAACATTAAATACAGTAGCGTAGTAGACCTAAGTATTCATTAAGTACCACCATGAAGACAACATAAAATACAGTAGTGTAGTAGACCTAAGTATTCATCAAGTACCACCATAATGACAACATCAAATACAGTAGCCTAGTAAACCTAAGTATTAATCAAGTACCACCATAATGACAACATTATAATACAGTAATGTAGTAGACCTAAGTATTCATGAAGTACCACCATAATAACAACAAAAAATACAGTAGTGTAGTAGACCTAAGTACTCATTAAGTACCACCATGATGACAACATTAAAATACAGTAGTGTAGTAGGCCTAAGTATTCATCAGGTACCACCATAATGACAACAACAAAGTACAGTAATGTAGTAGCCTTAAGTATTCATGAAGTACCACCTTCATGACAACATTAAATACAGTAGTGTAGTAGACCTAAGTAGTCATGAAGAACCACCATAATGACAACATTAATTATAGCAGCGTGATAGACCTAAGTATTCATGAAGAACCACCATAATGACAACATTAATTACAGTAGCGTAGTGGACTTAAGTATCCATTAAGTACCACCATGAAGACAACATAAAATACAGTGGTGTAGTAGACCTAAGTATTCATCAAGTACCACCATAATGACAACATCAAATACAGTAGCCTAGTAAACCTAAGTATTAATCAAGTACCACCATAATGACAACATTATAATACAGTAATGTAGTAGACCTAAGTATTCATTAAATACCACCATAATGACTACAATAAACTATGACAACAATAAAGTACAGTAATGTAGTAGCCTAAGTATTTATGTACCACCATAATGACAACATTAAAATACAGTAGTGTAGTAGGCCTAAGTATTCATTAAGTACCACCATTATGACAACATTAAATACAGTAGCGTAGTAAACCTAAGTAACATCGAGTACCAACATAATGACAACAGAAAAATACAACAGTGTTGTAGACATAAGAGATACATGTGGACTGCAGGTTGACGCCTGTTCAGTAAATATGAAGCAAGCAACATCAAACTTCATTGAGAATATAGAACATTACACTTGTGCTCAAAAATCTGTCAAAATGTTTTAGTACGACTTTGGTAAGCTATGAATGATGGATGAATTATTGGAGCGTTACAACTACCATAGTCAGACGTACTGTGCTTCAACATACACTATTATTAAGCTGTGTGCATAAGGACCACATAATGGCAATATTATGCAAAAGCAATTTTCCTTACCTTCTGGTACCTGCTGATGTCTATTTGGGATCTGCATAAGTCCTGAAAATTGGCGAAAACCATCATTTATTCCGCGCCTAGTCGATAAGCTCTTTCTTTTTCTCTATCTTCTTGTTATGTGACTTTCATCTTCCGCTGTTGCCATTCCTAACACAAAGTAGTACTTATATCGCTATGCAAGTGCTAAAAACTACAACAAAGATGGCGGGGAGAAGATACTGTCAAAGTGGAGGCACGCTCAAAACCGATCCATAAAACCTAACCCATGCAAAAAACGTTGGTTTGCCTCTGTAGTCTGACTCTGTCTTCAACAAGCTCTTTGATCCTCTTCTTGTGGGGTGGACTGGCTCGTACATTCACATGCATCCTCTGCTGTTGCCGTTTTTAATACAAAGTAGTGTTGTCCCCTGACCTACATTTTGGTACCGGTACCAACAGGTATTTCGATATTTTTCGGTACTTTTCTAAATAAAATGGACCAAAAAATGTCTTTATTGTAACAAAAAATGTTAGTGTACATGAAACATATGTTTATTATTGTCATTTAGTCCTTAAATAAAATAGACAAATTGTCTTTTAGTAAAAATGTTTTTAGTACCAAAATGTATTTTGATACTTTTCGGTACTTCTCTAAATAAAATGGACCACAAAAAATTTAATTTTTGTCTTTTTGTAACAAAAAATGTTAGTGTACATGAAACATATGTTTATTATTGTCATTTAGTCCTTAAATAAAATAGACAACTTGTATTTTAGTAAAAATGTTTTTAGTACCAAAATGTATTTTGATACTTTTCGGTACTTCTCTAAATAAAATGGACCACAAAAAAATGTCATTATTGTCTTTATTGTAACAAAAAATGTTAGTCTACTGTACATGAAACATATGTTTATTATTGTCATTTAGTCCTTAAATAAAATAGACAACTTGTCTTTTAGTAAAACTGTTTTTAATACCAAGATGTATTTCGATACTTTTCTGTACTTTTCTAAATAAAATGGACCACAAAAAAATGTCATTATTGTCTTTATTGTAACAAAAAAATGTTAGTGTACATGAAAGATATGTTTATTATTGTAATTTAGTCTTTAAATAAAATAGACAAACTGTCTCTTAGTAAAAATGTTTTTAGTACCAAAATGTATTTTGATACTTTTCGGTACTTCTCTAAATAAAATGGACCACAATAAATGTAATTTTTGTCTTTTTGTAACAAAAAATGTTAGTGTACATGAAACATATGTTTATTATTGTCATTTAGTCCTTAAAAAAAAATAGACAAATTGTCTTTTAGTAAAAATGTTTTTAGTACCAAAATGTATTTCGGTACTTTTCGGTACTTTTCTAAATAAAATGGACCACAAAAAAATGTCATTATTGTCTTTATTGTAACAACAAATATTAGTGTACTTGAAAGATATGTTTATGATTGTCATTTAGTCCTTAAATAAAATAGACAAATTGTCTTTTAGTAAAAATGTTTTAGTAACAAAATGTATTTCGATACTTTTCTGTACTTTTCTAAATAAAATGGACCACAAAAAATGTCATTATTGTCTTTATTGTAACAAAAAAATGTTAGTGTACATGAAACATATGTTTATTATTGTCATTTAGTCCTTAAATAAAATAGACAAATTGTCTTTTAGTAAAAAATTTTTTAGTACCAAAATGTATTTCGATACTTTTCTGTACTTTTCTAAATAAAATGGACCACAAAATGTCTTTATTGTAACAAAACATGTTAGTGTACAGGAAAGATATGTTTATTATTGTCATTTAGTCCTTAAATAAAATAGACAAATTGTGTTTTAGTAAAAATGTTTTTAGTACCAAAATGTATTTCGATACTTTTCGGTACTTTTCTAAATAAAATGGACCACAATAAAATGTCATTATTGTCTTCATTTTAACAAAAAATGTTAGTGTACATGAAACATATGTTTATTATTGTAATTTAGTCCTTAAATAAAATGGACAAATTGTATTTTAGTAAAAATGTTTTTAGTACCATAATGTATTTCGATACTTTTCGGTACTTTTCTAAATAAAATGGACCACAAAATATGTCATTATTGTCTTTATTGTAACAAAAAATGTTACTGTACATGAAATATATGTTTATTATTGTCATTTAGTCCTCAAATAAAACGGACAAATGGTATTTTAGTAAAAGTGTTTTTAGTACCAAAATGTATTTCGATACTTTTCGGTACTTTTCTAAATAAAATGGACCACAAAAAATGTAATTATTGACTTTATTGTAACAAAAAATGTTAGTGTACATGAAACATATGTTTATTATTGTCATTTAGTCCTTAAATAAAATAGACAACTTGTATTTTAGTAAAAATGTTTTTAGTACCAAAATGTATTTTGATACTTTTCGGTACTTCTCTAAATAAAATGGACCACAAAAAAATGTCATTATTGTCTTTATTGTAACAAAAAATGTTAGTCTACTGTACATGAAACATATGTTTATTATTGTCATTTAGTCCTTAAATAAAATAGACAACTTGTCTTTTAGTAAAACTGTTTTTAATACCAAGATGTATTTCGATACTTTTCTGTACTTTTCTAAATAAAATGGACCACAAAAAAATGTCATTATTGTCTTTATTGTAACAAAAAAATGTTAGTGTACATGAAAGATATGTTTATTATTGTAATTTAGTCCTTAAATGAAATAGACAAACTGTCTCTTAGTAAAAATGTTTTTAGTACCAAAATGTATTTTGATACTTTTCGGTACTTCTCTAAATAAAATGGACCACAAAAAATGTAATTTTTGTCTTTTTGTAACAAAAAATGTTAGTGTACATGAAACATATGTTTATTATTGTCATTTAGTCCTTAAAAAAAAATAGACAAATTGTCTTTTAGTAAAAATGTTTTTAGTACCAAAATGTATTTCGGTACTTTTCGGTACTTTTCTAAAAAAAATGGACCACAAAAAAATGTCATTATTGTCTTTATTGTAACAACAAATATTAGTGTACTTGAAAGATATGTTTATGATTGTCATTTAGTCCTTAAATAAAATAGACAAATTGTCTTTTAGTAAAAATGTTTTAGTAACAAAATGTATTTCGATACTTTTCTGTACTTTTCTAAATAAAATGGACCACAAAAAATGTCATTATTGTCTTTATTGTAACAAAAAAATGTTAGTGTACATGAAACATATGTTTATTATTGTCATTTAGTCCTTAAATAAAATAGACAAATTGTCTTTTAGTAAAAATTTTTTTAGTACCAAAATGTATTTCGATACTTTTCTGTACTTTTCTAAATAAAATGGACCACAAAATGTCTTTATTGTAACAAAACATGTTAGTGTACAGGAAAAATATGTTTATTATTGTCATTTAGTCCTTAAATAAAATAGACAAATTGTGTTTTAGTAAAAATGTTTTTAGTACCAAAATATATTTCGATACTTTTCGGTACTTTTCTAAATAAAATGGACCACAATAAAATGTCATCATTGTCTTCATTTTAACAAAAAATGTTAGTGTACATGAAACATATGTTTATTATTGTAATTTAGTCCTTAAATAAAATGGACAAATTGTATTTTAGTAAAAATGTTTTTAGTACCATAATGTATTTCGATACTTTTCGGTACTTTTCTAAATAAAATGGACCACAAAATATGTCATTATTGTCTTTATTGTAACAAAAAATGTTACTGTACATGAAATATATGTTTATTATTGTCATTTAGTCCTTAAATAAAACGGACAAATGGTATTTTAGTAAAAGTGTTTTTAGTACCAAAATGTATTTCGATACATTTCGGTACTTTTCTAAATAAAATGGACCACAAAAAAATGTCATTATTGTCTTTATTTTAACAAAAAATGTTAGTGTACTTGAAAGATACGTTTATTATTGTCATTTAGTCCTTAAATAAAATAGACAACTTGTCTTTTAGTAAAAATGTTTTTAGTAACAAAATGTATTTCGATACTTTTCTGTACATTTCTAAATAAAATGGACCACAAAAAATGTCAATATTGTCTTTATTGTAACAAAAAATGTTAGTGTACATGAAAGATATGTTTATTATTGTCATTTAGTCCTTAAATAAAATGTTGAACATACTAGACAACTTGTCTTTTAGTAGTAAGTAAACAAACAAAGACTCCGAATTAGTCAGATGACATATGCAGTAACATATTGTGTCTCTTATACACCTACTATTTTGTACACAATATAAGGGACAAACTGTAAAAGATCATTTACAATATGATACCCAATAAACCAATAATAATGTGGTTAAGAAGTAAAGGGTAGGTGTTACACTGTTTTCTCTTTTAACATGTTCTATCTACACTTCTGTTAAAATCCAATAATCACTTATTCTTCTCTTCTTTGATACTTGACATTACTTTTTAATAATTCCACACATTTAGGTATGGATCCGATACCAAGTAGTTACAGGATCATACATTGGTCATATTCAAAGTCCTCATGTGTCCAGGGATGTAATTACTGTCTTTATAAACATAATTTGAATTAAAAAAAAACAGAATTGGTGACGATAAAATACATCAATGTAATCATCGTAGTATCGACTATATACGCTCTTATACTTGATATCATTACAGTGGATGTCAGGTGTAGATCCACCCATGGCGTTTGTTTACATTGTGACGCCGGTGAGCTATTGTATCCTCCTAGGGTGTGTAGTGAAGCATGTTTAGCTATTCCTCGCCCTCCAGTGATAATGCTACTTTATTTGTCGCCATAGAGAAAAAGATCAGTGATTTAGAAGTAGCTATCAGACGGGTTTGAAGTGTGAAGTGCTTTTGCAAAAAGGAGCAGAAAAGGTCTGAGGACTGCTTGGGTGTTGAACAATTTCCCTTGTGGATCATTAAAGTTAGTCTAAGTCTCAGGTCCAGGTCTAAGTCTTGGTGTTGGCTCGGCCTCTGATGGCGGCTGAGGAGCTGGAAAAGACTCTCCGCCGCGCCTTGACCTTCTCACATTTCATTTTCATTCTTGCCGCATCTTACATCACCTTTTTTTCCTCTCTATTTACTCTCCCCGTCCTGCGTGTGTTGCTGTTAGCCATGCAGAGATGGTAGGCGATGTGCGGCCAAAAGGTCTTTTTATTGGGAAGCAGCAGCGTGGCGACGACTCCTGAGCAAGGAGGCGCGGCGCAAACATTCCAGAATGGAAGCGAGACGCGAGCAAGACGACGCCGGCAGACGAGGCCTCCTGATTAGTGATGAGAGGCCGGAGCAGGTGTGGAGATGAGCAGTGAGCGGCAGGACTAAAGTCACTGCGACCACAAGCCCAAGAGGAGCCAAAATAAGAGCGCTGGGTGGGAAGCAAACTCAAGAAAAGTCCACAAAACCAGGAACTCGTTAAGAATTTGTTAATTTCGTTTGAACGCAAAGTTAAAAATGTAAACACACAAAAAAAAAGTAGCACAAGATGCAAAAAAACAGTTTGTTCGACTTTGGAGCAGAGTGTCAAACTCAGAGCCCACTATATTTTATTGTTTGATTATTATTATTACTATTAGTATTATTGTTACTATTATTTTTCTTTAGACCATTATCCTATTAGATAACTAATAATAAGACTATTATTATTCGCATTATTATTAGGACTAATAATAGGACTATTATTGTTATTATTATTATTATTATCATCCCATTAGAGGACTAATATTATGACTATTATTAGTCCTAATAATAATAGGACTAATACTGGTATTAAGACTTGTAGTACTGAGACTATCAGTAGTCTTATTATTATTATTAGGATTAAAATCAGTACTATTATTAGTCCTAATAAAAATAGGATCAATACTACTAATAATATGATTACTATTAGTCCTATTATTATTAGGACTTACAACAGTCCTATTATTAGTCCTGATAATAATAGGTGAGATAATAGTAATAATAATAAGACTATTATTATTCCTATTATTGTTAGGACTAATAATATGACTTGAATTTATTATTATTGCTATTATTATTATTATTATTATTATTACTATCCCATTTGAGGACTAATAATATAACTATTATTAGTCCCAATAATAATAGGATTAATACTAGCAATAACAAAACTATTATTAGTCGTATTATTATTGGGATTATTAGCAGTACTATTATTAGTCCTATTAAAAATGGGATTAATACTACTAATAATATGACTACTATTAGTCCTATTATTATTAGGACTGATGATAGTCCTATTATCAGTCCTAATAATAATAGGTCTAATAATAGTAATAATAGGACTATCATTAGTTTTGTGGTTAGGATTAATAATATGACTTGTATTTATAATTATAATTATTATTATGATTATTATTATTATTATTATTAATAATATTATCCTATTAGAGGACTAATAATATGATTATCATTAGTCCCATTAATAATAGGACTAATACTAGTAATTATTATTATTATTATTTGGATTACTATTAGTACTCTTATTAGTCCTAATAAAAATAGGACTAATACTAATAATAATATAACTAATATTAGTCCTATTATTATTAGAACTAATAATAGTCCTGTTATTAGTACTACTGATAATATGTTTAATAGTAATAATATGACTATTATCAGTCCTATTATTATTAGGACTAATAATATGACTTGTATTTATCATTATTATTATTATTATTATTATTATTATTATTATTATTATTATTATTATCCCATTAGAAGACTAATAATATGACTATTATTAGTCCCAATAATAATATGACTAATACTAGTAATAATAAGACTATTGTTAGTCGTATTATTATTAGGATTATTATTAGTATTAGTCCTAATAAAAATAGGACTAATTCTTATAATAATATAACTATTATTAGTCCTATTAATATTACAACTAATAATAGTCCTGTTATTAGTCCTACTGATAATAGGTCTAATAGTAATAATAGGACTATTATTAATTTTGTTATTATTAGGTGGACACCTCATTTCAAAGCAACTTATTCATCCAGCTGTAAAAAAAAAAGTTGTGATTATAGGTTTATTGTCATCAATATCGACTGTTACATGAGGCCCTAAGGGCCCTCAGTAAAGATGAGTTCGAGGGCCCTTCTAGTTCAAGGGGGCAAACCTAAACCTTCTAGGGGGCAAACCTAAATGAGGTGCTGTTCCACTCCAGCCCTGTAGGTGGCGGTACTGCACACGCACATTTCTACTGTGACCCACGGGGCCCCCGTACAGGTCTGTCACTGCCCCACGGGGCCCCCGTGCAAGTGGACTGTAACAAAGACATGCATAAAAAAAGTAAGACATTCCCTCCTGGCTTCTTTGTGTACAAACCCCGTTTCCATATGAGTTGGGAAATTGTGATGTAAATATAAACAGAATACAATAATTTGCAAATCATTTTCAACCCATATTCAGTTGAATGCACTACAAAGACAACATATTCGATGTTCAAACTCATAATTTTTTTTTTTTTGCAAATAATAATTAACTTTGAATTTCATGGCTGCAACACATGCCAAAGTAGTTGGGAAAGGGCATGTTCACCAGTGTGTAACATCACCTTTTCTTTTAACAACACTAAAAAAACGTTTGGGATCTGAGGAAACTAAATGTTGAAGCTTTGAAAGTGGAATTCTTTCCCATTCTTGTTTTATGTAGAGCTTCAGTCGTTCAACATTCCGGGGTCTTGTTGTTGTATTTTACGCTTCATAATGCGCCACACATTTTCCATGGGAGACAGGTCTGGACTGCAGGCGGGCCAGGAAAGTACCCCCACTCTTTTACTACGAAGCCACGCTGTTGTAACACGTGGCTTGGCATTGTCTTGCTGAAATAAGCAGGGGCGTCCATGATACCGTTGCTTGGATGACAACACATGTTACTCCAAAACCTGTATGTACCTTTCAGCATTAATGGTGCCTTCACAGATGTGTAAGTTACCCATGCCTTGGGCAAAAAAACCACACCCCCATACCATCACAGATGCTGGCGTTTGAACTTTGCGCCTATAACAATCCGAAAGGTTAGTTTCCTCTTTGTTCCGGAGGACACCACGGCCACAGTTTCCAAATATAATTTGAAATGTGGACTCGTCAGACCACAGAACATTTTTCCACTTTGCATCAGTCCATCTTAGATGAGCTCAGGCCCAGCCAAGCCGGCGGCGTTTCAGGATGTTGTTGATAAACGGGTTTGGCTTTGCATAGTAGAGTTACACTTACAGATGTAGCGACCAACTGTAGTAACTGACAGTGGTTTTATGGAGTGTTCCTGAGCCCATGTGGTGATATCCTTTACACACTGATGTCGGTTTTTGATGCAGTACCGTCTGAGGGATCAAAGGTCCGTAATATCATCGCTTACGTGCAGTGATTTCTCCAGACTCTCTGAACCTTTTGATGATTTTACGGACCGTAGATGGTAAAATCCCTAAATTCCTTGCAATGGCTTGTTGAGAAATGTTGTTCTTAAACTGTTTGACAATTTGCTTACAAAGTGGTGACCCTCACCCCATTCTTGTTTGTGAACTACTTAGCATTTCATGGAAGCTGCTTTTATACCCAATCATGGCACCCACCTGTTCCCAATCAGCCTGCACACCTGTGGGATGTTCCAAATAAGTGTTTGATGAGCATTCCTCAACTTTATCAGTATTTATTGCCACCTTTCCCAACTTCTTTGTCACGCGTCGCTGGCATCAAATTCTAAAATTAATGATTATTTGCAAAATAAAAAATAATGTTTAGGAGTTTGAACATCAAATATGTTGTCTTTGTAGCATATTCAACTGAATATGGGTTGAAAGGGATTTGCAAATCATTGTATTCTGTTTATATTTACATCCAACACAATTTCCCAACTCATAGGGAAACGGGGTTTGTAGTTTGACACAAAGCGGTTGTGTAGTTGTTGCAACAAACAACTAACCCCCCCCGACAACAGGCCCTCACAGAACCCCTCGCTTTGTGCCTGGCGGAGGTAATCGGGCTGCGTCTTCAGCAGAATTTCATTTCAGAAGAAAGGGGAAAAGCCCAACAGTTTCCCTCGTGGATCAATACAGTTTGTCTAAGTCGGGGCCTGTCTATCAAGCAGATGTTATTTGGATGGTGAGGGGGGGTGTCCTCTTAGCAAGATGAAGCGTCTCCGTGTCCGACGGTCGCCACAAAGCACCCGACCCTCCAAAAAATGCAAAGAAAAACTGAAACATGGCAACGACATGTTCACTGTCCTGCTAACGAGATTCACTCAGCTCGTATCATGGGAACAAGAAAATACCCGCGCCTCGTACCAGGGTGCACTCGGAGACCCACATAATGGGTTGATTTGGTGCCTTTGGTCGGCATGGCAACGGCTCTCTCCTCCACATAATCTCATGACCACCTGTTGGTCGTGGCAGAGGCGCTACACAAACACCAACATGGATTTCGAATAGGTTCCCACGCTAGCCTTCGTGCTACCAGCTACGTGCTATTGGCGCTAACGTTCTGAGTTATATACACAGAATGTTTATTTACATGCTTCAATTGCTGAGTTATTTACACAGAATGTTTATTTGCATCCTTCAACTGCTGAGTTATTTACACAGCATGTTTATTTACATGCTTCAATTGTTTCCAAGCGGTGTCTGGAACAGGGCAGTAAAACGGCTCCTCCAACAAAACAGAAGTCATGGTCATGGACCCACTATCTGCGCAAGTTCGCTCTTCAATCAGCTAAACAAACTCAATAATGTCACGGTGACGTTTTGGGGAATTTACAGAGGAATTTGTCATTGTCATTTATTAATACTAACACACTTGCAAACATGTTAGCATATGAGCTAATGCTCATGATGCAGATTAATTACATTAAGATAGCAGGTACAAATATACATGAAAAAATTCCTACAAACATTGTACATGAGACGCTTAAGTAAGTAAGAATTGTTTTAAATATATAGTGAAACTTCCAAACATTGCTTGGACTGATTTGTTAGCACATTAGCTAATGGTAAGGGCAATAGCTGGATTAGATTAAGATAGCAGGTACAAATATGCATGAAAGCACTCCTACAGACATCACAAATGGGACGCTTAAGTAAGTAAGAATGGTTTTAGTTATATTGTAAAACTTACAAACGTTGCTTGGAGTGATTTGTTAGCACATTAGCTAATGCAAACGACACTATCTTGATTACATTAAGATAGCAGGTACAAATATGCATATAAACACTCCTACAGACATCACACATGAGACACATTAGTAAGTAAGAATTGTTTTAGTTACATTGTAAAACTTATAAACGTTGCTTGGAGTGATTTGTTAGCACATTAGCAAATGCAAACAACACAAGCTTGATTAAATTAAGATAGCAGGTAGAAATATGCATGACAACACTCTTACAGACATCACACATGGGACGCTTAAGTAAGTAAGAATGGTTGTAGTTATATTGTAAAACTTTCAAACGTGGCTTGTAGTGATCTGGTAGCACATTAGCTAATGCAAACGACACTAGGTTGATTAAATTAAGATAGCAGGTAGAAATATGCATGACAACACTCCTACAGACATCACACATGGGACGCTTAAGTAAGTAAGAATGGTTGTAGTTATATTGTAAAACTTATAAATGTGGCCTGGAGTGATTTGGTAGCACATTAGCTAATGCAAACGACACTATCTTGATTACATTAAGATAGCAGGTGCAAATATGCATTTAAACACTCCTACTGACATCACACATGAGACACATTAGTAAGTAAGAATTGCTTTAGTTACATTGTAAAACTTATAAATGTTGCTTGGAGTGATTTGTTAGCACATTAGCTAATGCAAACGACACTAGCTTGATTAAATTAAAATAGCAGGTAGAAATATACATGCCAACACTCCTACAGACATCACACATGGGACGCTAAAGTAAGTAAGAATGGTTTTAGTTATATTGTAAAACTTATAAATGTGGCTTGGAGTGATTCGGTAGCACATTAGCTAATGCAAACGACATTATCTTGATTAGATTAAGATAGCAGGTACAAATATGCATATAAACACTCCTACTGACATCCCACATGAGACACATTAGTAAGTAAGAATTGTTTTAGTTATATTGTAAAACTTACAAACGTTGCTTGGAGTGATTTGTTAGCACATTAGCAAATGCAAACAACACAAGCTTGATTAAATTAAGATAGCAGGTAGAAATATGCATGACAACACTCTTACAGACATCACACATGGGACGCTTAAGTAAGTAAGAATGGTTGTAGTTATATTGTAAAACTTTCAAACGTGGCTTGTAGTGATCTGGTAGCACATTAGCTAATGCAAACGACACTAGGTTGATTAAATTAAGATAGCAGGTAGAAATATGCATGACAACACTCCTACAGACATCACACATGGGACGCTTAAGTAAGTAAGAATGGTTGTAGTTATATTGTAAAACTTATAAATGTGGCCTGGAGTGATTTGGTAGCACATTAGCTAATGCAAACAACACTATCTTGATTACATTAAGATAGCAGGTGCAAATATGCATTTAAACACTCCTACTGACATCACACATGAGACACATTAGTAAGTAAGAATTGCTTTAGTTACATTGTAAAACTTATAAATGTTGCTTGGAGTGATTTGTTAGAACATTAGCTAATGCAAACGACACTAGCTTGATTAAATTAAAATAGCAGGTAGAAATATACATGCCAACACTCCTACAGACATCACACATGGGACGCTAAAGTAAGTAAGAATGGTTTTAGTTATATTGTAAAACTTATAAATGTGGCTTGGAGTGATTCGGTAGCACATTAGCTAATGCAAACAACATTATCTTGATTAGATTAAGATAGCAGGTACAAATATGCATATAAACACTCCTACTGACATCCCACATGAGACACATTAGTAAGTAAGAATTGTTTTAGTTATATTGTAAAACTTGTAAACGTTGGTTGGAGTGATTTGTTAGCACATTAGCTAATGCAAACGACACTATCTTGATTACATTAAGATAGCAGGTACAAATATGCATATAAACACTCCTACAGACATCACACATGAGACACATTAGTAAGTAAGAATTGTTTTAGTTACATTGTAAAACTTATAAACGTTGCTTGGAGTGATTTGTTAGCACATTAGCAAATGCAAACAACACAAGCTTGATTAAATTAAGATAGCAGGTAGAAATATGCATGACAACACTCTTACAGACATCACACATGGGACGCTTAAGTAAGTAAGAATGGTTGTAGTTATATTGTAAAACTTTCAAACGTCGCTTGTAGTGATCTGGTAGCACATTAGCTAATGCAAACGACACTAGGTTGATTAAATTAAGATAGCAGGTAGAAATATGCATGACAACACTCCTACAGACATCACACATGGGACGCTTAAGTAAGTAAGAATGGTTTTAGTTATATTGTAAAACTTACAAACGTGGCTTGGAGTGCTTTGTTAGCACATTAGCTAATGCAAACGACACTATCTTGATTACATTAAGATAGCAGGTGCAAATATGCATTTAAACACTCCTACTGACATCACACATGAGACACATTAGTAAGTAAGAATTGTTTTAGTTATATTGTAAAACTTATAAATGTTGCTTGGAGTGATTTGTTAGCACATTAGCTAATGGTAACGACACTAACTGGATCACATTAAGATAGCAGGTAAAAATATGCATAAAAACACTCCTACTGACATCACACATGGGACACTTTAGTAAGTAAGAATGGTTGTAGTTATATTGTAAAACTTTCAAACGTGGCTTGGAGTGATTTTGTAGCACATTAGCTAATGCTAACAACACTATCTTGATTACATTAAGATAGCAGGTACAAATATGCATGAAAACACTCCCAAAGACATCACACATGGGACACTTAAGTAAGTAAGAATGGTTTTAGTTATATTGTAAAACTTACAAACGTGGCTTGGAGTGATTTGTTAGCACATTAGCTAATGAAAATGACACTATCTTGATTAAATTAAGATAGCAGGTACAAACATGCATGAAAACACTCTTACAGATATCACACATGGGACGCTAAAGTAAGTAAGAATGGTTGTAGTTATATTGTAAAACTTATAAATGTGGCCTGGAGTGATTTGGTAGCACATTAGCTAATGCAAACGACACTATCTTGATTACATTAAGATAGCAGGTGCAAATATGCATTTAAACACTCCTACTGACATCCCACATGGGACACATTAGTAAGTAAGAATTGTTTTAGTTATATTGTAAAACTTATAAACGTTGGTTGGAGTGATTTGTTAGCACATTAGCTAATGCAAACGACACCATCTTGATTACATTAAGAAAGCAGGTGCAAATATGCATTTAAACATTCCTACTGACATCACACATGAGACACATTAGTAAGTAAGAATTGTTTTAGTTATATTGTAAAACTTATAAATGTTGCTTGGAGTGATTTGTTAGCACATTAGCTAATGGTAACGACACTAACTGGATCACATTAAGATAGCAGGTAAAAATATGCATAAAAACACTCCTACTGACATCACACATGGGACACTTTAGTAAGTAAGAATGGTTGTAGTTATATTGTAAAACTTTCAAACGTGGCTTGGAGTGATTTGGTAGCACATTAGCTAATGCTAACAACACTATCTTGATTACATTAAGATAGCAGGTACAAATATGCATGAAAACACTCCCAAAGACATCACACATGGGACGCTTAAGTAAGTAAGAATGGTTTTAGTTATATTGTAAAACTTACAAACGTGGCTTGGAGTGATTTGTTAGCACATTAGCTAATGAAAATGACACTATCTTGATTAAATTAAGATAGCAGGTACAAATATGCATGAAAACACTCCTACAGATATCACACATGGGACGCTAAAGTAAGTAAGAATGGTTGTAGTTATATTGTAAAACTTATAAATGTGGCCTGGAGTGATTTGGTAGCACATTAGCTAATGCAAACGACACTATCTTGATTACATTAAGATAGCAGGTGCAAATATGCATTTAAACACTCCTACTGACATCACACATGAGACACATTAGTAAGTAAGAATTGCTTTAGTTACATTGTAAAACTTATAAATGTTGCTTGGAGTGATTTGTTAGCACATTAGCTAATGCAAACGACACTAGCTTGATTAAATTAAAATAGCAGGTAGAAATATACATGCCAACACTCCTACAGACATCACACATGGGACGCTAAAGTAAGTAAGAATGGTTTTAGTTATATTGTAAAACTTATAAATGTGGCTTGGAGTGATTCGGTAGCACATTAGCTAATGCAAACGACATTATCTTGATTAGATTAAGATAGCAGGTAGAAATATGCATATAAACACTCCTACTGACATCCCACATGAGACACATTAGTAAGTAAGAATTGTTTTAGTTATATTGTAAAACTTGTAAACGTTGGTTGGAGTGATTTGTTAGCACATTAGCTAATGCAAACGACACTATCTTGATTACATTAAGATAGCAGGTGCAAATATGCATTTAAACATTCCTACAGACATCACACATGAGACACATTAGTAAGTAAGAATTGTTTTAGTTATATTGTAAAACTTATAAACGTTGGTTGGAGTGATTTGTTAGCACATTAGCTAATGCAAACGACACTATCTTGATTACATTAAGATAGCAGGTGCAAATATGCATTTAAACACTCCTACAGACATCACACATGGGACACTTAAGTAAGTAAGAATGGTTGTAGTTATATTGTAAAACTTACAAACGTGGCTTGGAGTGATTTGTAAGCACATTAGCTAATGCTAACAACAGGTCTTGATTACATTAAGATATCAGGTACAAATATGCATGAAAACACTCCTACAGACATCACACATGGAACGCTAAAGTAAGTAAGAATGGTTTTAGTTGTATTGTAAAACTTACAAACGTTGCTTGGCGTGATGAATGAAGAATCCATGCGAGTAGAAACGCTGTGGACGGCTGGCAGACTGTTTCTGGTTGACAGCACTAATCAGAATAAACATGCTGTAGACCTGCAGTGAGCGAAACCGTCCAAAAGATGGCGCCATAGCACAAACAATAACGCTTTTTTCAGTGCCTTTGCCTGTGTTTTACGAAATGGGTTTGTACTGTGGTTGTTAGCGTGGAAAAAAATCCATAAATTAGCTGAGCTGCTTGATAAAATGAAACGTTATAATACAGAATTTGCGGTACATTTTGAGTTTTCTTTTATATTTCCACAAGTAGACTAATAGGTGGGTTTGATTTACTTTAATTTTATTCTACTTTTTGAAATGTTATTTAATATTTCCACAGGTGAATAGACAAATATGTACTTAATTAACTTTTTTTATTCTCCACTTTTTGAATTGGTCCTTAATATTTCCACAAGTTAAAAGACAAACACGTGTATTTAATTTACATAAATGTAATTCTATAATTTTGAATTGTTCCTTAATATTTCCATAGGTAAATAGACTAATACATGTATTTATTTTACATAAATGTTATCCCACTTTCTTAATTGGTCATTAATATTTCCACAAGTAAATATAAAAATACATGTATTTAATTTGTATTTTTATTCTCCACTTTTTGAATTTGTCCTTAAAATTTCCACAAATAAAAAGACAAACACGTGTATTTAATTTAAATAAATTGAATTCTATAATTTTGAATTGTTCCTTAATATTTCCACAGGTAAATAGACTAACACATGTATTTATTTTACATTGATTTTATTCCACTTTCTTAATTGTTCCTTAATATTTCCACAAGTAAATACAAAAATACATGTATTAAATTGTTATTTTTATTCTCCACTTTTTGAATTTTTCCTTAATATTTCCACAAGTAAATAGACTAATGCATATATTCAATTTACATTAATTTTATTCCATACTTTCTGAAATGTTCCTTTATATTTTTTTTTACAAGAAATAGACTAATACATGTATTTATTTACATTAATTTTATTTCATACTTCCTGAAATGTTCGTTAATATTTCTACAAGTAAATAGACTAATACATGAATTTATTTACATTAATTTTAACCCAATTTCTTAATAGTTCCTTAATATTTCCCTAAGTAAATAGACTAATACATGCAATTCTTTACATTTTTAATTCTCCACTTTTTGACTTGTTCCTTAATATATACACAAGTAAATAGACTAATACATTCATTTAATTACATTAATTTTATCATAATTTCTTAATTGTTCCTTAATATTTCCATAAGTAAATAGACTAATACATGTATTTAATTTATATTAATTTTATTATATACTTTCTTAAATTTTCCTCAATATTTTTACAAGTAAATAGACTAATACATGCATTTATTTACATTAATTTTTATCCTGATTTCTTAGTTGTTCCTTAATATTTCCGTAAGTAAACAGACTAATACATGTATTTAATTTAAATGAATTTCATTCTATACTTTCTGAAATGTTCTTTAATATTTTTTTTTACAAGAAATAGACTAATACATGTATTTATTTACATTAATTTTATTTCATACTTCCTGAAATGTTCGTTAATATTTCTACAAGTAAATAGACTAATACATGAATTTATTTACATTAATTTTAACCCAATTTCTTAATAGTTCCTTAATATTTCCCTAAGTAAATAGACTAATACATGCAATTCTTTACATTTTTAATTCTCCACTTTTTGACTTGTTCCTTAATATATACACAAGTAAATAGACTAATACATTCATTTAATTACATTAATTTTATCATAATTTCTTAATTGTTCCTTAATATTTCCATAAGTAAATAGACTAATACATGTATTTAATTTATATTAATTTTATTATATACTTTCTTAAATTTTCCTCAATATTTTTACAAGTAAATAGACTAATACATGCATTTATTTACATTAATTTTTATCCTGATTTCTTAGTTGTTCCTTAATATTTCCGTAAGTAAACAGACTAATACATGTATTTAATTTAAATGAATTTCATTCTATACTTTCTGAAATGTTCTTTAATATTTCTACAATTAAATAGACTAATACATGCATTTATTTACATTAATTTTATCCTAATTTCTTAATTGTTCCTTAATATTCCCATAAGTAAACAGACTAATATATGTGTTTTATTTACATAAATTTTATCCTGATTTCTTAATTGTTCCTTAATATTTCCACAAGTAAATAGACTAAAATATGTATTTTATTTACATGAATTTTATCCTAATTTCTTAATTTTTCCTTAATATTTCCATAAGTAAATAGACTAATATATGTATTTTATTTCCATTAATTTTATCCTAATTTCTTAATTGTTCCTTAATATTTCTACAATAGAATAATACATGCATTTATTTACATACATTTTATCCTGATTTCTTAATTGTTCCTTAATACATCCACAAGTAAATAGACTAATACATGCATTTATTTACATTAATTTTATCCTAATTCCTTAATTGTTCCTTAATATTTCCATAAGTAAATAGACTAATATATGTATTTTATTTACATAAATTTTATTCAGATTTCTTAATAGTTCCTTAATACATATATATTTACATTTTTATTTTCTACTTTTTGAATTGTTCCTTAATATATCCACAAGTAAATAGACTAATGCATGCATTTAATTAAATTAATTTTATCCTAATTTGTTAATTGTTCCTTAATATTTCCATAAGTAAATAGACTAATACATGCAATTATTTACATTTTTAATTCTCCACTTTTTGAATTGTTCCTTAATATATCCACAAGTAAATAGACTAATATATGTATTTTATTTACATGATTTTTATCTTAATTTCTTAATTGTTCCTTAATATTTCCATAAGTAAATAGACTAATACATGTATTTTATTTACATGATTTTTATCCTAATTTGTTAATTTTTCCTTAATATTTCCATAAGTAAATAGACTAATATATGTATTTTATTTACATTAATTTTATCCTAATTTCTTAATTGTTCCTTAATATTTCTACAATAGACTAATACATGCATTTATTTACATTTTTAATTCTCCACTTTTTGAATTGTTCCTTAATATATCCACAAGTAAATAGACTAATATATGTATTTTATTTACATGATTTTTATCTTAATTTCTTAATTGTTCCTTAATATTTCCATAAGTAAATAGACTAATACATGTATTTTATTTACATGATTTTTATCCTAATTTGTTAATTTTTCCTTAATATTTCCATAAGTAAATAGACTAATATATGTATTTTATTTACATTAATTTTATCCTAATTTCTTAATTGTTCCTTAATATTTCTACAATAGACTAATACATGCATTTATTTACATTAATTTTATCCTAATTTCTTAATTGTTCCTTAACATTTCCATAAGTAAATAGACTAATATATGTATTTTATTTACATTAATTTTATCCTGATTTCTTAATTGTTCCTTAATATTTCCATAAGTAAATAAACTAATACATGTATTTATTTACATAAATTTTATCCAAATTTTTTAATTGTTCCTTAATATTTCCATAAGTAAATAGACTAATATATGTATTAAATTTATATTAATTTAATTCTACACGTTCTGAAATGTTCCTTAATATATCCACAAGTAAATAGACTAATACATGCATTTACTTACATTAATTTTTATCCTGATTTCTTAATTGTTCCTTAATATTTCCATAAGTAAATAAACTAATACATGTATTTATTTACATAAATTTTATCCAAATTTTTTAATTGTTCCTTAATATTTCCATAAGTAAATAGACTAATACATGTATTAAATTTATATTAATTTAATTCTACACGTTCTGAAATGTTCCTTAATATATCCACAAGTAAATAGACTAATACATGTATTTATTTACATTAATTTTATCCTAATTTCTTACCTTTTTTTTAAAATATTTCCATAAGTAAATACACTAATATATGTATTTTATTTACATTAATTTTATCCTGATTTCTTAATAGTTCCTTAATATTTCCATAAGTGAATAGATTAATACATACATTTAATTTACATTTTCATTCTCCACTTTTTGAAGTGTTCCTTAATATATTCACAAGTAAATAGACTAATACATGTATTTATTTACATTAATTTTATCCTATTTTCTTACCTGTTTTTTAAATATTTCCATAAGTAAATAGACTAATACATGTATTTATTTACATTAATTTTATCCTAATTTCTTACCTGTTTGTTAAATATTTCCATAAGTAAATAGACTAATATATGTATTTATTTACATTAATTTTATCCTAATTTCTTACTTGTTTCTTAATATTTCCATAAGTAAATAGACTAATACATGCATTTAATTTACATTTTTATTCTCCACTTTTTGAATTGTTCCTTAATATATCCACAAGTAAATAGACTAATACGTGTATTTAATTACATTATTTTTATCCTAATTTCTTTATTGTTCCTTGACATTTCCACAAGTAAATAGACTAATACATGTATTTAATTTACATTAAATTTATTCTATACTTTCTTAATTTTCCCTCAATATTTCCACAGGTAAATAGACAATATTTTTATTGCCAATAATGTTATTTGATAGTTTTCCTTGATCCATCCAGAGCGATACAGCCAACAAGTCCCTGATCGTGCAGAGTGTTGACGTGTGATGGATGTTTGCTGCAAGAAAGAGGAACACTAGAAACATCTTCTCTTCGTTACTAAAAGGAAGCGAGCGCTAATTACTGCTCTCCTCCTCCTCCTCCCACTTGTGTGTGGCCGCGGGGGCGAGAAGGCATGGTCCTGAAAGTCAGAAGTTGCTTCTGACTTTGGGCTGCAGGGAGTTCCTTCGCAGCTCCTGAGAGGAATGATGATGAGAGGTTTCAGTCTTCTTTTCTTCCCCCTCATTGGAGTTTTAGCAGGAAATCATCTATTTTGGGAAGGGAGGGGGATGGAATTAATTGGACTGGAGTGGCGGAGCTTAACAATTGTTGCTACTTAAAACTAACCTTGATATCTGCCGGCTAATCCAACATGATCACATTATCCACGCTTTCACTTCTCACTCTTTGTTTTGTTGCAGCTGTCACACGGCTTACCACCGTTTGCAAGGGATTTGTTTCGGGCTTCCGGCAGGTCGGATGGAGGAGAGTAAGCTGTGAGCCGAGATGCTATGTAGAGGTCCTGACATGCTGACACATGCAGGATTGTTGCCGGAGGATTCCCTGCATCAACTCCTGCTTGTGTGCACGAATACAAACCCCGTTTTCCATATGAGTTGGGAAATTGTGTTGGATGTAAATATAAACGGAATACAATGATTTGCAAATCCTTTTCAACCCATATTCAGTTGAATATGCTACAAAGACAACATATTTGATGTTCAAACTGATAAACACTTTTTTTTGTTGTTGCAAATAATCATTAACTTTAGAATTTCATGCCAGCAATACATGACAAAGAAGTTGGCAATAAATTCTGAAAAAGTTGAGGAATGCTCATCAATCACTTATTTGGAACATCCCACAGGTGTAATTTGGAACAGGTGGGTGCCATGATTGGGTATAAAAGCAGCTTCCCGAAAAATGCTCAGTCTTTCACAAGAAAGGATGGGGCGAGGTACACCCCTTTGTCCACAACTGCGAGAGCAAATAGTCAAACAGTTTAAGAACAACGTTTCTCAAAGTGCAATTGCGAGAAATTTAGGGATTTCAACATCTACGCTCCATAATATCATCAAAAGGTTCAGAGAATCTGGAGAAATCACTCCACGTAAGCGGCATGGCCGGAAACCAACATTGAATGACCGTGACCTTCGATTCCTCGGACGACACTGTATCAAAAACCGACATCAATCTCTAAAGGATATCACCACATGGGCTCAGGAACACTTCAGAAAACCACTGTCACTAAATACAGTTTGTCGCTACATCTGTAAGTTCAGGTTGAAAGCTTTACTATGCAAAGCGAAAGCCATTTATCAACAACATCCAGAAACGCCGCCGGCTTCTCTGGGCCCGAGATCATTTAAGATGGACTGATGCAAAGTGAGAGTGTCCTATGGTCTGACGAGTCCACATTTCCAATTACATTTGGAAATTGTGGACGTGGTGTCTTCCGGAACAAAGAGGAAAATAACCATCCGGATTGTTATAGGCGCAAAGTTGAAAAGCCAGTATCTGTGATGGTATGGGGGTGTATTAGTGCCCAAGGCATGGGTAACTTACACATCTGTGAAGGCACCATTAATGCTGAAAGGTACATACAGGTTTGGGAACAACATATGCTGCCATCTAAGCGCCGTCTTTTTCATGGACGCCCCTGCTTATTACAGCAAGACAATGCTAAGTCGCATTCAGCACGTGTTACAACAGCGTGGCTTCGTAAAAAAGAGTGCTGGTACTTTCCTGGCCTGCCTGCAGTCCAGACCTGTCTCCCATGGAAAATGTGTGGCGCATTATGAAGCGTAAAATACAACAACAAGACCCCGGACTGTTGAACGACTAAAGCTCTACATAAAACAAGAATGGGAAAGAATTCCACTTTCAAAGCTTCAACAGTTAGTTTCCTCAGTTCCCAAACGTTTATTGAGTGTTGTTAAAAGAAAAGGTGATGTAACACCGTGGTGAACATGCCCTTTCCCAACTACTAATTGTAAGTCAATTATTATTTGCAAAAAAATGAATAAAGTTTATTAGTTTCAACATCAAATAGGTTGTCTTTGTAACATATTCAACTGAATATGGGTTGGAAATGATCTGCAAATCATTGTATTCCGTTTATATTTACATCTAACACAATTTCCCAACTCATATGGAAACAGGGTTTGTACATACGCTAATGTGGCCGCCATCTTGGAGGGGGCAACCATTTATTTGGCCTTGGGTTCACTCTGGAGCTCACCTTTCAAACTCAAGGCCCGGTTGCCAGATCTGGCCAGCCAAGTCTGGCCTGACACATCATTTAAATTGGCCCTACACACCATTAATGTGGCCTGCACATCACTCAATATGGTCCTCCACATCATTATAGTGGCCTGCCATGTCACTCAATGTGGTCCTCCTCATCATTTACGTGGTCCCCCTCATCACTTCCGTGGCCCTCCACACCACTGTAGTGGCCTGCCACATCACTCAATGTGGTCCTCCACATCATTTAAGGTGGCCCTCTACACCATTAATGTGGCCTGCCACATCGTTCCAAGCAGTCCTCCACGTCATTTACGTGCTCTTACTCATCATTTATGTGGCCCTCCACACCATTAAAGTGGCCCGCCACATCACTCAATCTGGTCATCCACATCATTTAAAGTGGCCCTCCACAGGGCACCTAGGACACCAAAAACTCAGCTATCCTGCTGTGCTCCCTTGTGTTGCCAGGTCTTTAGATCAGGGGTAACCAACCTTCTTGGGTACTGATTAATGCGAAGGGCTACCAGTTTGATACACACTTAAATAAATTGCCAGAAATAGCCAATTTGCTCAATTTACCTTTAATAAATAAATCTATAGATATAAATAAAAAATGGGTATTTCTGTCTGTCATTCCGTCGTACATTTTTTTACCTTTTACGGAAGGTTTTTTGTAGAGAATAAATGATGAAAAAAACACTTAATTAAACGATTTAAAAGTGGAGAAAACAGGAAAAAAATTAAAATGAAATTTTGAAACATAGTTTATCTTCAATTTTGACTGTTCAACATTCAAAATTCAGCCGAAAAATAGAAGAGAATAATTAGCTAATTTGAATCTTTTTGAAAAAATTAAAAAAATAATATATGGAACATCATTAGTAATTTTTCCTGATTAAAATTAATTTTAGAATTTTGATGACATGTTTTAAATAGGTTAAAATCCAATCTGCATTTTGTTAGAATATATAACACATTGGACCAAGCTATATTTCTAAAAAAGACAAAACATTATTTTATCTAGATTTTCCAGAACAAAAATTTTAAAAGAAATTCAAAAGAATTTGAAAGAAGATTTAAATTGGATTCTACAGATTTTTGAGATTTGCCAGAATGATTATTTGGAATTTTAATCATAATAAGTTTGAAGAAATATTTTACAAATATTTTTCGTTGGAAAAAAAAAACAGAAGCTAAAATGAAGAATTAAATTAAAATGTATTTATTATTCTTTACAATAAAAATAAATTTACCTGAACATTGATTTAAATTGTCAGGAAAGAAGATGAAGGAATTTAAAAGGTAAAAAGGTATATGTGTTTAAAAATCCTAAAATCATTTTTAAGGTTGTATTTTTTCCCTAAAATTGTCTTTCTTAAAGTTATAAGAAGCAAAGTAAAAAAAATAAATGATTTCATTTAAACAAGTGAAGACCAAGTCTTCACTCGGTTTAGCTCGGTTGGTAGAGCGGCCGTGCCAGCAACTTGAGGGTTGCAGGTTCGATTCCCGCATCCGCCATCCTAGTCACTGCCGTTGTGTCCTTGGGCAAGACACTTTACCCACCTGCTCCCAGTGCCACCCACACTGGTTTAAATGTAACTTAGATATTGGGTTTCACTATGTAAAGCGCTTTGAGTCACTAGAGAAAAAGCGCTATATAAATATAATTCACTTTCAAATATTTTCTTGGATTTTCAAATTATATTTGAGTTTTGTCCTTCTTAGAATCAAAAATGTCGAGCAAAGCGAGACCAGCTTGCTAGTAAATAAATACAATTTAAAAAATAGAGGCAGCTCACTGGTAAGTGCTGCTATTTGAGCTATTTTTAGAACAGGCCAGCGGGCGACTCATCTGGTCCTTACGGGCGACCTGGTGCCCGCGGGCACCGTGTTGGTGACCCCTGGTTTAGACACTCATACAAGCTGTACGCTGACTACTCTAACGGTAGAAGACTATCGTGAAAAACAGATTGCTCAGGACTGTTTCTCGGCCTGCCAGGTGTGCGCAGCACCTCTCACTGAGGAGGCGTGTGCACCATTAGCCGCTTAAATGCAACATGACCTCCTATAAAGGTTTGTGGGCTCCATAAAAAGATGACAGGAAGCGTAATGTTTGCGTTGGATCCTCGCCAGCATCAGCTTCCTCATAACAGACGGGCCATAAATGTATTAATTGTCCAGAACTTTACTGTCAATTACCCGCATGATTTAATGTGTAGTCCAGGTGTGTGTGTGTGTGTGTGTGTGTGTGTGTGTGTGTGTGTGTGATGATGTTTCACACAAGTTTGATGTGTAAACATGGCAGGGCGGGCCGTGCGTTTCCCACCTAGGCCTTCAGTGATGTCCCACTTGCGTACTGTAAATAGCTCTCAAAATACCATCAATGATGTCATCACATGACCACTGCTGGAGAAATACTACACGGGAACATATTCACGCACTACTGGGCATTCAAACACATCAACAGTGTACAAAATCCCCCCAAAAATGGTAAATAAAAAGAGAATGCAACAAATCCTTTTCAACTTATATTCAATTGAATAGACTGCAAAGACTTTGCAATTTTTTTTTTGTGCAAATATTAGCTCATTTGGAATTCGATGCCTGCGAAAATGTTTCATAAAAAGCTGGCACAAGTGGCAAAAAAGACTTACGGACTTAGAATGGAATGGCAGCAGCACATTGCAAAAAAAAAAAAAAAAAAAAAAAAAAAAAAAAGAAGACATTTTTACCAGTGGCCTTTCCTTTGAACAACACTCAGTGCAGGTTTGGGAACTGAGGAGACACATTTTTGAAGTGGAATTCTTTCCCATTCTTGCTTGATGTACAGCTTAAGTTGTTCAACAGTCTCCCGCCTCATATTTTAGCCTTCACACATTTTCAATGTCTGCACTACAAGCAGGCCGGTCTAGTACCCGCACTCTTTTACTATGAAGCCAGGCTGTTATAACACCTGGCTTGGCTTTGTCTTGCTGAAATAAGCAGGGGCGTCCATGATAACAACATATGTTGCTCCAAAAGCTGTATGTACCTTTCAACATTAATGGTGCCTTCACGGATGTGTAAGTTAGCCATGCCTTGGGCACTAATACACCCCCATACCATCACACATGCTGCCTAGAACACTTTCACCCTAGAACAGTCCCCATGGTTCTTCTCCTCTTTGGTTTACGGTTTCCAAAAACAATTTGAAATGTGGACTCGTCAGACCACAGAACACTTTTCCACTTTGCATCAGTCCATCTTAGATGAGCTTGGACCCAGCGAAGCCGGCGGCGTTCCTGGGTGTTGTTGATAAATGGCTTTCGCTTTGCATAGTAGAGTTTTAACTTGCACTTACAGATGTAGCGACCAACTGTAGTTACTGACAGTGGTTTTATGAAGTGTTCCTGAGCCGGTGATATCCTATACACACTGATGTCTGTTTTTGATGCAGTACCGCCTGAGGGATCAAAGGTCCGTAATATCATTGTTTACCTGCAGTGATTTCTCCAGATTCTCTGAACCTTTTGATGATTTTACGGACTGTAAGTTAGCCATGCCTTGGCCACTAATACACCTCCATACCATCACACATGCTGACTTTTACACTTTCACCCTTGAACAGTCCCCATGGTTCTTCTCCTCTTTGGTCCACAGTTTCCAAAAACAATTTGAAATGTGGACTCGTCAGACCACAGAACGCTTTTCCACTTTGCATAAGTCTGTCTTAGTTGAGCTCGGGTCCAGCGAAGCGTTTTCCGGGTGTTGTTGACAAATGGCTTTGGCTTTGCATAGAAGAGCTTTAACTTGAACTTACAGATGTAGCGACCAACTGTAGTCACTGACAGTGGTTTTCTGAAGTGTTCCTGAGCCCATGTGGTGATATCCTTTACACACTGGTGTGGCTTTTTGATGACCGAGGGATGGAAGGTGCGTAATATCATGGCTTACGTGCAGTGATTTCTCCTCATTCTCTCAAACTTTTGATGATATTACGGAGCATAGATGGTGAAATCCCTAAATTCCTTGTTGAGAAATGTTGTCCTTAAACAATTTGCTCAGGCATTTGTTGACAAAGCGGTGACCCTCACCCCGTCCTTGTTTGTGAACGAGTGAGCGTTTCACGGAAGCTGCTTTTACAGCCAATCATGGCACCCCATACTTGTCAACCCTCCCGGATTTTCCGGGTGACTCCCGAAACTCAGGGCCTCTTCCGAAAACATCCTGGAAGATATTTTCTCCGAAAATCTCCCGAAATTCAGCGGAGCTGGAGGGGGCGTGTCCTCCAGCTCCATGCGGACCTGAGTGGGGACAGCCTGTCCACTTTCCGACTATACAAACACCTTGCCTGCCCAATCACGTTACAAAATCTACGGATTTTAATAAAAATCTGCGAAATTACAGCCATGGCGACAGCGTCTGTAATAGAGTGATTCTATGTTGTCTGTCGCCATCTCCTGGTGAATGTTGGCTATAGCGTTATGGGGTTGCTTTTTCATTGGCCAACGATTCATGTGGTGTTGCGCACCTGACGGCAAGTGACTCTCGCCGGTACGCAAATGGCAGAACAAAGGTTACTCAAATAGTGAAAGGTAAGTGTTGTTGTTTGTTTCTAGTAACCATCAAGCACAGTACAGTCAGTAGAACAACTGTGTTTTTATTACTGTGTATTTGACAGGTGCCGTCTGAAATTCAACTATTTATTTTATTTATATATGTAATATAATAAATATATACAGGTAGAATTCACTGAAAGTCAAGTATTTTATACATGTATATATATATATATATATATATATATATATATATATATATATGTACATATATATATATATATATATATATATATATATATATATATATATGTATATATATATATATATAGTGACTATTTAACGAAAAAATGTCAAGACTTTTTGACACGTAGAAAAAAATCCCGAGTTTTTGACACTTTGAAAAAAAATCATAATTTTTTGACATTTTGAAAAAAATCCAGACTTTTTGACACTTGAAAAAAAATCCAGACTTTTTGACCAAAAAATGTTCGACTTTTTGACACAAACATTTCTGACTTTTTGACTTTCAGAAAAAATACAGACTTTTTGACACTTAGAAAAAAAATCCCAATTTTTTTGGACATTTACAAAAATTCCAGACTTGTTGACACTTAAAGAAAATACAGATTTTTTTGACATCTCGAAAAAATCTAACATTTTTGACGAAAAAATTTCCGACTTTTTGACACTTAGAAAAAATCCCGACTTTTTGACACTTAGAAAAAAATCCAGACTTTTTTACACTTAGAAAAAAATCCCGATTTTTTGACACTTAGAAAAAAATCCAGATTTTTTGACATGTAGAAAAAAAAAATCACAATTTTGACACTTACAAAAAATCCTGACTATTTAACGAAAAAATTTCAAGACTTTTTGACACGTAGAAAAAAATCCTGAGTTTTTGACACTTAAAAAAAAAATCATAATTTTTGGACATTTTGAAAAAAATCCAGACTTTTTGACTAAAAAATGTTTGACTTTTTGACACAAACATTTCTGACTTTTTGACTTTTAGAAAAAATCCAAAGTTTTTGACACTTATAAAAAAATCCTGCCATTTTGACGAAAAAAAGGGCAACTTTTTCACACTTACAAAAAATCTCAACTTTTTGACGAAAACATTTTGCAACTTTTGGACTCTTTGAAAAAAATCCCCACTTTTTGACATTTACAAAAATTCCAGACTTGTTGACACTTAAAGAAAATACAGACTTTTTTTGACATTTCGAAAAAATCTAAAATTTTTGACGAAAACATTTCCGACTTTTTGACACTCAGAAAAAATCCCGACTTTTTGACACTTTGAAAAAAATCCAGAATTTTGGGACATTTAGAAAAAATCCAGATTTTTGGACCATTAGAAAAAATCCAGATTTTTTGACATTTAGAAAAAAATCCAGACTTTATGACACTTAGAAAAAAATCCCGATTTTTTGACACTTAGAAAAAAATCCAGATTTTTTGACATGTAGAAAAAAAAAATCACGTTTTTGACACTTACAAAAAATCCTGACTATTTAACGAAAAAATTTCAAGACTTTTTGACACGTAGAAAAAAATCCCGAGTTTTTGACACTTTGAAAAAAAATCATAATTTTTGGACATTTTGAAAAAAATCCAGACTTTTTGACACTTGGAAAAAAATCCAGACTTTTTGACACTTGGAAAAAAATCCAGACTTTTTGACCAAAAAATGTTCGACTTTTTGACACAAACATTTCTGACTTTTTGACTTTTAGAAAACATCCAGACTTTTTAACACTTAGAAAAAAATCCCAAATTTTTGGGACATTTAGAAAAAAATCCAAAGTTTTTGACACCTATAAAAAAATCCTGCCATTTTGACGAAAAAAAGTGCAACTTTTTCACACTTACAAAAAATCTCAACTTTTTGACGAAAACATTTTGCAACTTTTGGACTCTGAAAAAAATCCCCACTTTTTGACATTTACAACAATTCCAGACTTGTTGACACTTAAAGAAAATACAGACTTTTTTTGACATTTCAAAAAAATCTAAAATTTTTGACGAAAACATTTCCGACTTTTTGACACTCAGAAAAAATCCCGACTTTTTGACACTTTGAAAAAAATCCAGAATTTTTGGATATTTAGAAAAAATCCAGATTTTTGGACCATTAGAAAAAATCCAGATTTTTTGACATTTAGAAAAAAATCCAGACTTTATGACACTTAGAAAAAAATCCCGACTTTTTAACACTTAGAAAAAAATCCAGATTTTTTGACATGTAGAAAAAAAAAATCACGTTTTTGACACTTACAAAAAATCCTGACTATTTAACGAAAAAATTTCAAGACTTTTTGACACGTAGAAAAAAATCCCGAGTTTTAGACACCTTGAAAAAAAATCATAATTTTTGGACATTTTGAAAAAAATCCAGACTTTTTGACACTTGGAAAAAAATCCAGACTTTTTGACTAAAAAATTTCGACTTTTTGACACAAACATTTTTGACTCTTTGACTTTTAGAAAAAATCCAAAGTTTTTGACACTTATAAAAAATCCTGCCATTTTGACGAAAAAAAGTGCAACTTTTTCACACTTACAAAAAATCTCAACTTTTTGAGGAAACAATTTTGCAACTTTTGGACTCTTTGAAAAAAATCCCCACTTTTTGACATTTACAAAAATTCCAGACTTGTTGACACTTAAAGAAAATACAGATTTTTTTGACATTTCGAAAAAATCTAAAATTTTTGACGAAAAAATTTCCGACTTTTTGACACTTAGAAAAAAATCCCGACTTTTTGACACTTTGAAAAAAATCCAGAATGTTTGGACATTTAGAAAAAATCCATATTTTTGGACCGTTAGAAAAAATCCAGATTTTTTGACACTTAGAAAAAAATCCCGATTTTTTGACACTTAGAAAAAAATCCTGATTTTTTGACATGTAGAAAAAAATAAATCACGTTTTTGACACTTACGAAAAATCCTGACTATTTAACGAAAACATTTCAAGACTTTTTGACACGTAGAAAAAAATCCCGAGTTTTTGACACTCTGAAAAAAAATCATAATTTTTGGACATTTTGAAAAAAATCCAGACTTTTTGACACTTGGAAAAAAATCCAGACTTTTTGACCAAAAAATGTTCGACTTTTTGACACAAACATTTCTGACTTTTTGACTTTTAGAAAAAATCCAGACTTTTTGCCACTTAGAAAAAAATCCCAATTTTTTTGGGACATTTAGAAAAAAATCCAAAGTTTTTGACACTTATAAAAAAATCCTGCCATTTTGCCGAAAAAAAAGTGCAACTTTTTCAAACTTACAAAAAATCTCAACTTTTTGACGAAAAAATTTTGCAACTTTTGGACTCTTTGAAAAAAATCCCCACTTTTTGACATTTACAAAAATTCCAGACTTGTTGACACTTAAAGAAAATACAGATTTTTTTGACATTTCGAAAAAATCAAACATTTTTGACGAAAAAAATTTCCGAGTTTTTGACACTTTGAAAAAAAAAAACAGAATTTTTGGACTTTTAGAAAAAATCCAGATTTTTGGACCGTTAGAAAAAATCCAGATTTTTTGACATTTTGAAAAAAATCCAGATTTTATGACACTTAGAAAAAAATCCAGACTTTTTGACACTTAGAAAAAAATCCAGATTTTTTGACATGTAGAAAAAAAAAATCACGTTTTTGACACTTACAAAAAATCCTGACTATTTACCGAAAAAATTTCAAGTCTTTTTGACACGTAGAAAAAAAATCCCGAGTTTTTATGTATATATATGAAATACTCGAGTTGGTGAATTGTAGATGTAAATATACTCCTCCCCTCTTAACCACGGCCCACCCCGACCACGCCCCAAACCATGCCTCCGCTCCACCCCTGACCACGCCCCCTACCCCCTACCTCCTGAAATATGTTTATATAGCGCTTTTCTCTAGTGACTCAAAGCGCTTTACATAGTGAAACCCAATATATAAGTCACATTTAAACCAGTGTGGGTGGCACTGGGAGCAGGTGGGTAAAGTGTCTTGCTCAAGGACACAACGGCAGTGACTAGGATGACGGAAGCGGGAATCGAACCTGCAGCCCTCAAGTTGCTGGCACGGCTGCTCTACCAACCAAGCTACGCCGCCCCAATTAGCCTGTTCACCTGTGGGATGTTCCAAATAAGTCATTGATGAGCATCCCTCAACTTTCTCAGTCTTTTTTGCCACCTGTGCCAGCTTTTTGGAAACTTGTTGCCGGCATCAAATTCCACATTAAGCACCCCTCATCAGGAGCAGTCACACACTCTTATATCTCCGGGCCGGTCGCAGTCTTAGCATCAGACGCTTGAACGTTGTCCGTTTAAGCCGCCGCCTCCGGGGGGGCGGCTCCTGAACGACCTCACCTCGCTCCCTCGTCAGCTGCACGCATCAAAAGGAGATGATGTCTTTCTCTGCGCTTTGAAGTCCTTCTATTCTCCTCAATGTAAGGCCGGCTTACACTGCAGGCCAGCATGAATAATTGCTACATAATGGATGCATGTTCTTTCTTCTCTCGACCAGCCTCGTTTTTTGCTATGTAACTCCATACTTCTCCCTACTTTTCTAAATAAAAGGGAGCATAACAGATGTCATTTTTGTCTTTTATTGTAGCAAAAAATGTTAGTGTACAGCAGAGGTGAGGACCAGATGAGTCGCCCGCTGGCCTGTTCTAAAAATAGCTCAAATAGCAGCACAAGGACGAGAGGGTTCATGAAGGACAAGAGGGTCCATGAAGGACAAGAGGGTCCATGAAGGACAAGAGGGTCCATGAAGGACAAGAGGGTTCATGAAGGACAAGAGGGTTAATGAAGGACAAGAGGGTTAATGAAGGACAAGAGGGTTCATGAAGGACAAGAGGGTTCATGAAGGACAGGAGGGTTAATGAAGGACAAGAAGGTTCATGAAGGACAAGAGTGTTCATGAAGGACAAGAGGGTCCATGAAGGGAAAGGTTCATGAAGGACAAGAGTGTTCATGAAGGACAAGAGGGTCCATGAAGGAAAAGAGGGTCCATGAAGGACAAGAGGATTCATGAAGGACAAGAGGGTTCATGAAGGACAAGAGGGTCCATGAAGGACAAGAGGGTTCATTAATGACAAGAGGGTCCATGAAGGACAAGAGGGTCCATGAAGGACAAGAGGGTTAATGAAGGACAAGGGGGTTCATGAAGGACAAGAGGGTTCATGAAGGACAGGAGGGTTAATGAAGGACAAGAAGGTTAATGAAGGACAAGAAGGTTCATGAAGGACAAGAGGGTTCATGAAGGACAAGAGTGTTCATGAAGGACAAGAGGGTCCATGAAGGACAAGAGGGTCCATGAAGGACAAGAGGGTCCATGAAGGACAAGAGGGTCCATGAAGGACAAGAGGGTCAATGAAGGACAAGGGGGTTCATGAAGGACAAGAGGGTTAATGAAGGACAAGGGGGTTCAAGAAGGACAAGAGGCTCCATGAAGGACAAGAGGGTTCATGAAGGACAAGAGGGTCCATGAAGGACAAGAGTGTTCATGAAGGACAAGAGGGTCCATGAAGGACAAGAGTGTTCATGAAGGACAAGAGGGTCCATGAAAGACAAGAGGGTCCATGAAGGACAAGAGGGTTAATGAAGGACAAGAGGGTCCATGAAGGACAAGAGGGTTCATTAATGACAAGAGGGTCCATGAAGGACAAGAGGGTCCATGAAGGACAAGAGGGTTAATGAAGGACAAGGGGGTTCATGAAGGACAAGAGTGTTCATGAAGGACAAGAGGGTTCATGAAGGACAAGAGGGTTAATGAAGGACAAGGGGGTTCATGAAGGACAAGAGGGTTCATGAAGGACAAGAGGGTCCATGAAGGACAAGAGGGTTCATTAATGACAAGAGGGTCCATGAAGGACAAGAGGGTCCATGAAGGACAAGAGGGTTAATGAAGGACAAGGGGGTTCATGAAGGACAAGAGGGTTCATGAAGGACAGGAGGGTTAATGAAGGACAAGAAGGTTAATGAAGGACAAGAAGGTTCATGAAGGACAAGAGGGTTCATGAAGGACAGGAGGGTTAATGAAGGACAAGAAGGTTCATGAAGGACAAGAGTGTTCATGAAGGACAAGAGGGTCCATGAAGGACAAGAGGGTTCATGAAGGACAAGAGGGTCCATGAAGGACAAGAAGGTCCATGAAGGACAAGAGGGTTCATGTGGGACAAGAGGGTCCATGAAGGACAAGAGGGTCCATGAAGGACAAGAGGGTGCATGAAGGACAAGAGGGTCCATGAAGGACAAGAGGGTCCATGAAGGACAAGAGGGTGCATGAAGGACAAGAGGGTCCATGAAGGACAAGAGGGTTCATGAAGGACAAGAGGGTTCATGAAGGACAAGATGGTCCATGAAGGACAAGAGGGTCCATGAAGGACAAGAGGGTCCATGAAGGACAAGAGGGTCCATGAAGGACAAGAGGGTTCATGAAGGACAAGAGGGTCCATGAAGGACAAGAGGGTTCATGAAGGACAAGAGGGTCCATGAAGGACAAGAGGGTTCATGAAGGACAAGAGGGTCCATGAAGTACAAGAGGGTTCATGAAGGACAAGAGGGTCCATGAAGGACAAGAGGGTCCATGAAGGACAAGAGGGTTCATGAAGGACAAGAGGGTCCACGAAGGACAAGAGGGTCCATGAAGGACAAGATGGTCCATGGAGCACAAGATGTTTCATGAAGGACAAGAGGGTCCATGAAGGACAAGAGTGTTCATGAAGGACAAGAGGGTCCGTGAAGGACAAGATGATTCATGAAGGACAAGAGGGTTCATGAAGGACAAAAGGGTTCATGAAGGACAAGAGAGTTAATGAAGGACAATGGGGTCCATGAAGGACAAGAAGGTTCATGAAGGACAAAAGGGTTCATGAAGGACAAGAGAGTTAATGAAGGACAAGAGGGTCCATGAAGGACAAGAGGGTCCATGAAGGACAAGAGGGTTCATGAAGGACAAGAGGGTCCACAAAGGACAAGAGGGTCCATGAAGGACAAGAGGGTTCATGAAGGACAAGAGGGTCCATGAAGGACAAGATGGTCCATGAAGCACAAGATGATTCATGAAGGACAAGAGGGTCCATGAAGGACAACAGGGTTCATGAAGGACAAGAGGGTCCATGAAGGACAAGAGGGTTCATGAAGGACAAGAGAGTCAATGAAGGACAAGAGGGTCCATGAAGGACAAGAAGGTTCATGAAGGACAAAAGGGTTCATGAAGGACAACAGAGTTAATGAAGGACAAGAGGGTCCATGAAGGACAAGAGGGTCCATGAAGGACAAGAGGGTCCATGAAGGACAAGAGAGTTAATGAAGGACAAGAGGGTCCATGAAGGACAAGAGGGTCCATGAAGGACAAGAGG